>NC_057807.1:251639986-252013423 GCF_018294505.1 Triticum aestivum
GCCGGAGAAAAAGCTCGGCACGGGGGGGCCTAGAGGGATGGCCGGTGTAGCGGCGGACCGGCGTTGGGGAGTGGTTTCGGGGTGGGTGGGGTGAGGTGGCGGCACGGGCCGGCCGCGGGCGGCGGGGCCGGTGATTCGACCGGTGGTGGCTGGCGGCTCAGGGGGGTGGAGTTTGATGATAAACTGGAGGCCCTTGATTTTGTATCCAACGGCTGGAAAATCTAATGACCAGAGATGAAAAAGTCAGTCGAGTGACGTGTAGCCTCACCCCGCATGTACACATGCACGCACGCAAGACACGCACGCATGCAGGCCTGCAACACTGACACATACACATAATGAACACACGCACGCATGCAGGCCTGCAACACTGACACGTACACATGCACTCACGAACACACGCACGTACGCACCCATGCATGCAACACTGAAACATACCCTTGCATGCACGCAACACTCGCACGCCTGCATGCACACATCACACGACGCAAGACACATGCTCAACCTATATGTGCATGCACCCTTTATTAAGGACATGGATTGTTACGGGTATTAATCAATCTTATCTGTGATAAGCAGAACATTGATGTTTGCAGCGGTCTTTATGGGTGTGTTTGGTTGCGTTCTCGTCTCAGCATAGTTGTTCCCTCTTCATGCATGTTCAACTCAACACCCCTCTTCATGCATGCTCTCTTCATGCAAACTTCTAGTGTATTTGTGCTAAACTAGTGTGGACTCATGCACCCTCCATACACTCTACCAAACACCCAAAAGCGGGTCGAGAAGGGAACTCTTGGGCTCATGCATCCTTCATACACCCTACCAAACACACCCTATGAATCACAATGTATTGAACATGCTATCAACATAGTAGGCTTATCTACATGAAAAAGATGACATCACACTCAATGAACAATCATCGGTTTATGAAAATGCCCGCTTCTGACCGCCCTGGCCCACCAAAGGTTCTTCTACTGTGTGCTTCCTGCGTTGGGTCACTGACATGTAGGCCATGTACCCAAAGAGCCCACACGTCAGTGGAAGAACGGCGCGGTGTCCTATGTCAGAGTCGAGGGCGCCACTCGCTGCACGCCCGGCTGAACACACATCCTTGCCGCATTCAAACGCCTCCATGAAACCTGCCCGTGTGGAAGCCGAGAAACCCACTCTGGACGCACGTCCATTCATGACTGGGCCGGCATTAAATGCAACGCCGACCGAGCTCCTCCAGTCCGACGTCTATTTAATATCCTATTTAAACGAGGCCAAACGTCGGCCAAGAATCGCACACCTCCGCCGCTCCCCTATCTCCTCCTTCACCATTTGTCCACTCTTACAATGGCTTACGAAGAGTAGTTATTTCGCATCCATGCCGGCTGGGTAGCCCACCGGATACGAGCTGTGCAGCTCGCTGATCCACCTCCCTCCCCTCGCCCGACGGAGCCAATTGCCACCCCAAGTCGTTGCTACCGTCCACGCAGCCGCCTCGTACCGCGTCTCCCGTTTCTGTGGCCGAGACTCCCATGCCGGCGGCCATGCCATGCAAGTAGCAACAGAAGCTGGGTGCGCGGAGAGCGACGAGTCGGTGGCCAGCGCCTCCGCGTCCGCCGCCATCATCGAGGAGAAGTAGAACACGGGAGGCCGCCGCCGCTTGGGTCCCATGAAGGCCACCGCGGAGGCAACGCCGGCGTACATAGCAGGTGTCTTGCCGGATCCTTTTGTTGTGAGGACCTTCATCTACCCCGCATGGGCTCCACAGAAGCGGGGAAGCCCCCTTCCACCATCATCTTCGGCATAAGCCAATGATATCAGTTGGGCAGTGGGGAAGCGAGCTGTCCTTTGCGCTGAAGCATATACCTCTGGGGCTCCCGGCAGTCTGATGATCGTGCTGCCGGACATGAGGAACACAAATTGATCGACGGGCGACCATTTAGGCCAGGTATTATATACCTGTATTGTCCAGAACTACACCACGTAGTTCATTTGAATGTAATGAAATCCGTCATGTTTGTATGAAAATCCGGTATTTTATATGATTTTTGTCGTTGTTTATATGAAATATCAGTTTGTCTACGTGTTTGCGTGAATTTCGTCCGGTTGGTTGAGTTGCTGTCATAATGTGTGCGGCTACTGTTGGATGGCGTAATTTGCGGGTCGCCGGTCGGTCCGCGGGCGGCTCGGGCAACATGGTGGGACAAAAAAACACAGCTCGTGCGAGCTCGTCTCCAACGTGCGCGCTGTAGGATGCATGAGCACCCGAGCCATTCCTCGTTCATTGGTGGCAAAGGCACCGGTGGACAAAGGGTCACCAATATTTTGGCTACCCCGGGCAAGATCCAAACAGCCCCTCCCAACAGATTCAAATCCCTCGTTCGCCGTGGAATTTTGCCATGTGTTGTTTTCATGGACTAGCAAGATGCCCGTGCATTGCACGGAACATCAAGATGCATTTTTTTACAAAACACATGTTGTGATTGACCCATGCAGGAGTAATCCCATTTTGTAAAAACTAATGATATCTTGAGAATTTTATCGGATAAATGGTATCTCGAGAATTTTATCGGACTCCATTTTTGTATACAAGGCCACAAAACCATATTACAGGTACCAAGGCAAAAATTAGTGTCTTCTATGTCAATGTTGCAAGACACCTTGTTTCCTTGTTTGCCGTGTATTCTTCTCTTTCATGCACATCAAGCCAATGCTTACACTCCCGCATGCATGCAAGGGATAATTAATGTCCTCCTTTGCTAGTACTACGAGGCAAACACCATTAATATTGCATCGATTAGTGTTAGTGGCCTTGTATATCTGCAAATTGTAATTTTGATAGTGGCCCCTTTTATATAAAAATGGAGGGAGAAAGATGAGAGATAAGGTGAGGAGGAGTGGGGCGTGGTGGTGACTGGTGGTCGGACTAGGCGGAGGCATGGGATGGACGGCGCATTATGTCTAGGTTTGTATCTTTGTCTCACACACCCACGTAGGTGGGGGACATGCACGAAGAGAAGAGGTGCACGCACGTCACACGTACTCCCGTCTCTTTCCCAACCACACCCGCGCGGGTACATGGTGGAGCTCATTTCTGTATGAAAAGGCAGCCCACATGGTAATTTGACACGTGTACTGGCTGTCCACTTGGTGGAGGGAGGATCATCTACCACGGGTGAACAAACAAATTGTGACTTTACGTGTTATGTTAAAAAAGAGGCAAACCATGTGGGGCCTACCTTAGAGGCAAGGCTCTATACACTGGAGTACTTTTGATGTGTCCCATCAACTCGCAGAACGAGGAGAAGCTTTCTTAGTACGCTGTCTCCCCCGTCCACGGGCGCGGTGGCTCGCAGGATGAGGTGAAGCTTGCTTACGAGTACTACTGTACACCTTACGCCCGCTCTCTCGCCCACGCGCACGGTGGCTCGCAGGACGAGGAGAAAATTTTACTACTCCCATCGTTAACTCCTCGTCCCTACTACCTTGGTTAGAGAGATTATCATATTGTTTGGAATATATATGTCCTTTAGTACTCCCTCCATTTACTTATACAAGGCCACTATAAAAAAAATACATTTTGCATCTATACAAGGCCACAAATAGTAATCGAGACAAAAGTTACTACTCCCTCCTTTCCAGTTTATGGCTCAATTTCAAAATCTCTCCAACCAAGGTAGACGGTGAGTGGTCGAATTAATTTCGTAGTTTGCACAAGTAATTAGTACCCTCATTTTTCTCAAGAAGTTATGTTTACCGAGGCATTAATTAGAACGAATGCATGAATGGCCACTAAATTTCCATGAACTTCTACATGCATTGGTGAGTTTTCTCTTCACACTGCTTGCATCGGGTGATCTAACGCACCTCGAAATCCAACATGTGATGGTACTACTACTAGTAGTAGAATTGAGACTTATCAAATGGAAAAACGAATGTTTTTTACATGAGCCCTATAAACCCTAGTGGGCACATACTCCGTAAAATCAGTTTTTTCCAAAAGTAAGTCGCTCAACCTTTATTTGCTTGTTTCCCTTCCCGCCTCCTTGCCTCGAACAGACTATGCCAAACTCCCCTGCTTGCTGCGTGGGAAAAGACCCGCCCTCGCCTTTTTTTAGTCCGGGTTTGTATCGATGGATCGCGCGAAGCAGCAAAAACCCAAGCCGTGTATTGTATACTCCTTCGTCAATACTCCCTTTCATGAATTCTGTACTTTCTGTCGCCGACATGTGGGACATATAGCAACCGGGTCAATGTGCCAAGCACCAAATAATAGTGCAGAACAACAGGGGGACGCACCCCAGTCATACCGCCCCAGTAGTAGTAATGAGCAATGAGACGTAAAATCACAATGCCGCACCTTCCCAGACGGACGAAGCAACCATTATTTCACACTTTGGTTCACCATCATCTCAAACCACGTAGTATTGCTTCTACCTCAAGAGGGACACGCGCCTCGCCTTGGTACATCATGACACGTGGGACCGCATGACAGGTCATGCTCCCCCGCCGATCGCTCGGTAAAATCACCTCATTTTTACTATACTTCCTCCGTATTGGTTTACATGGCATGCACGTCGTTCTAGGTTGAGAATTTAACTGGCTATATATGTGATGAACAGTACTCTAGCCTTTAAAAAAAATTATACTTTTGTACAGTAGTAGTATCGATGGATTGCGCCATGGCGCAAAAATTGAAATTAAAAAAAGGTGGTACATATAGAGAGCGCTCATCGCCAAATTATGCATATAGTACTATTAAAAAAGCTAGTATGTGCTTAAATGGGGTGCTAAGTTCTATTAAACAAATACTAGTATGTACGTACTAAAGAGTTAAAGTAACGAGAAGAAACATAACATAGTTCTGCTGGGGGCTCAGCACAACACACCCCTCAAATTAAACTAAGCACACCTGAAATTAAACTATGCAACTAATCTGGTAGACACTGCATTAGAACCACCATGAGCAATGACACTGCCACCTTACTCGAAGTCCTCGTCCACGTCCTCGACTTCGTCCTTGTCCCTCTTCCTCTTGGCCGATACTTCTTTGCTTGAACCGCACACTTGGTTCTTGCTCTTCATCCAACCCTTGTAGATATTGAAACAAAGGTAGCCATCCATTGCAGCGTAGTGGATGTGGTCTATATCTAGTACATTCCGCTGCCATGCATGATGATGAAACGTGTAATGAGGTTTCTCCAGGTTACCTTACGAAGGATGAACCATGGCTCCTGCCAGGGTCAACATTGAAGGTTGACCACTGGAGGGTAGCAACCGATTCTTCTGGAGATCGAAGGGGTTGCCTACAACGAGGCCTATCCGACCCAGGACTTTTTTGTCATTCGTAAAGTCTACAATAACGAATTTTACTAGGTCGCTCTTGAGGAAGTTCTTAAAATCCTGGCATTCAACGTCAGCACGGCATATGTGGTAGACCAAGCATAAGTCATGCACGCAAACCTGGATCATGGCGGGCTTCTTCCTCTCTTCCTCCTTTAGATCCTTCTCTCGTCCCAGGACTGTGGTGTACTCAACATCTAGCCCAACGACCCACTCATCATTTGAGTTTTCGAACATGCGTCTAAAGTGAGCAAGGCATCCTTTCATCGTCGCAGAAGAACGGGTGTAGATGACATCAAACTCATCGCCGGTGATGGTTCTAACCTTGTACTCACCGCCGATCATGGAGATTTGGGACGCCTGGATTTGGGAGGAGGGTTAGGATTAGTGGAATTGTCGTAATGTGAAAGGACGAGACGACTAGGAGCGAACCACCATAATATTAAAGGACGTGCGGGGACGAGTAGGAGCGAACTGCCAGCGTGCGAACGGCAGGGTAGTGGCTTTCCATTCTCCCGTGATACGGGCTTCCGAGAGCCCTTGGATCTGAGATCGAACGGTTGCATGGCGTGATTCTAGACCTATGGGTGAATATCCTATCCTGGAGGGTTATTCTGTAAATTTTCAGCAGATTAGCATGCGACCGTTCGATCTCAGATCCAAGGGCTGCCAGGAGCCCGTATCATGGTCGCGCCTACCACGACCGTCGCGTCGCTCGCGCGGTCGCGCCCTTGGAGATTTAACACGACGCATTAGGCTATCTGATGTTGGCGTGTCATACATAGTCATCACTTAGTCACTCATACTACAACAAGGTTAGCTATAAGGTTGGCTATAAGTGCATTTTTTTACTTCTCTCTATCTCTTTCTTCGTACTCCCTCTATCCCATAATATACGAACATTTTTGACACTAGTGTAGTGCCAAAAACGTTCTTATATTATGGGACAGAGGGAGTAGTATTTATTGCATTTGCCAAGGAGTGACCTCTTCTAATGAAATGGTGCTTAGATGAGGTGCTAAGGGCATTAAATGGCTTAGCAATCAAGTCCCCAATGCATAAGTGCTTATTAGTTTTTTGTTGCTAAGTTTGCTTCATTTAATTAGCTATAGACTCAAAATTGTCTTTTCACTTAGGTACATGCGCTTAGCACCGTTTCTTACTTGGGTCACCAAACTAGTCTCTCTCTTCTTAATTAACTTGCCACATCAGACTTTATGCCTATGTGGCAAGCTTAGCACCTATAGGAGGAAGTAAGTACAATAGTGGGCTATAAGCCCGCTTTACATGGCATTTTTGCATGTGTGGAGGAAAGAGGCAAGGAAAAAGTGGAGAAGTTGGCTCTCATGCAAGAGCCAGCCTATACTACATGGTGGAGCATTGGGAGAGGCACCTGTATGGAGGTGGTTAGGAATCGGGAGACTCACCCCGGTCGTAGTGCCGCAGTTAAAATGATAATGACAAGTCAAATCACGGGGCCCCACCTATCCAGCAGTAACTCGTTGTCAAATCACACAACCTACGTTTGCAGCAACCTACTCCCTCATCATCTCGCGACTCTGTCGAACCGACTAGGCGGAACTGCCCCGCCTACCGCACAGGAAAAGCCCTGCCCTCGACTTTTAAATACAACTACATCCGCTTAAGAATCCAATGATATACTTTTTGTGATATAGTAACTCATATTTAGTTAGTCAAATGGATGACCTAGAACTACATGCATGCCTTATAAACCGAGACGCCTAAAAAAACGAGACGGAGAGGGTAGTTCAGCACGTATCTTTTTAGATCAATATAGTCGGGATCCACCAAGGAGCAAAACCAAGTGGTAGGCTGCTCCTGTCGTGTTGGCGTAGCAACTCAAGCAGGGTCAGTCCGCACATGAAATGGCGACACACTTAACAGGACACCTTTGGCCAACATGTGGCTCATCCACCGTCTTGTTCCATGTGCGATGCACCAAATTACAGTTCGGAGCAGCGGTTGGAATTGGAGGCACCCCGGTCGTAGCGCCGCAGTAGTAGAAAATGAGCGATGAGGGGTCAAATCACAAAGCCCCACCTTTCCCGCATTAAGCTGGACGGACGAAGCAACCATCATTCAACTCTAGGGCGCAAGAGCATACAGAAAAGAGAAAACAATGATGCATGTGGCAGCTACCTAGGGCACCCTAGGGTAGGGGTCTCCACTACAGATCCTTTTTTTTAAAGCGCCTCCACTACAAATCGGCTTCTCCCTCGTCCTCTTGAAGAAAACCGATGATGAGTGCGGCGGTAGGGTTTGTAGGAGTACTACGGCATGCGGGTCCACGTCGTAGTAAACGGGAGAGGGATTGAGTTTGAGTCAACGCCTTAAATATGTGTGGGCCGCTTGGTTTTATGGGAACGAGGCAACATTTGGGTTCGGGGACCAGTGGAGATATAGTACATACAAAAAATTGTGGACGTAGGTTTGACCGAAAGTCAATGATGCATGGGCCCTGCATTTTGATATACCCGGGGCCGTGTGAAATATGCTACTCTACTCAAAACTAGTACGGTACACATGCATTGAACGCATGAGATTTCGAAACCAAATTATGAATAAATACACACTATAGCATGTAAAGCTTTGAGTCATATATGCATGATGTAGATGTTCGTTTAGTTCTTATAGTTCATCTCATTCAAAATCAATTAGTTTTATAAAAATGTTAAGATTCATGGGGTTGTGCATTGTAAAACATAAATTAAAAAACAAATAATGGCAATTCATTTAGAAAAAATATATTCAATTGTGATACAAAAGATTCTAGAACAAAGGAGAAGTGCTTGTGTTTTGAGGTTTGTGCATTATGCTTAAGTTCAACCATGGAGTCTTCTAAATTGTACATGTGACAGATCTGGTGGAATGTTGATGATATCCAACGGCCAGTAGTGCTCGGATTTGCCATCTCTACACTGTCGGATTAGCTTCATCCATCGACCATCTTTAAAAGTTATTGGCACACTATATAGTTCTTGTGCCATAGTTGCATGTCTTGGAAAAAAGCTACTAGTGGATTGCACTAGCTATTTAGGAATAGAAGATGCATACATGGAAGTTGTAGGGAAACAGATGGCCTATGAGTAGGGATTGGAAAAGAAATGTCATTTGGTTCACATCATAGGAACTTTTCTATTGAATCTAGAGATGACATGTATCTCAATTCCTATGAGGAGGGATTAGAAAAGAGATGTAATTTGGTTCATATCATAGGAACTTTTCTATTGAATATATGCTAATGTTTATTTTCCTTTGAAATTAAGGGAGTATGGGAATCCATTCGTATGAACCAAGTAGCTCTAAAGCTATAGAAATGATATCATGTTTATTTCCTTTGAAATGTGGAGTATATGGATCTATTCCTATGAACCAATTGGCTCTAAAGGAAAAAAAATCCTATCATATAGAGTTCCTATGATATTCCTCGACACGAAAGGATGGTTGAAATTGCTGCGGGTGATACGATGGTCTTTCTTTGTAGACTCCTCCCCCATCTTTATAGTTACCTCTCGAAGATGAATGAAATGATATATACTGGGTATTATACATGTGCAATTTGGTACACGAAAACTCGGTAAAAGTTTGCGAGGTTCGAATTTTCAATAAAGCTATATGCACTGCATTTTGGAATGGAGGGAGCATACGGCAGTTGCTAACACTCACGTGGAAGATTTGTGTGTAGGAGGAGTGGTTGTTCTGTTAAATGACATGGCAAAACTGACACTGCCGGATGCCGATCTAACGGTTCTTACGGCGTTCATCAGGAAAAGGCTTGTGGCGAATGTTTGTCGGACAATGATTTACGGACACATGCATTGCATTGATATGTGCCCCCCTCTCTCTCATGCACACGTACCCTCATGAGTCATGACTCTCCCGAGTCCTCTCGCACCCACCGTCTATCTGCTGGTAGACGTCACACACATATGTGCTCTTCACACCCTACCCTCAGAACTTCTAAAAAACAAAAGACGTTGCGCACATTTTATTTCAGCTCACACGTCACACACTTATACTATTACTCTTGTGGCGAACGTTCTTTGGGCATAGTATATTGTACTCTCACGAAGAGAAGCGGTGCACACACGCACTAGTTCTCGCACATTTTTTTGAAGCTGGTACAACAAAATCACTCCACTATATATAAGCAGGAGCCTTAGCACTTGCTTTACTAGGGTTCCTCTCGTTCACTCTCTCATGCTCTCTAGATCTAAGCAATACGTAGGTGGCCACACTCTCTCTCAGCTCACAGCTAGTCACAAATCCGGCCGGAAAACCTCGACCGGGGCAGGGGTGTAGGTGCATCATTCACGCTGTCGTTGGTGGTGAGGGAGGAGACCAATGGCTGCCCGTGCGTCCCGATCGGCGGTTGTGCCGTTCTCTCCGAGAGAGCGCCGGATCGGGAGGGCCTCCGACCCCTTCTTCTTCCCTGCGGTATTGTGGCAAGATGCGGCCTCCCGACGCCGTCTTTGCCACATGCCGACGACCCTCAGGTATATATTCCTTCGAAACCTGCCTTGCTCTACTACCCCAGCTCCCTTCGTGTGGATCTTTTTCTACTTCTGTCCGCTGTTCCAAAGCCACCTAGACTTTTAGTATTATTAGAGGTAAAGCTAGTTCATACAGTCGACTCTAAGAGTTGGTTCAAACAGGGAAGAAAGTGAGAAAGCTATAGCATAAATCTAGGACTTGGTTCTAAGAGGAAACGGGGGAAAGTAGTAGATACTGGCTACCCAACCGGTCTCTTGGTTGAAAAGACGAAGAAAGCATGGTGGATGGCGAAGGGTGGGGGGAAGTGGACCTATCTCTTGGTTGAAAAAGGAAAGAAAGTGACGGGTGTTGGGGGACAACACAAATGAGAATGAACAGGTATAGATTTCCTGTGCTCACATAGGAAAATGTCGCCGAGGAGATAAAAAATGGGACAAATGCAAACATGCTGCCTGAGTGTTTGCCGCTCTCGGCAACCACATGTGCCTCACCACTTTATGCCCCTGCTATCCCTACACCCATATCGCTACCGCTAATGTAAAATCACATGAAGCATTAAGTAATGCCACCTAATGTCACTATAAGTAATGGTCTAGTGCCGTCGATAAATTGAAGCAATGCCACCACCATTTTATGAAGTGCTTCCATCTTGCTTTATTTCCCATGAATTGTGTTTTTGCAGTTACACTTAAATCTCACACCGCTAACATTGCTTCATCCCATTGGAACTGCACAAATTTAATTGCACATTTACTGACCATGTGCTACTCTCATGACAGTAATACTAATGCTATTGTTCTGCACGTTAATCTAGTGGCAGTGTTGATGTGATGTGATGCTACTTACTTAAGGACAATTCATACTGTAATTCTAGTGCCAATTTATAACACAATAGACACTACTGGAAACTTGGAATTTGCCATCAGTCAGTTCTTTGCCATCTGCCAGCTGATGGCAAAGAACGTCTTTGCCATCTGCTTATAAAAAACAGATGGCAAAGAACTGACAGATGGCAAAGAACATGGTTGCCATCAGCCAATTCTTTGCCATATGCTAGTGGATGGCAAATAATCTTTGCCATCTGCCAGCAGATGGCAAAGAGGTGGGTAGGGTCCAGTGCTGTAACGGCCTGTCAACCCACCTCTTTGCCATCTGCCAGCAGATGGCAAAGAATCTTTTCCGTCTGTTGGCAGATGGCAAAGAAGTGGGTGGGGCCCAATGGATAACGGCGATGTAACGGCCGTGTAGCCCACCTCTTTGCCATCTGCGAGCGGATGGCAAAGGCCCATATCTTTGCCATCAGCCAGCGGCTGGCAGATGGCAAAGAGGTCGAACTATCTCCTCCCCCCTCTTCTTCTAAAAAAAAATTCTCCTCCCCCTCTCTCCCAGCCCGGCCCCTCCCCTCTCTCTCTCTCTTCCAGCCCGGCCCCACCCCTCTCTCTCTCCTCCCATCTCACCCACCCCCACCACTTGTCTCAAAAAAACTCTGCCCCCAAACCGCACCCGCGCGCCCCAGCGGGACGACCCCAGCGCGCCGCCGGCCTGCCACCGCCCAGCACCGTCGCCGGCCCGCCCCTCCCCGCCACCGCAGCGCTCCCCCGCCCCTCCCCTGCCCCTCCCTGCCACCGCAGCTCGCCCCTGCGCCCATCCCTCCACCGCAGCCCGTCTGATAGAGGCGAGGGTGTCCCGATCTTTCGATGAGATGATAACTATCGATTTGGCGGAGACGACTTTGACGATCCGACTACAAACGTGCACGACGTTGCGCCTTAGCAATCGCTAAACCAATCTCCTGAGGTTACTGACGATGCTGGAAGCACGGTCAGCCTGACCACGAAGGTCTATTCCTGCAAGCAATCGAAGAACGAGCAAGAATATGATAAAGCAATCTGAATATTGCAAATATATATGAGGTATTGATAATGGTGGGGATCCGTAAGCGGTCTTGGTCTGGTCGTTGGACACAAACGAAGTACACGAAGTTGCAATGGCTAACTTTTAACTAAACAAATCCCAAGGAAAAGCTACTAGATGGATCTACTTATATAGGAGCAAGGGGTGGCGGCCAAGGAGGTGGGAGGACGTCCCAAGGCAGCCTAAAACTAAATCTAGGTCGTACAAGGCCAATGGGCCCAAGTGGAGGTGATGTAACACCTTTGGACTTGTAGTTTGACTCGGATTCTGCTGCAGCATCAGATTGTTTCGTCCACAACTCAACACTCCGGACGAATTTGAAGGTGATTCCAATTGGGTTGGAAAGTGCACGAAATCTGGTTTCCAACAAAAAAAGAATCACCCAATTCGGAGTCCGTATGAAAAACTTGTGTGCGTTTTGAGTCAGGTATGTCTGTGCAGTCCGAATCTGAATCCAGAACGTGAGAGACTTGGACTCTATCTTCTCTTGGGCCAAAAGTGACGTGAGAGAACTTTTTGGACAGCAAATAAACATCTATTTCTTCCTTATCTTCATATGTGGATTGTACAAATGTCCCATACACCTGCAATTAGACAAAACACAAAAGTGTGTGAAGTATTTTTGTTCTGGATAACATAAATAGATTATTGAATAGTTTGCACTAGAAATCACCTGACAAATATGCATATATGCAATATTTTTGGTCATATCCAAGGTAGTCATGTCCTCATCATCCTCCCCTTCTTGAAAATAAAGCCGTCCTCGGCGTTGCTTAATCTGAAATGTGGCTAACAAAAGAGACAAGGTGTACATGTTGTATATGTATATGTCATCCATTTTTACTTCCCTTGATTTTTGCATATATGACACATGAATAGATGAGTAACTTGCATAGTTCATAAAATCTAAAGCCAAAAAATTAGCACAAGAAGTAGAAGGCATGAAAATATTGCAACTCAGTTTGCACATATAAGTGAAGCTCTTATTCATTTCAAAAGATTGACAATGTTCATCATTAAACCATCCCAACATTGGTGAATAAACCTTACTTGCATCAAATTTACATGCTACAACATGCTTAAATAAGCGAACATGCAATAAGTCATTCAACACAGAATCATCACCAAGATTAGAGGTCATATCAAAATGATTAAACATTGGTTCTTTTGCATCAATAGTTAATTCAATGGGTGCACTCAAAATTGTTGGTATTTCAGTTGTTTGATCACATGGCAAAGTCAAATTATCAACGTAGTCCTCTAAAATAGGTGGTGTGATCAAAGTAGTGGGTAGCTCATCAGATGGTGCATTCAAATTGACAAGGCATTCATCATTCTCATGTAGAGATGGAAGATAAGTACCTTTGTCATTACCTCTTATGATCAACTCAGATGATGTAGCCACTCTCGGGGGCGATGTGTCACATGGTGGAGGTGATGTAGTCCAGACAACAACGGATGTGGTTGTCATAGTATGCCTAGTAGTTGAAGGAACAATCATATCAACTCTTGGAATGTGCACCGTGCGCTTGTTCTCCTCGTGGCCAACACGTCGTTTTATTTCCTGTTCAGCTTTGCAAGCAAGATGAAACAAATGGTCCATAGGATAACACTCTTCATGAATTAGTATCTCTTGAATATCACGGTTTAATCCTCCCCAAAATCTATCCATAAAATCATCTTCACTTTCTTCTAAAGAGGAATGCAACAAGGTAGTTTGTAAATCATCATAATATTTTGTTACAGTTTCACTACCTTGTTTTAAGTGTTGCAACTTCTTAATCATGTCACGAGTATAATAAGCAGGGACGAAAGTATGTCGCATGGCAAGTTTCAAATCATCCCAAGTAGTAGGTATATAATCAGGGTGTAACCGACAATATTCACTCCACCAAACCAAAGCATAACCAGTAAAAGAACCAACCGCAACCTTAACCTTTTTATGTTCATCGAAATTATGGGAAGCAAATATATTTTTTATGTCGAACTCCCATTCAATATATAAAGCAGGTTTAAAACGGCCATTAAATGGTGGTATAGATACATTAACCTGATCATGTGCATTTGGATGTTTGTGCACCTCTCGTGACGGTTGTGGTATTTGCAAAGGTGGTGGCACGTCTCCCGCGATCGACAAAGCCCATGAATTGACTCTGGATCCTGTCATGATTAGTAGAACAAGAAACAAAACCCAAAAATAATGTTCCTATAACTACTAGGATGTGGTGGTAAAACGCTCACAGTAAAGCAAATATCAATGTCTTACAAGTTCTTACCATGCAGCAGGCGGTGATCGGCAACCAGCGGTGTCAAGTAACTCCGAATATTGAGTAAAGCGATTGCCAGGGGAGCATACGTATACACGGTATAGAAATATGTGGAGCTGGGTTGGCTATATATGGTAGCAAAAGATTAGCAATAATCAATTCAAAGATGCAATCTTGAATAAACGCTCAACGACGGTACTGTGCTGGTCCTAGGCTAGACTGGACTAGAGACGCGAGCCTAGAACACTAATAAGGTCACGGCGTAGCACAACTAGCATCAATGAAGGATACTAAGTAGCTCTTGACAGCAAGATATAAGTGAAGATCACAACGGCAGTGAAGATAATGATGAAAAACAACTGCCAAGCAGGATATACAACAACTCTCTCTCCAACTTTCCTCTTGAAAAGTTTGAGACAATTTTCTGATAAATTCTTTCAAAGAATTCTACTAACTCAAGCTTTCCAATGCAAAAAGAATCACTCAATTCCGAGTTGATATGAGGAGTCAAAGAATTCTAAAACTGGCCTGAAAAATTGGAACAAGCTGTGTACACGAACTTCGGAGGGCAAAAAGACCTATTTAGAAGCCGATTTTGAGGTGTCAAATATTGAACTAGCTACTGCAACTATTTAGATGCGGCTCGTCGGTATCTTCAATTTGAGTACTCACGGAGCCAAAACGAACTTCATATGAGGAAGATACACCTGTTTTACTGAACAGTGCGCAAAACAGATTCCAATCCGAATTCAGGTACGAGATTGATTCTAGATAGATCCAATTTTTTTTCTTCTCTTTTTTTTTTCTCACGCTTTTTTTTCTTTTTCTTCTCCCTCTTTTTCTTTTTTTTTCTTTCCTTTTTTCTCTTTTTTTTTCTTTATCTTCTTTTTCTCCCTCTTTCCAAGACAAACTAGATAAGATGCAGATTCGATCAGGCGAAGATGTGAGTGACCTCAACTATGATTATGACAATAAACAGTGCGTAGCACGTGGTGGAAATTGGTGGATTGGATGGTGGACAGCGGATGGGATAATGATGCAGCGGCTGCGTGACTAATGTGAACAGAACTCGAAACTCTAAAGGAACTAGACACTAAGACCAGCAACTCGACACGACGATGCAACCGATAATTCAACTATGCAAGCAATGAAAAGAAAATTGCAAAGGCTCAGACTGGCTTGGACCAAGGATGAATAGATCTAACTCTTTTTTGTGGCTTTTTCTTGGACAATAGGTAAGAAAATAAATCTAATCTAGGAAAACTAGAAATTCTCACCGAGCAACCTGAAAACTGATACCACTTGATAGAGGCGAGGGTGTCCCGATCTTTCGATGAGATGATAACTATCGATTTGGTGGAGACGACTTTGACGATCCGACTACAAACGTGCACGACGTTGCGCCTTAGCAATCGCTAAACCAATCTCCTGAGGTTACTGACGATGCCGGAAGCACGGTCAGCCTGACCATGAAGGTCTATTCCTGCAAGCAATCGAAGAACGAGCAAGAATATGATAAAGCAATCTGAATATTGCAAATATATATGAGGTATTGATAATGGTGGGGATCCGGAAGCGGTCTTGGTCTGGTCGTTGGACACAAACGAAGTACACGAAGTTGCAATGGCTAACTTTTAACTAAACAAATCCCAAGGAAAAGCTACTAGATGGATCTACTTATATAGGAGCAAGGGGTGGCGGCCAAGGAGGTGGGAGGACGTCCCAAGGCAGCCTAAAACTAAATCTAGGTCGTACAAGGCCAATGGGCCCAAGTGGAGGTGATGTAACACCTTTGGACTTGTAGTTTGACTCGGATTCTGCTGCAGCATCAGATTGTTTCGTCCACAACTCAACACTCCGGACGAATTTGAAGGTGATTCCAATTGGGTTGGAAAGTGCACGAAATCTGGTTTCCAACAAAAAAAGAATCACCCAATTCGGAGTCCGTATGAAAAACTTGTGTGCGTTTTGAGTCAGGTATGTCTGTGCAGTCCGAATCTGAATCCAGAACGTGAGAGACTTGGACTCTATCTTCTCTTGGGCCAAAAGTGACGTGAGAGAACTTTTTGGACAGCAAATAAACATCTCTTTCTTCCTTATCTTCATATGTGGATTGTACAAATGTCCCATACACCTGCAATTAGACAAAACACAAAAGTGTGTGAAGTATTTTTGTTCTGGATAACATAAATAGATTATTGAATAGTTTGCACTAGAAATCACCTGACAAATATGCATATATGCAATATTTTTGGTCATATCCAAGGTAGTCATGTCCTCATCACCGTCCCAGCACCGCCGCCGTCCCTCCACCGAGCCGGCCCTCCCCCGCCCCTCCCCGGCCACCGCGGCGTGCCCCGCGGCCCTCCCCGCCACCGCAGCCCGCCCCTCCACCGAGCCAGGCCGCGGCACTGCCCCCTTCCCGCGGCCCTCCCCGCCACGGTGCCATCGATTCAGGTATTCCACGGCGCCTCTGAACTGAACTCTGCTTAATGTACCAGCAATAGCTCCTTGAGATGATGGAGTAGCTTCATATGTTAGTGGCTTGAGAATATGAATACTGGGTACCTAAGTTCACATTTTCAGTATTTGCCACAGCTGAACGTTGTGCTATATGTTGAGAAGCTGTGAACAATACATAATAAAAAACAAACAAGTTTCTAGTCTTCAGCAGAAAATGTCGGTGTATAGAAATGCGACATTAATAAAAGAGTGCCTGTGGGGGAGTGCCGGTGAACAATACATATGTTTTGTCAAGTAAGAAAGTCCATTCTAGTGAACACATATATCTTTTCCAACTGCATTATTCAGGCATGAATGTATTCTGAAAATATCAGTGCATCGGGGAGCAAAAATATATAACCATCTATTGCCATGAGATCATGTGATGGTTCCTTGCAAAAAAAAGATCAAGTATTGGTTAGTTTTTCTCTTAAGCTCCTCAAAATACTGGAGACTCTGAATATGAGATCTCTAAGCAAAACTGACAAGTGATGTGTAGTATATGATGACAAACACAACCCACTTACTGGCAGGGTAACCATCTTTCAAATAAGTTTTTGTTCTTGATCTGCACCAATAGACCAAATTTATCACTTTGTTGTGTTAGAGAATACCATGTGTTCTTTTACTCTTGGTTATCTTGCCCCGTGAAATGCAATTCACCACTTTGTATACACATGCATGTTTTGTCCATAAACCAAAAGCATCAGATGGCTATCATGAACAAAAAAGGGGGTTGCAATGAATTAAAAAAAGACAATATGCTAATGAATCCATAATGGTAAACCTAAGTCATAGTCTTTCCTCTAGTCAACACAGGCATATCAAATTGCATGCCAAAAATACTAACAAGAGGCAAGAACTGGTACAGACTGGAATTAATCATAAATGATAGATGGGAATGTGGGAACATAAACCACAAAAGCAAAAAAATAGCAAGATCATAGAAAAATAGCGCAAGAGTAATCTTGAGATTACATCAATCCATTGCTTGAAAATACAACTTCATGCACAAAAGCAGAGAAATAGAAAGATCACAGAAAAAAAGGACCTGAGTTCCAAGGGCTCTTCTACTTTCTCTTGAATGCTTGGGGGGGGGGGGTTATGCATACATCATGGAGAGGGATATGGTATGGCTTGATAGCTTGCAACATTCTGAATGGTAAAAGGAAATAGCTTCAATTTAGTAACTGGAACTTGTGCATACTGTATGTTTCATACAAAAGTAAGTGAGTGTTATGCAGTCCTAAGTATAACAAAGCAAGGCTGGTGTACAAGTCCTATGAAGAGAGAAGGTGTAACCTTAAAACCGAGAGAGGAAACATGAATGATCCCGTCTTTTTAGAGATATTTCTAACTACAAGTATAGCACCCATGCAAATTTATCTAATGTGGATGCGAACGATAGATAAAAAGCACTGAAGATCTGTTTGTTCGATAAAACAGAAAAACCAATGCAGTAAAAATACGTAATCAATATGGTGAAGATACTTAACACATATATGTTGAAGCTAGCATAGTGCGTCCACACGGTATGATATGTGGGATTACCTTAGTTTCTCGAAGCTAGGGTCTTGTTAGATGCAAGAACTTCAACATTCGCCAATTCTGAAGTTGGGCATACAAGAAAAATATATTAGAATCAAGGAAAGAAGGTAGAGGACAAAGTTCAGTTTGTTGATTGGCTTAGCAATCAACTTTAAATTAAATATCCTTTTATGCTTTGTTACACTTCCTTTGTACATTACTTTTGCAACCTTTTTTAGGGCACATACTTGTGTAATCATCAGTGTAAGTGAAACTTAACAATCGTGCTTGATCAATCTTACATACTCTGAATATCAGTCCATTTGTTCACTGCTTGTATCTATGCACGTGCAAACTATAAATGATGAATGATCACCAAATCAATAAGCATGTCAGCATATGGAGGAACAATGCTGATCAAACAAAAATCCACTCACAATTTATACAGGTTCCTATAAATTAAAGCGTCAAGTCATATTGCATTTGCTTTGTGCATTTTGATTCACCGTCATGCCATAAGTGTGCGGCGTGCATGCAATTTTCTAAAGAGTTAAATAGATTTATTTTGTGTTCCTATCAGAAACTGAAACACATGACGCACGCTTCTACCTAATCAGAATGTATTTATAATGACCTCGTTGAACTACTACTTGAATAACCACATGTGATGTATACAATGAATACTATAGTTTCTTTAAACCATGGTAATTGAGAACCACTATATTCAGATGTGTATACAATGAATACTACAGTTTCTTTAAACCATGGTTTTTCTCAGTTTTACCAAAACTACCTAGGTGTTTGGCTGGTGTTTCGCCGGGGTGGTTTTTTTTGGACATACAAGTGTCCTCTATTTATTTGTCAGGAAATGTGAATGATACCGAATTGGAAAACAATCAAGTACTAAATAGACACTCCCTATTTATTTGTGAATTATGAGTTAGGTCATATATTTTCCAATTTTGTTATGAAAAACATCATATATATTTGCGTTGATCGGGTGGATTTAAATGTGCAGTTGTTTCATCGCTGTGAGGGTCTGGTGTTCAACGACCTCCCTGTGTGTTCGACGAGCTCCGCTCCTGCGTTCATGGGTGAGCACAAATGACATCTCCTCCTCTCCCCCTTCATTTGCTCTGTTCCGGTCTTCGTGCCGATGAAACTTGCTAGCTATAGGTGTATTCAATCATCAGTATGCGTGACCACTATGCGTCTCCCGTTCGAAAGGGTTACATCTATAAATATGCATTCATTTGCATATTTATAACCGTAATTCTTTTGAATTGTCCAACGTTATCCATGGACAGCCCGAGTATGTGTAGATTGGGTTCGTTTTCCCATATGCTCTGCTCCGGATCCGATGCAGAATTTCGTCAGTGCCTCTCTGTTGTTCTCCGGGTACACATCCTCTCTGCTTATTGCCGAGACGTGTATCAGGAGAACAGCGGGGAGGTGCTGCCGAAATTTTGTGTCGGATCCGGAACAGAGCATGGGAAAACGAACCCAATCTACACATACTCGGGTGGGATTAGGACCTATCTTTACCTATTAGCATCTAGGTTGCATGGACGTAATAAAACTAAGAAACTCTATTAACTGATGAATATGGTTTACTGAGTTATGTATGTATTTCTTGTGTGTCCAGTAGCTAGGCAAGATGAGTGATCGTGCGTGGATGTACACCGGTCACCCTAGTCAGAAAGACATGACCCCTAAATGGATGACAAAAACCAAGGGGTTTATCAGAGCCGCATTTGCAAATGGACAGAAAACAACCTGGTGCCCCTGTTTCGAGTGCGACAACTATCATAAGATGTCAGAGTTTGAAATGATCAAACACCTGCAGAAGTCGGGTTTTACGCCCGGTTATACGATGTGGACATTTCATGGTGAGTCTGCCCAACGTTCTAGAGCTGAGGAGGGCCGTCGTCGCACCGACGAGCATGGTACCGGGATGGAAGACATGGTGCAAGACTTTGATGATGCTCGGGATTCAGACGATGAGATGGAGGAATCTGCAAAGGCCTTCAATGATATGTTGGAGTCTTCGAAGCGTCCTCTCCATGAGCACACCGAGCTCTGTCAGCTGGATGCCATCGCACAAGTAATGGCTCTGAAGGCTCAATTCAACTTGGGCAGAGAATGCTATGACGCGATAGTGACACTATTTGGACGCTTTCTACCCAAAGGCCATATAATGCCTGCAAACCTATACCAGTCGGACAAAATCCTCCGTGTACTTAAGATGCCCTATGAGAAGATAGATGCCTGTGAGAATGGATGTGCCTTATTTAGGCTCCAGTATGCGGACTTGAACTATTGTCCCATTTGCAAGTCTTCCAGGTATGTTGAGGTAGACAACGGTATGGGTGAGAAGAGTCAGACCAAAATCCCCATTAACGTTCTTCGGTATATGCCAATCATACCAAGACTTCAACGTCTATTCATGGTCGAAGAGACGGCCAGACAGATGACATGGCACAAATTGGGCAAAAGAACCGAACGGGAAGCAGATGGGAATCTGATGATGGTACACACATCGGATGGTGCTGCATGGAAACACTTCGATGCATTGCATGATGAAAAAGCGGCAGATCCAAGGAATCCTCGAGTAGCCGTCAGCATGGATGGGTTCAATGTGTTTGGTATGATGGCAGCCCAATACAGTTGTTGGCCTGTATTTGTCATTCCACTCAATCTCCCCCCCGGACAGATTATGCAAAGAAAGAACATTTTCCTGACGTTGATAATTCCGGGGCCCAACTATCCGGGGAAGAATATGAATGTGTACATGCAGCCGCTTAAGGATGAACTGCAAGAAGCTTGGGATAATGGGATCAAGACATACGACGCCGCTACAAAAAAAACTTCCTAATGCGTGTGTGGTACATGTACTCGATGCATGACTTGCCGACGTATGCGCTATTCGTTGGCTGGTGTGTGCATGGAAGGTTCCCGTGCCCCACATGCAAGGCAGCTCTTGAGTTTCGTCGGCTGCAGGCAGGTGACAAGTTTTCTTGCTTCGACATGCATAGACAGTTCCTGGATCCTCACCATAAGTTCAGAAAAGATAAGAAGAACTTCATCAAAGGTAGAGATGTCAAAAACTCTGCACCACCTGCATTGACAGGCCAACAGACCCTGGATCAGTTAAACGCTCTCGAGCCGGATCCAAAGCGTCCAGGGTATTTCAAGGGGTATAATACGGAACACGCCTGGACCCACAAGATATGCTTGTGGGATCTGCCGTACTTCAAAGACCTCCTTTGCCCACACAACATCGACATGATGCACACTGAAAAGAATGTCGGCGAGGCCCTCTTTGGTACATTGTTCGGCATAGAGGGGAAAACGAAGGATAATCCTAAGTCCAGAGTCGATCAGGAGGCTCTATGTGATAGACCGCTACAAAACATGAAACAACCAAAAGGAAAGAAGAACTGGGCGAAGCCAAAGGCATGGTTCAATCTTGGAAAGCCGGTTATGAGGGAAATACTCCTGTGGGTGAAAAAGGAGTTGATGTTCCCCGATGGGTATGCATCGAATCTAAAGAGGGGAGCGAGCCTTGAAAAATTGAAAATATTTGGTCTCAAGAGTCATGATTGGCACATATGGCTTGAGCGGGTAATGCTGGTGATGTTATGTGGCTTTATCCCTGAGGATGAATGGCTAGTACTAGCAGAGCTGAGCTATTTCTTCCGTGTTCTATGTGCGAAAGAATTATCGCCTGGCTTGCTAGAAGAAATGGAAGAGTTGGCGCCGAAGTTGATCTGCAAGTTGGAGAAGATCTTTCCACCTGGCTTCTTTAATCCAATGCAGCATTTGATTTTGCATCTCCCGACTGAGGCACGATTGGGGGGGCCCGTGCAGAATCGCTAGTGCTACGCAACTGAGAGGATGCAGAAGACGCTTCGAGCAAAATGTAAAAATAAATGTCGAATTGAAGCATCGATGGCCGAGGCATTCATTACTGAGGAGGCGGCAAACTTCGTGACAGCACACTACAAAGCCAAAAATCGTCATTTGCATAATCCGAAGCCTCGGTACAATGTTGGCGACCCTAAAAAGGGTGTATCCAACCTCAGCCTATTGAAAGGGAAGCTCGCACCAGCCGATGCTTATACTCCCTTATTGTTGGATAACGACGAATGGCGGACCATTACGTTGTATATCTTGAACAATCTAACAGAAGTGCGGCCATACATCGAGTAAGTTCTCGGTACATTGTTTCGCAACCTCTACTTCATTTGAACTGCTCTTATTCCTGGATATTTGATACAGTCGATACGTCGCCAAATTCTCGTATGGAGCGGTTATCCAAAAGGATTCCGTCGAAGAGTATGAGCTTCTGGCAATGCATGGAGGCGGTTATCCTGGTTTCATCTCTTGGTTCAAACAAACGGTAATTTCCATTAGACCATTTCATTTCATCTTCTAATTTCTGGCTAATGCAACAATCCTTTCGTATTAAACTTGTAGGCTAGTTCAGAGTCTATGGACGCCGAATTGAGACAAGTCGCTAATGGTTTTGACTATAAGGTCCATTCATTTGACAAATACGACATCAACGGGTATCACTTTCGTACCTATGGCAAAGAGCTATCTATGGCCGACCGAAAGTCTACAAATTGTTGTGTCTCTGCTATCGGCGAAGGAGATACCGAGTATTATGGAAGAGTTGAAGCAATTTATGGACTTCTATTCTATGGTGCAAACCCACCGAACGTCGTAGTCTTCAAATCTCATTGGTTCCAGCCGAAAGAGACTAGAAGGACTCATGAACATCTAGGGCTAGTCGAAATCAAACAAAGCACCCATTTGGATGTTCCCGATGTCTATATTACGGCTCAATAGGCAACCCAAGTTTTCTATCTACTGTGGGCCTGCCAAAGTGATCCAAATCTCGAAGGTTGGGATGTCGTTTATGAAGTGCCGCCACGTGTTAGACCACCTCCCCCCAATGAAGAGGATTATGAACCTCATGTTAATCCAGACACATATGAAGGAGAATTGTTCCAGGAAACACGTCTTTCCAAAAAACGTTTCAAGAACCGCTCACCTCATAACATTCAAGTAGACAGCGGCAGTGAATCCGAGCCTGAGCAGGAACAAGAAGAGCCGGAACAAGAAGAGGTTACTGCTGCGGATGACCTGTCAATGCTTGACCGATTACATGCAGGAGGCCTTCCAGATGTTGATGAATTTATTGATGATGATGATGATGAGCACGTCATTAGTGATAGTGATGAGGATGATGCATTTATTGACCCTGAAGCATATATAGACGATGATGATGCATTTATTGTCGGGGGAAACTACTGACCCATGAACACCTATGGGGCCAGCGGACCGGGCCCCTTTCGGTTCGGCGGGGGGCGGAGATCGCATGAAGAGCAGATCGAGGCGAAGCACACGAGCGGTTTACCCAGCTTCGGAGCTCTCCGGAGAGATAGTACTCCTACTGCTGCTTGTCGGATTGTATTGTGTTCTTGCTCGGGAGCGCTGAGTGCTACAGTACACACGAGCTGCTAGCGAGACCGAGCGTGAGAGTGTTTCTGGAGTCGAACCCCTTCTACGTTGCGCATGGGCCTCTTTTTATATGCTCAAGGGGTCACCGACAGGTGGCAACGTAGACAAAGGGCAAAAATGGAAAAGGAATGTGGTAGGTACAGCTACATGTACTGTGCATCCTACCTAACCCTGACGGCAGGGGACAAAGGCATTAAATGCCCGTCTGCGTCACCCAAACAGTGTAAAAAAGGACCGTCAGGGGCGCCACCGCTTGCCATGATGGCCATCTTGTCAGCGCCGCATGCCACCGTGCACCGTTGGCTGCACAGCCTCCCGCCACGCGCGCCTGGGAAGGCCCCAGGGCGACACGTTGGTGGATGCGCTAGAGCGTGGGTACAGAGTGGACGCTTGCCGCGGCAAGCGCCTTGCCGCGGTCGTTGCCTTGTCGCGTCCGGAAGCTTGTCGCTCGCCGGGCCTTGCCGGGACGCGCGTCGCGTCGCGCAAGTTCCTTGAGATGCCTTGGTTGGCCTTCCCGGCAAGCTCCTCTTGCCGGGGTCTTGTCTTCTTGACTTGAATACTTTGTTCTTGAATGGCTCCAAAAGGAACCACGGAGGACCTTGGCGGTCACCCGGCAAGCCTTGCCGCGGGGTGCTGCAACTGCCCGTGCACAAGTTCGGGGTACTAGGGTACCCCTACTCTAGTACACCGACAGGAGCCCCCGGGCCTGGGCCACACACGGTGCCGAGCGCTGTTGGGCCAGGCCCAAAACAGGGCACGGGCACGCGCGGCCTGGGTTATGCCGTTTCTCGCTCCACATCCACCGCGCTCTCCCCTAACGGCACGCGTTGAATGCGGCGTCGTGGGAGAGATCGTGGGTGGTTTCTTTATTCGGAAGGACGAAACGTCCGTCCCCTCCCTCTTTATAAGCAGGGGAAACATGGGCAGTTCGCCCATCTCGCCAGTTGCTTCTTCAATCTCAGAAATCTCCGCCGCTCCCCCCTTCTTCTCGAAGCTGAAAGAGAGCAGCGCTCCGCCCCCCATTGCCACCAGCGCCACCAACGCCGTCCGTCTCTCCCACCACCTCCGCCATGGCTCCGAAAGTCGACAAGGGGAAGGGCGTGAAATCGGTCGAGGCGCAGCGACTCGCGGCGCTGTGAAAGGAGCGGGCCATCTTCCCCCCTCAGCTTGTCGCGAAGGAGCTGAGGGAGTACTACTACCTTTTCTGGTCGATGGAGACGCGAGCGCATCCGCGCACGAGGGTACTCCCGGCTGCCGCTTCGGCACTGGCTCCAAACGGGTATCCCTTCTTCGCGCTGTTCTTTTACTGCGGGCTCTGCCCGCCCTTCTCTGAATTCTTCTGTGATATCATGAACACCTACGGGTTTCGCCTCCTTGACTTCACCCCCAATGTTGTCCTGACCATGGCCGTTTTCGCACATCTCTGCGAAAATTTTGTCGGAATCCACCCAAACGTAGCTCTTTTCCACCACTTCTTTATGCCTCGTGTCGAGAGAGGAGAGCCTCTTGCCGGCGGAATCGCTTGGATCTCGAGAGTCGGCAAGAAGGAAGCATATCTAGAAGGTGAGCTCCGCAGCAAGTGGGAGGAGTGGAGAGCGGAGTGGTGCTGGATCGTCTAGGAGAACCCGCAGCCATTCACTGCCCTGCGCCAAGCCCCAATAGTGCGTGGCAACGATTGGAGCAACGTGGCCCCGGAAGACGACATGTTGAAGATCGCCGTCACCCGGATCCTTCGCCTTAGGCTTGCCGGGCTCACCGTAGGCGCCGTTGGTGCAGACTTTCTTCGCCACCGCATCGCCCCCCTGCAGGAGAGGAGGAGACCCGCCTGGGAGTTCAATAACTCGGCGGACATCATGAGGCTGCGCCCGGGCCTCAATTTCAATTTCACCGTCCTGGAGCTGGATGCGATGCTCCTGGAGCTGTTCAAACGCGATCCTCTGCACCCTTTCATGCTGCTGAGGGGCGTCGTTTCGTTGTGCAACAATTCTTCGCTCGACCGGATCCGCGCGATGATGCCATTGTGCGATTCGCACGGAATCGCCCCAACCTGGCAAGAACCTGCGGACGATGTCGTGCGTGCGTTCTTTGACAACTTGGAAGAAGTGCCGGTCCGCGCCGACGAATAGAAGAGCCTCACTCGCGACACCACCGACGCGGAGCTGCAGCGCATCGCCACTAGGATGGAAGAGGTGGCGGCAGCAGCTGCCGCAGGTGAATTTGGATTCACCGTGGAGGAGGCAGAGGCAGCAGAGGCGGAAAGCCTTGCCGAGCGCGAGGAGTTCGCCGGCGAGGAAGAGCTTGTCGGGCCTGAAGACGAGCCGAGCGAGCCCGGCAAGGGAGATCTTGTCGGGCCCGATCCTTCAGACAGTTTGCCGCAAGTGGAGCCCCCAGCTGCACCAAGAAGGCATCTCCGTAGGGCCGGGGACGTAACGGGGCGGCAAACGGGCCAACAGCCGCCGCAGCGCGCGACGCGCTCCACCGCGGCAAGCTCTGTTACTGCGGGAGCACCTCACGCCGCTGCAGCAACTGGAGCGGGGCCCTCCCGGACCACTGCTTCTGATCCTGCCAAGCAGCCCAGGGAGCCTACTCTTCCACCTCGCCGCACTGGAGGCGAGCCGGACTTCGATCTCTCCGCGCTCAGCTCCGACGAGGAAGAAGAAGAGTAAGTTTTCTTGTTGTACTTGAAGTTCTTCAATTCTTACTATTTTGTGTTGTATCTGATTTGCTTTACTCCGAATCCATTCCTTTTCAGGACTTTGACCCAGAGAGCAGCGAAGAGGGCCAAGGTCCCGGTGATCGTCATCGAGGACGAACCCTCAGCGACAGCAGGAGATGACTCCGAGGCCACCTTGTCGGACCCGGCAACCATTCCTCAAAGCAGCCCCCGGCGTAGCCCCCAGCATAAGTATATAGTTTATTTCTTGCTATTAGGCGTGCATGGGCGCTCTCTCTTCGCTGATATCTGACTGTTGGATTTGTGTAGGAGCAGAGCAGCCTCACCAGGAGGGCCCGGAAGCCGCTCCTGACATGCCATCTGCTTCGACTACACCGCCAAGGGGGGATTCCCCGGTGAGGGAGCGCTCTCCGGCAAGGGAGAGTTCTCCGGCAAGGGGCAGTTCTCCGGCAAGGGACAGCACAGGTAATCCTCTCGCCTAAAAACTGCCCTTGGGTTCTTCTTCTGATTTTCTTTTTTGAGTATTTGCTTGACTTTTCTCCTTCTTCCGTTCGTCAGATCCATCTGCCATGGAACCGATGGAGACCGAGGACGCCGGCGAGGAGAACGTGCGCAGCAATGCCGAGGACGCCGTCGCCACCGAAGGGGAAGCCGGCGCCGACGATCCCGTTGGCGAAGAGGCCGCCAAAGCTGCTGCCGCAGAGGCTGGCGAGGGATCCGGCGATCGCACTGACGGCCCCGAGGCCGCAGGAGCGTCAGGCGCTACGCCGACCGCCGACCCTTCCGCCGCTGCTTCCGCGCCAGGCTCCGAGGAGCCCCAGCCCGGTGCTTACTTGAAGGCCGGCGACGACATCTTCATCAAGCTCCCCTAGGCGTCAAGCTCCAGGGCGCCGGTCGAAGGAGAGACTTTGGATGGAGAAGTGCTCGCCGCCGCTGGGCTGTCGCTGGTCAACACGCCAAGCAGCAGCGAGGAGCCTGAGGAGGAGCGGCTGCTGCGAAGGCTGATGTCGCTCTACCGCGCCCGGCAGGCCAACCTGGCATCCCGGGAAGCGCTTGCCGCGAAGGCGGGATCAGACATCGAGAAGCGCGCGGAGGAGCTCCGGGGCCTCAACTAGGAAGCTCTTCGGTCCCTGGCATAGGAGCGGGAGCGACTCGCCGAGGAGCGTACAGCCTTCCTCCTCGAGAAGGATGAAGCTGAAGAGCAACAACGGCTTGCTGCCGAGAAGCAGCCCGCGCGGGAAGGTGAGTTGGTGCAGCGGAAGGCCAACCTTGACAGCTACGAGGAGGAGCTTGTCGCGCACGAGCAAACACTTGGCGGGGCTCTCAAGGAGGCAAAGGATGCTGCTGCAGCTGCCGAGGCCGCCAAGAAGGAGCTGGAGATGAAGGTGGCGCAGCTGGAGGCCGATCTCAAGGCGAGCGGTGAGGAGCTTGCCGCGCTCAAGCATGAGCGCGAGAAGGATGCTGCCGCTCATGGTGAGCTGCAGGGTCTTCTCGCTGAGAGGGGCAAAGAGCTCAGCGCCGCCAAGGACTCCAATGCGGATCTTGAGCTGAAGCTGGCCACGCTGACTCAGACGCTGGACGGCACCAAGGAGCGGGAGGTGGCCTTGTCGGAGAAGATCAAGGCCGACGAGGCGCTGCTGGCGAGTATTGCCGTCACCCAGAACGCATTTAGAGATACGGTGGAGCACTGGACCGAGGGTCTGGTGAATATTGCCGCAGCCATCGACGGGGAGCTGGCACAGCTGGGGATGGAGGATCTTGGGTACTCCTCCGACGAGCACCTCCAACCCAGCGCCAAGCTCAGCCTGTTCTTCAAAGGCGTGGCGACGTCTCTCCAGCGACTCCAGGAGAAGATCCCAAAGTAGCTGGCCGACGAGTCGCGCAAGATCTGCGCGGGAGTTCTTCAGAAGGTGCTGGTGAAGGTGGCCTTCCGCAACCCAGGCCTCAACCTCACCAACGTCCTTAAGTCCTTGCCGCCTGATGCTGATCTGGAAGCACTCAAGGCCCTTGTCGCACCCATTGTGGACAAGGTGAGCGAGATCAAGAGGGTTGAGGGCGATCGCGTAGACTAGGCCGCCCGTTTTATCTTTGTCTTGTCGCTGCAACTCATGTTATGAGAACAATCGGTTAGAGCTGCGACAAGCTATCTTGTAATATGACTCTATTTTGGGTATCGATTGCTATGTTATTTCCTTTACTTGATTCCTTCCTTTGTATGTTTTTACCCAACGCTTTTAGGGAACTTGCCGGCGCAGGCACCTGAGCCGCGAGCGCTGAGTGCGGGACATCAGGAGCCTGCTGGCGGTGCCGCTTCCGACAAGAAACCTTGTCGCAACTAGTCGCAGCTCACTTAAGTTGTTGAGCAGACTCGAAACAAAGTAAGGGCGCAACTACCTACGAGTTGGTTCCTCCGTGCACAGGTTTTCCATACAAAGCACGGTTGTTCAAGGAAGATAACTTAAAAATTTAAAAACTGATTGCTCAAACTTTGGCAACTTAGCTTTTCTGTCGTTTGTTTCCCGGCAAGGTTTCCGTCAAGGTGAAACTTTCTTGAACGACGCCTATTCCATATCATTATCTTCTCCTTCCCCCCCGGCAAACTTGTGTGCGAGGGAACCTTCCTTCCTTTGAGAAAAAGAAAGAAGAGAAAATAAAGATATGGAGCCTTACGGCTCGTTATTCCTTACCGGTGTTAGGTGTTGCACAAAGTGTCAGATAACATATGCATAGTAGAAAGCATGAAATTGACGAGATGTGCAAAGCACATGATCTTTACTTATGCACGGGGTCTGCGCCCGGCTTTGTACAAAGGATTACATGCAACATCGGCAAGACTTGTACAAAAGGTGGTTGCCGGAACAGGTTCCGGCAACTGCGCCCTACGGTTAAAACTTACGAAGATGCTCAATGTTCCAGGAGTTGCTCACCGGAGTGCCATCTTCGGTCTCAAGGCGGACAGCGCCAGGCCTAGTGACTCGTTTCACCCGATAAGGTCCTTCCCACTTCGGCGTCAACTTGTTGGAATTCTTGGCGGACTGAACGCGCCGAAGAACAAGGTCGGCTTCCTCGAAACTTCTGGCATTAACTTTGCGGCTATGGTAGTGGCGCAAAGCTTGCTGGTATCGAGCAGCTCGTACAGCAGCCTGAAGACGGTCTTCCTCAAGGAGCAGCGCGTCATCTTGTTGCAGTTGCTCTTGCTCAAGCTCATCATAAGCGAGCACTCGAGGTGACCCGTATATGAGTTCCGTGAGGAGAACTGCCTCTGCTCCATAAACTAGAGCGAAAGGTGTCTGGCCAGTGGCTCGATTTGGCGTCGTTCTGATCGAACAAAGAACCACCGGTAGCTCCTCAATCCAGTTCTTTCCGCACTTGCGCAGCCTGTCGAAAGTCCTGGTCTTGAGCCCGCACAGCACTTCAGCATTTGCCCTCTCCGCTTGACCGTTGCTTCTCGGATGAGCAACAGAAGCGAAGCAGACCTTGGCGCCAAGATCTTGGACGTACTGCATGAAGGTGCGGCTCGTGAATTGTGTGCCGTTGTCGGTAATGATCCTGTTAGGGGTCCCGAAATGGCAAACAATCGACCTGAAGAACTTGACTGCTGACTATGCTGTCACCTTCCTCACTGGTTCCACTTCCGGCCACTTTGTGAACTTGTCGATTGCAACGTACAAGTACTCAAAGCCCCCGACAGCTCGGGGGAAGGGGCCGAGGATGTCGAGCCCCCAGACTGAAGATGGCCAGGATAAAGGGATTGTCTGGAGAGCTTGAGCTGGCTAGTGTATCTGCTTGGAATGGAACTAGCACGCTTCACACTTGGTTACTTGTGCAGTTGCATCCTGGAGGGCTGTCGGCCAAAAGAAACCTTGCCGGAATGCTTTGCCGGCAAGTGCTCTTGCGCCAATGTGGTGACCACATATGCCTCCATGTATCTCTGCCAACAGCTTTTGTCCGTCTTCCCGGGGAATACACTTCAATTTCACACCGTTGAGTCTTCTTTTGTACAGTGTGTTATCAACAAACTGGTACATACTTGACTACCGGGCTACCCTTTCCGCTTCTTCTTGCTCTTCGGAAAGTTCTCCTGTCTGAAGGAATCGGACAATCTGTTGTGCCCATGTTGGAGCTTGTGGCTCGACAACAAGGACTAAAGGCACATCTGCTGCTGCGGGAACATCCGCTTCTACGGCAAGAACCTGCGGCTCAGCCGGAGCTTGATGTTCCCCGGCAAGCTTGCCGGAGCAAAACTTGTCGGGAGCGTCTGCTTCAACGGAACAAACCCTAAGGCTTGCCGGAGCAGACTGCTCCTTAGCACTCCTGGCGTCGATCTTGGGGACCTTCTTGGCGGCGGCTTCAGGGAGCTCTGCCGGGAAATAGTCACCAGAAATCAACCTCCTCTTCTTGCTCTGTCCAGTTGATGGTGTCACAGATGGTTGAGTTAACTTGAGTACAAAAATCCCTGGTTCCACAGGTAACTTAAGTGCGGCGCACTTTGACAGACCATCGGCAATGTCGTTCTGAGCTCTCGGAACATGTTCCATTTGTAGGCCGTCAAAGTGCTCCTCTAGCTTTCTCACCTCATCAACATACGCTTCCATCAACGGACTCTGATAATTCTTGTTTACTTGGCGGACGACAAGTTGTGAGTCACCCCTGACGATGAGCTTCTTGATCCCAAGGTCCGCTGCGATCCTGAGACCGGCAAGCAAACCTTCATACTCTGCAGTATTGTTTGTTGCTTGCTCCTTGGGAAAGTGCATCTGGACTACGTACTTGAGGTGCTCTCCGGTGGGTACAACAAGTAGCACACCTGCACCGGCGCCTTGCAGCGAGAAGGCACCATCAAAGTACATCAGCCACTCTTTGCTTGCTTCCTTGACGGGGATGCTCGTTTCTGGAATTTCTTCATCTTGTGTTGGCGTCCACTCTGCTATGAATTCTGCCAATCCTCTACTTTGGATAGTTGAAGTGCTCTCAAATTTGAGGCCAAAGCTTGATAGTTCCAGTGCCCACTCGACTATCCTGCCTATCGCTTCTGGATTTTGCAATATCCTCTTCAGCGGAAAACGAGTGACAACTGTGATCTCATGTGCTTGGAAGTAATGGCGCAGCTTTCTCGAGGCCATGAGAAGGCCGAAAAGCAGTTTCTGCACACCAGAGTACCTTGACCTAGCCCCCTGCAGAAGGGAACTGACAAAGTAAACTGGGCGCTGCACCATCCTTTTCTGCATCTTCTCAGGCGCCTGCGCAGATCCATCTTTGTCGGGACCAGGGCTTGCCGGTGAAGCCCCCTGCTTGTCGCTGGATGCATCTGCCGTGGTTGCTGGCTCATCATCTGCCTCCCTCTCTGCTACTAACGCAGCACTAACCACTTGATTGGTTGCCGCTATATATAGCAGCAACTTCTCTTGTGGCTTAGGTGCGACAAGTATCGGAGTGGAGGACAGGTATCTCTTTAAATCCTGCAGCGCAGCCTCCGCTTCTGGAGTCCATTTCATTGGACCTGCCTTCTTCAATATTTTGAAAAATGGCAGGGCGCGCTCAGCAGATCTAGAGATAAACCTGCTGAGAGCAGCTACGCAACCGGCAAGTCTTCGTACATCCTTGACATGCTTTGGTGCTTCAATCTGCTCAATGGCCTTGATCTTGTCGGGATTGGCTTCAATTCCCCGCTGAGACACGAAGAACCTGAGAATCTTGCCGGAGGGGACTCCGAACACACACTTCTCGGGGTTGAGCTTGAGGTTGATCTTGCGCAGATTTGCAAAGGTCTCATCTAAATCTTGAATCAGAGTCGCCTTGTCCTTGCTCTTGACCACTATGTCATCCATGTATGCTTCTACATTCCTGTGCATTTGTGGCTCAAAAGCGTGATGGACTACTCTTGCAAATGTCGAACCAGCATTCTTTAAACCAAAGGGCATCCGTACAAAACAGTATGTGCCACATGGGGTGATGAATGCTGTTTTCTCCTCATCCTCTTCTGCCATAAAGATTTGATGGTATCCTGAGTATGCATCAAGAAACGAAAGCAAGTCACATCCGGCTGTGGAGTCAACAATCTAGTCGATGCGCGGCAAGGGAAATGGGTCTTTGGGACACGCTTTATTGACATCGGTAAAGTCGATACAAAGCCTCCATTTCCCGTTAGCCTTGCGCACAACTACAGGATTGGCCAACCACGTAGGATGGAGCACTCCTCTGACAAGGCCTGCTGCTTCCAATTTCTCGATTTCCTCTGCAATGAACTCTTGGCGCTCCACTGCTTGTTTCCTGACTTTCTGCTTGACGGGCCGCGCATGAGGACAAACGGCAAGGTGGTGCTCGATTACTTTCCTGGGAACACCGGGGATGTCAGACGGTTGCCATGCAAACACGTCGACGTTCGCCCGCAGGAAAGCAACGAGCGTGCTTTCCTATTTAGGGTCAAGAGTGGCACTGATGGTGAAGGTACCACCAATGCCGTCCTCCTTGGCGGACACCTTCTTGGTCTCTGGTGGAGCAGCCATTGCCTTCTTGCACTTGCCGGTGGAGCTCGATGGTGCATCCTCGACGGTAGCGCAGCACTCCGAAGAGGTGCGCTTGCCGGAGTGGGCATCAGAACTCTTGCCGGACTTGGTCTTCTTCTTCGCCCCGGGAACTTCAGCGGCAAGTGACTTGCGATCTGCTGCGGCTGCTGCTTCCCAGTTGATCTTGTCGGCGCAGATAAGAGCATCTTTCTTGTCGCCAGGGACAGAGATGACGCTTATCGGGCCTGGCATCTTTAGCACATTATATGCATAGTGAGAGGCTGCCATGAATTTGGCGAGTGCTGGACGGCCAAGTATCCCATTGTAAGGCAATGGAAAGTCAGCAACGTCAAAAGTGACCCTCTTAGTCCTGAAGTTTAACTCGCTACCAAATGTGACCGGCAACGTGATCTTTCCCTTCGGCTTGCTCCTTCCCGGATTGATTCCTTGGAATGTGCCAGTCTCTTCGAGCTCGCCATCAGGGATCTGGAGTTTCTGGAGTACCGCGGAGGAGATCAGGTTCAAGCCGGCCCTGCCGTCAACTAGCATCTTTGTGACCTTGAGGTTGCGGATAGTTGGGGAAACCAACATCGGCAAGCACCCGACCGCAGTTACGCGATCAGGGTGGTCCTCAATATCAAAGATGATAGGCGTCCTGGACCATTTCAGAGGCCTGCGTGACTCGATGGGTGGTTTTGCCGCATTGACTTCCCGCACCCACTGCTTGAGCTGGCGGTGTGAAGTATGCAGAGAAGCACCGCCGTCAACGCACAGGACCTCTGTGGCTTTCTGGAACTCCTGCTCATCGGTCTCATCATCATCCATATCTTCATCGTCGTCGTCATCTTCATCCTTGTCGCGGCCGCGGGGAGGTCTGTCTCCTTGCCGCTGCTTGGCCTTGCCGCGGCGTCCTCCCCGGCCGGGGCGTTTCTTGCTTGCTCCTCCAGCACCTTCCTGGGCCTTCTCCTTGTTGCGTCGCCCGTATTCAGCCTTTTGCTGCTCAACAAGCTGCTCGACTTTCTTGCAGCTCTGGAGATCATGGCCCTTGGTGCGGTGGATCTTGCAGTACTGCTTATTGGTGCCGTCCTGCTTGTCGGCGACCGCCACAGCCTCGCCGGTGCTACCAGCTTTGGCTTTCTTGTCGCTGCCTCCGTTGCCGGACTGCTCAACAACTAGCACATCTTTGCCTTTCTTCTTCCTGTTGTTCCGCCGCCGGTTTTTCTTTGCCGGGGCAGTCTCCTCACTATCAGATCCTGCTGCTCCTATGTTCTCTCCGGGGAGTCTCCTCCCTTCCTCAGCACGTGCACACTTGTCGACGAGGGCATATAGCTCACTGGCGTCTCTGATCTTGCACATCGCCATCTCCTCCCGCATCCTGCGGTTTCGCATGTTCTGATGGAACGCGCTGATTACCGCGGCAGGGTGGACATCTGGAATGTTGTGCTGCACGCGGCTGAATCTCTGAATGTACTTGCGCAGGGGCTCTCCTTCCTTCTGGGCGAGCAGATGAAGGTCACTCTCTTGGCCATGAGGCTTGTGGCTGCCTGTAAAGGCGCCGACAAACTGATGACATAGATTTGCCCAGGAGGATATGGAGTTGTCCGGCAAGTGCATGAGCCAGGACCCGACGTTGGGCTTGAGCACCAGTGGGAAGTAGTTGGCAAGGATCTTGTCGTCCCGCCCCCCGGCAGCTTGCACCGCGATGGTGTAGATGCTGAGGAACTCCGACGGATGCGTCTTGCCGTCATACTTCTCTGGTACGTCCGGCTTGAAATTCTTCTTGCTGGGCCACTGGACTTGCCGCATCTCACGGGTGAACGCAGGGCAACCTACCGCGTACAACAAGTCGCCTGGTTCCCCTGGCGCATGCATGTCGACAGAGGGCCCAGCGTGCTGGTCGGATTGACGCCGCGCTTCCCTTCGACGCTCGATGCGAGTTCGAGCGTCTTCTTGCTGTCGTTCGTGAAGAACTTGGTGCTGATCGCGACGAGCTCGTGGATCTGATGATGCGGTGGAGTCGCTGTCGAGGTGGATCTGGCGAGTCGGCGATCTTGGCCTTCGGGGTGGAGAGTGCACGGTGGTTGCACCCCCACCGGTTTCGTCGCCACCGGCTCGCGCCTAGCAATCTTGCCGCGGCAGCGATGTACTCGGCTGCCGCGGGGTGTCGCCGTTGGCGTAGCCAATGAGACTCTGAATGGTGGCCCTCGATTCATCGATCTTGTCTGCTGTTGGAGGGTAATCCAGGAGCAGTTGAGCTCGTGCCAAAGCTTCTGCTCGAGTGGTGGGCGGTAGTGGCGCACGGTGCGAGGAGCGGGATATGCTCGGACTTCTAACTATGTTAGAAGGAGCAGTATCTCGTCCAGGAGACTGTGTCTCGCTCGTGCCAGCACGTTGGCGTGCGTGCTGGTCTTGAGCACCCCGAGATCCACCAGCTCGATCTTGGTCCAACAAACATATGGTACTGCGAATACCATGACGTTGTCGGTCCTGCGCCTCCTGAGACGGGCGCGGTACATGTACGAACGCCAAGGTCTACGCAACCTTGTCCTTGGACCTGGCAGCACCGTGGGCACCCTCGTCGACGTTCGTTCTTCCGCCGGCGTCTACCCCACCACCCGTTTGCTCCGGTGGTGGTGGGATCGACGTGGATGGAACATCTGCCGCCGAAGTCTTCTTCTTCGGTGGCATGTCGATGAAGAAGATGAAGATCTGGCTCGTGCGCACGCCGGATCAGGTTCACACAACCTCGACGCCCCCTACCTGGCGCGCCAAAGATGTCGGGGGAAACTACTGACCCATGAACACCTATGGGACCGGCGGACCAGGCCCCTTTCGGTTCGGCGGTGGGCGGAGATCGCATGAAGAGCAGATCGAGGCGAAGCACACGAGCGGTTTACCCAGCTTCGGAGCTCTCCAGAGAGATAATACTCCTACTGCTGCTTGTCGGATTGTCTTGTGTTCTTGCTCGGGAGCGCTGAGTGCTACAGTACACACGAGCTGCTAGCGAGACCGAGCGTGAGAGTGTTTCTGGAGTCGAACCCCTTCTACGTTGCGCATGGGCCTCCTTTTATATGCTCAAGGGGTCACCGACAGGTGGCAACGTAGACAAAGGGCAAAAATGGAAAAGGAATGTGGTAGGTACAGCTACCTGTACTGTGCATCCTACCTAACCCTGCTGGCAGGGGACAAAGGCATTAAATGCCCGTCTGCATCGCCCAAACAGTGTAAAAAAGGACCGTCAGGGGCGCCACCGCTTGCCACGATGGCCATCTTGTCAGCGCCGCATGCCACCGCGCACCGTTGGCTGCACAGCCTCCCGCCACGTGCGCCTGGGAAGGCCCCAGGGCGACACGTTGGTGGATGCGCTGGAGCGTGGGTACAGAGTGGCCGCTTGCCGCGGCAAGCGCCTTGCCGCGGTCATTGCCTTGTCGCGTCCGGAAGCTTGTCGCTCGCCGGGCCTTGCCGGGACGCGCGGCGCGTTGCGGCAAGTTCCTTGAGATGCCTTGGTTGGCCTTCCCGGCAAGCTCCTCTTGCCGGGGTCTTGTCTTCTTGACTTGAATACTTTGTTCTTGAATGGCTCCAAAAGGAACCACGGAGGACCTTGGCGGTCACCCGGCAAGCCTTGCCGCGGGGTGCTGCAACTGCCTGTGCACAAGTTCGGGGTACTAGGGCACCCCTACTCTAGTACACCGACATTTATTAATGATGACGATGAAGATTAATATTATAGTTCATGTCAGGTATTCCATTATTATTATATACATATATATTATTAGTTAGTTCAAGTTTTAACCTAGCTAGCTCTAAAATGAGCTATACTTAGCATTTATTCCTCCAAAATGAATTTGTATGCTTAGCTAGCTCAAAAATGACATAACAACCTTAATTAGCTCAAAAATGACTTTAACCTAGGATAGCTCTAAAATGAGCTATACTTAGCATTTATTCCTCTAAAATGAATTTATATACATATTATTATTCATGTCAGGTATTCATTTTTTTATGTTGTACTAATTTCGTTTACTCTTTGTCATTCCAGGTGTTGACAGATGGTGGGCGCGGGTCGAGAGCGCTCCGGGGCTCCTACCTCGGTGCGTGGTGGGAGGGGTAGTTCCATTCCCCCCCATAGCCTCCGGAGAGCGCTAGATCTCAGTTTGCAGAGTCCAGCGACGGTCGCTTCTTCTTCGGCTGGGAGAGGTCGGGGGGGTAAGAAGAAGGAGAAGGCTGCTAGAGGTGGACGTGGCGTCGGGAGAGGTAGGAAGGCTGCTACGCCTTCCTCGCCGCCACCCCCAGCTGAGTCACCCGACCACAGGGCTGCTCCGTCTGAGATCGAGCCATCTGAGGTGGACCCGTCTCGGACTCCACTCCACGAGCCTCCTCCCGACGAGCCTATGGCAGACGCGCCTACGACCGACGAGCCTCGGGCCGTCGAGCCTCGGGCTGCCGAGTCTTCGCCCCACGAGACTCCAGAGCTCAGACGGGGTCACGCTGAGTCGGAGCCGAGCCCATGGGAGGACTGGACGGAGTCGAGTGCACATGGTTGTGTTCAGGGTGGAGACTATAGTCCTGATAGCTATAGCGAGGGTAAGTGGGTTGAGGGGCGCAAAGTCTACCAGCGTGGTCGTACAAAGCTCCCGCCCACCCCGATGACCCCCGACCAGAGGTGGTTGATTGCGCCTAACGGGGAGAAGTAAGTGCATTTACTCTTTTTTTAACCTTTTGCCTTGACGTTTCTTTGAATATCTAATGCGTTGGCCTTGTCATACTGCAGTTCTTGGACACACGAAGATGGTGTCCGCAGGCCCAACACTGTCCTTGGTGTGATTTGTTGCCAGTGCTTCCCGGGGTGGGTCACGTTGCCCGGTGAGGGCCAGGTTCCAGAGCTAGGAAGGACCTGGGAGCACTACTTGGCTGCCCCTGCCCCGCCGGAGCATAGGGTCGGCGATGTCGAGTGCGACACTGTGGCCGACATTGTGATCGCCACGTTTTGGGTAATTTCTCCTTTGCCATTTACGTTGTGTTTTCTTCTTTGATTGCATACCTTCTACATGGGTTTTCTTGTTTGATTGCAGACCTTCTAATCCGTGTTTTCTTGTTTGATTGCAGACCTTCTACAGGTGTGCTGAGGGACAGGAGGAGGCCGCAGCTCGGGTTATCGACGCCGAGTGCAGGCGCCTACTTGGAAACTTTCGGCACGAGGCTCGGACGCAGGCTGTTCGAGACTACTTAGCAGAGACTGGTATTAGGAGGAGAAAAGAGAAGTGCCGGGACAAGTATCTGAGTAAGGAGAAGTACATGAAGGTAATTACCTATTCTTAAGGCCTTGTACTTAGTTTCCTTGATTTGATTCATAGGCGTAGCGCTCAAATTTCTCTTGCTTAACTTAGGTGCCTCCGAGATGGTGTGCGGACAAGATGGACTACTGGGAGGTGTTGGCGGATGAGTGGTGCTCTCCCCAATGGCGCGTCGCCCACAACATAGCAAAGGAGAAGCGTTTCAAAATGAAAGGTGTGCCACACCATCTAGGCAGCGTCGACCTACATGGGTACGGGAAAAACTGGGTATGTGTGGTTTACTTCATGATTCATGCAAATTCATTCTTTGTGCTAGCTTGAGTCCTTAAATAATACTCTGTTCCTCTCTTTTAGTCAAAACACAACAAGGCTCCAGTGCCAGAGCTGTTCGACCTCTATGGCATGTCCAATATTGCACCGTACAAGAAGGCCAAGGCATTCTCTGAGTCTGACCTCGAAAATGCAAAGAACTTCAGCAACGAGGCCTCCCACCACAAGATGGTGCAGTACGTTAAGCAGGGGAAGGCGAGGAAAGGGCCGGACTTTAACCCGAGCTGGCCTCTTGATCCAGAGCTGGTGATGATATCTGGTGGCGGGAGGTCCCATGGCTCGTTAGCCATTGGTAATGGACTGATACGTTGTAGTAGCACTCTCCCGCAGATCAAGAAGCGCCAGACCAGCTCTGATCCTGAGATACCGCCTCGTTTACAACTAGTGGAAATCGAATTCCAGGTTTGTTATACGGACTCAGTAGCCTTTCCTCCATTACATTGTGTTTGCGGCGGTCGATGATTACAATGCTAACGAGTGGTGTTGCAGGCTGCTATTGAGGCAGAGAGGGTGAAGACCCAGGCTGCTTTTGAGGAGAGGGACCGGCAGTTGGCGGAGAGGGACCGGTAGGCGGCGGAGAGGGACAGGGAGAATGAGGAGAGGACGACTAGGCTGTTGGAGGAGGAGAGGAACCAGAACGACTCGGCTAACCGGGCCATGTACGAGCTCTTCGTGGTAAGTTTCTTCTGCATATTAGCTAAATCATGCACGCAATGTTCCTTTCATTAGTAACTAATATGACTGACTTGTCAAAACCAAATGTGCAGTTCATGTGCGAGAAGAACGGCCAGACCCCTCCGCCGATGCCAGTCATTGCTCCGGCAGGCATGGTGAGTTTCATTTGAACGGTCATTAGTTACTAGTCTTCACATTTGAGTTGCATCATGCTAACGATACATTGGAAATAATCTTTGGTGCAGCGTAACTCCCGACAAGCATCGACCGATCCTTCTCCGTCTGCCACTGGCGCGACCGGTCCTACACCTACACCTACACCTACACCTCCGTGATGACGGTAAGTGTCCCAAGTGTTTTGCTTAATAGAGTTTTGTTGTGATGCCATGTTGTATCTACACATATCGTGCATAATGTGTGTATGTTTGAAATGCATTGTATGTGTGGGATTCGACACCTAGTCGTGTGCCTTTGGTAGCCTTCCATACAGGGAAATGCCTCCTAGTGCTTCCACTGAGCCATGGTAGTTCGCTACTGCTCCGGAACACATGGATTGACCGGCATGTGTCCTTCTTTGCTCCTATGTTTGTCCCTACGGGGAAATGTCACGCGGTGTATCACCGAAGTCCTTGTAGCTTGCTACGACTTGGTTGCACTCGCTGATGACCGACACGTGCATTGCTGGGTCATGTATGCCTGTCCCTATACGTTTGTGCCACCTTGGTTCTATGACTAGTCATGTCGGCCCGGGTTCTCTGCCATATGGATACTAGCGACATAATCATATACTTAGCATTTTTTCCTCCAAAATGAATCAATATGCTTAGCTAGCTCAAAAATGACATAATAAGCTTAATTAGCTCCAAAATGACATATTTAACCTAGGATAGCTCTAAAATGACCTATACTTAGCATTTTCCCTCCAAAATGACTTAATATGCTTAGCTAGCTTAAAAATGTCCTATTTAACCTAGGATAGCTCTAAAATGACCTATACTTAGCATCTTTTCCTCCAAAATGACTTAATATGCTTAGCTAGCTCTAAAATGATATAGTATGCTTAAGAAATGACATATTTTAGGTCCTAAATGACTTCATATGCTTAGCTTGCTCCAAAATGACATAATAACCTTACTTAGCTTAAAAATGACCTATTCAACCTACGCTAGCTCTAAAATGACCTATAGTTAGCATTTTTTCCTCCAAAATGACTTAATATGCTTAGCTAGCTCAAAAATTACATAATAAGCTTAATTAGCTCCAAAATGACCTATTTAACCTAGGATAGCTCTAAAATGACCTAAACTTAGCATTTTTTCCTCCAAAATGACTTAATATGCTTAGCTAGCTTCAAAATGACCTATACTTAGAATCTTTTCCTTCAAAATTAGTTAATATGCTTAACTAGCTCTAAAATGACATAATATGCTTAAGAAATGACATAGTTTAGCTCCTAAATGACTTCACATGCTTAGCTAGCTCAAAAATGACATAATAAGCTTAATTAGCTCCAAAATGACATATTTAACCTAGGATAGCTCTAAAATGACCTATACTTAGCATTTTTCCTCCAAAATGACTTAATATGCTTAGCTAGCTTAAAAATGACCTATTTAACCTAGGATAACTCTAAAATGACCTATACTTAGCATCTTTTCCTCCAAAATGACTTAATATGCTTAGCTAGCTCTAAAATGATATAGTATGCTTAAGAAATGACATATTTTAGCTCCTAAATGACTTCATATGCTTAGCTAGCTCCAAAATGACATAATAACCTTACTTAGCTTCAAAATGACCTATTCAACCTATGCTATCTCTAAAATGACCTATACTTAATATTTTTTCCTCCAAAATGACTTAATATGCTTAGCTAGCTCAAAAATTACATAATAAGCTTAATTAACTCCAAAATGACATAATAAACTTACTTACCTCTAGAATGACCTTAGCATGTTTTACACCAAAATGACTTAGTATGCTTAGCTAGCTCAAAAATGACATAATAACCATACTTAGCTCCAAAATGACCTATTTTACAGATATAAGTTGCATCATAATAATCTTCACATTTTAGTTGCATCATAATAATCTTGTTCTTCTAGTCTTCTTCTTCTAACTTTCTTCTTTCCCATTTTACAGATTTGCTTAAGATCACGGAAGCTTGGGTTGATGGACTGCTTGTATTTAGTTTTTGTTTTGACCTTGTGAAACTTGCTACCTATGGATGAAACTGTGTAATATTGATGAAACTATGTATATGTACGGATGAAACTTGCTACTATTGGTAACATGTGTTGGATACATATGTGTTCATGACTATTGGTAATATGTGTTGAATATGCTATATTGGTCATATAAATATATTTGTGTTTGATTTCTGTGAAAATGAATTGATATAAGAAAAAACAAAATTAAATGGGGCAATATAGTCACTTTGCCATCTGCTGGCAGATGGCAAAGAGCTTTGCCATCAGCTGGCAGATGGCAAAGAGGCCACGTGTCATCTACATGTAACCTTTGGGCTGGCCTATTTGGGCTCTTTGCCATCTGCCAAAGAGCCTGCAGCCTTTGCCATCTGCTGGCAGATGGCAAAGTTTGCTGTTAGCCTTCTAACGGGGCTAACCCCGTTAAGAGGCTTTGCCATCTACCAGCAGATGGCAAAGCCACAGGCTCTTTGCCATCAGCCAGCAGATGGCAAAGAAGCCTTTACCGGCAGGGTTTCAGACGAACTGTTTGCCATCTGCTGGTAGATGGCAAAGCCTTTGCCATCCGCCGACCATGCCTTTGCCATCTGCCATGGCAGATGACAAAGTGCCAGATTCCAGTAGTGAGATGCTGCTGTTAATCATACGCCACTGCAAATATCTGTCACTGTTTAAATAACTGTATTTCGTATTTGCGCAAACAGGGATGTCTATCTCCATATCGTTTTGGGATGTCTTTCTCGATATCGTTTCTACCCGCGCAATCAAAAGCACACACCTCAGTTTTAGTAGAACTGCGCAAAATGAGATGGCTATCCCTCGCTGCCGTCGTCTAACCACCCGTCTTCCAGGTATTCCTACATTGGTAGTTACTAGGTAGAATGACCAACACAATCTAAAAGAAGTTGATTCTTACGTTTTACTTCCTGATTGCAGTGTAGGGACGAGCGAAAACAACTGCATCCTAGTCCAGAATGCACTTTCTACCAGTTCATCCATGGACCGAGGACTAGATGGCACGGCTGCACGGTGGTTTTTTGGATAGGTGCACGGACAAGAGGCATTGTGGTCTGCTTATTTCTGCAAATAGCGGTTCTTAAATTTAGTGGAATACACAAGAATTTCACCTGGTCAGTACACTGCATGGTTCAGTTCAGCATTCCAGCTGAGACCACAATTATAATTGGTTATTTTGGAATGAGAGAACCTAACCCTGGATGGTGGCAACAAGAAAAAACCAGAGTGAACTCCAGAAAATTTAAGCCTGCCTAGAGGCCCTTTGCTCAGAGAAGCCTTGCTTGTTTTTTCCTGATTTGTAAACCTTCTCACACCTTTGTCTTTTGCTGTGAACTAGTATATGTTTGTTATGTTCTATGAATCATTGAGATGTATAAAATTGCTTAACTTATGCTTTTCAAGTTTTTTATGAAGACGAGTTTAATGTGAGTGTTCCACATGAGTGCTGGACTAGCGTGTGAACGTTTGGAATTTAAATTGTGGCCTCAGTTAACTGTATGAACCACTGTAACAAGATACATAGTTGCTTATATGTCAGACAACAGATCATTGATTGTTAGCTGGTCGATAGCCTAGTGTTGAAGCGAGCTGAGCCAATGTGCCGTGTTTTGCACAACTACTTACAAGTGGGGTAGCACCAACAGTGTTTACAAGTACTTATGTATACGTTGGCGCATAGTTCTCGAACGAGTGCTCTATTTCATCAAAACACACACTACTCGTATGATACACCGTGACAACTTATGTCTTACCATGCCATATTCATGAAAAAACTAGTGAGGACGCATCTGTTTCGGCAACAATTACGATGGTTCTCACATGATTCACGGGCACACAAAAGTAGCAACAATTCCCATAGACGGATTCAAACAGAGTACTAGCCCTAGAGGGCTCGATAACAGGCAAGGTTCGGATAATTAGACACAATCCAAACTACTATTAAACACTAGTTGGGACAACTATTACATGCCTCGATCTAATTTGGGATGGACAAAAGACGGACCTTGCCATGAACATCACCGAGGACGTCCCGCAGCAGCTCAATCCTGTGAACCTTCATGAAGACAACCTTGTGGCCTTACCACGGATAAACTTATTTGTGGAGGCATGCCACGCCATCTTCCTGCGTAAGCTTGACAAGAACAGTATGCCTCACAAACGAAGGAGTAGCTTTGAACTTCTTGTGCTTCAGTACACCCTGGACAACACGCCTGACAATAGTGAGGCTGGAATACAACTCTTCATTGGTATAACCGCAAATGGCTTCCAGTATCCAACAACCTAAGAACTCTGTTTTCCCAGTGCGTATATTCAGGTCATCCGCCTCATAGCGAGTGACGTGTACAACCACACAATCCTTGTCTGCATCAGGGCTCTAATTGAAACATAAACAAATTCGGAATTACTTTCCAGTATAAGAAACACAAGTTATTTAAACCACTATGTATAGCATGCCATCGAAGCTAATAAAATATTGCATTATTCATCACCACATACTTAGATGAAAACCACAATCAAGATCGGCAAAGAATAAAATCACCTTGGGTAGCTCAGCAGGGGGGGGCACATCCTCGAAGGGGTAAAACTGCTCCTGCAGTGCCACGGGGGCTGTAACCTCAAGTGGGGCGTTGACCATCTCAGTAGTGGCCGTGAGCGTATCTGGGGTCGGCTCCGTGGCTCCCTCCATCTTCTTGGAGCTTTCTGTCTCGTGGGGATCAGCCTCCCGCGTCTTCTCCAATATTGGCAGATCTTTGCCTGGTTCTCCTTGGTCCATCATGAAACTGATGAATACTAGGAGACCACTGAAAGGAAAACACAATCGGAATGACAATGAAACAAAAAAGAGAGTGAGGATCGGTTACTGCTTTGCAAAAGTTCTTTTTTTTTCTCTGAATGAAAATATACCAACATCACGGATCCGCTTACCTTCCCTTCATTGGGAGATAAGAACAGTGGGAGATGCGAGTGTTGCCTTTCCTGAAGATGGTGAGGGAGAAGGGGATTCGGCGAAGAGTGAAATGATGGTTGCTTCGTCCGTCAAACTTAGACTGCGGGGAGGTGGCGTTTTGTGATACGATGACTCGTTACTACCGCGCTACGACCGGGGTGACTCTTTGCCTGCATACTGCCTTCTAATTTGGTGGATGGCATTTGGGCCCGTGCGCTGCATGGCCCGCATGTCGATGAACAGAAGTATAACGACATTCAGTAGAGGGAGACATTTCAATGACCTAGGAGGATCTAGAAGCGGTATTGTATCCACTGTACTAGTAGTAATTGTTTTTCTGGGTAGCTGTAGAGTGTCTCCATTGTAGTAGTAGTAATTGTTTCTCTGGGCCCAAGACAAAACAGCTCATCCACACTAGTAAATAGTAAAATCAATTCGAAAGCCCATATATTTACTGAATGAGAGGCGCTACCCACACCCAGCACACCACCCCCCAAAAAAACCTAGGTGCTCTTCTTCCTCCTTGCTCCCACCCACCTCACTTTAGCTCGCTCCAGTCGTACCCCCAAATTCCTCACCTCACTCCTATAGAAAACCCCAGCTCCTCTTCTTCCTCACTACTACAGAAAAACCCCAGCTCCCCTTCTTCTTCACTCGCACTACAACTAGGCTCATCATTCGTTACTCTGCTCAAATCCGTGAGCACAACACGACGCCCTCAAGGAAAATGGAGTTGGCTGACCCCAACGCCAAGAAGATGAGGCTCCCGCCAGTGGCGACGCCTGTTGTTGATCCTGCACCTGGCAGCATGGGGAGAAGCGGCGACCCCGCCCCCACCGGATCCCAGGAACCCATAGAATCTCGGGTGGACCGCATCAGTGATCTCCCGGACGCCGTCCTTGGGGAGATCATCTCGCATATCCCCACCAAGGCTTGCTGCCGCACCCAAGTCCTCTCAATTCAGTGGCACCCTCTGTGGCGCTCCGTGCCCCTTAATCTCGACCGTCGTCAGCTATCTCTCTTCAATGATTTTGAAATCCCCAAAGCCATCATACCCTCCCACCAGGGCTCCGTTCAAAGCCTCTGCATCCCGTCATGCTACCTGAGCAAGCATACCATGCCCTGCACGGTGGACGCCTGGCTGAAATCCCCTGAATTGACAGAACTACAGCTGCTTGAGTTCTACTATTCCCCTGGAAATCACATACCACATACCGAACGCCATGTACTTGTGCCCTCAGCACCGATGTCTATCTCGCGGTTTTCCTCCTCTCTCCACACCGCCACCTTTGCGTTTTGCTACCTACTAGACAATCTGGTACTAAACCTTCAACTCCCATTTCTCAAGAAACTTTCACTTGTGCGGGTTCGTATATCAGAGGCCTCATTGCACAGCATCATCCACTCCAGTTGCCCTGCCCTGGAGTGCTTGGTGCTTGTTTTCACAGTCAGAATCGGTTGTCTCCAAATAAAGTCACCTAACCTTGTAAGAATTGGAATTTCTTTTGACGGAAGGCAGCTCATCATCCAAGATGCCCCTTCACTTCAAAGGTTGATCCTTGATTCTAGTTATTCACCGTTGCAAATAACCGTCCTCTCTGTGCCTAAACTGGAGACCTTGGGTGTAATACATGATCTCTGTGCTCATTTCAATATGGTGTTTGGATCCACAGTTCTTCAGGTACTTTATATTATGATCTACACTTGTAACCATAAGCTGCATTTTAAATTTGTGCGCATAAGTTATATATCATCTTGGAGTACACATTTTGTACTAATATTATGTTCTATGCTCAATAAAGAGTTTCTCCATGGATGGCCTATCAATGGTGCTGGATTCTGTCAAGATCTTATATATCCAAATGAATAGTTTTGATCTGAACAAGATTATTGGCTTGCTGCAATGCTTTCCATGTCTGGAGAAGTTGTATATAAAGGTGATAATTTCACGCACATTGGAAGCCCGCATATAGTGTACTAGAATTAACCGTTCATCGGTTGCTCTTTCGACACTCTTTTTTTAGACCTTAATTGTTTTCAATCTTCATGTCTATTTAGGCAACATGACGGGGTAAGAAAGTTATAACCAATCGGTGGATTCATAAGCATCGGGATTTTCTCACTTCTCATGAGATTCATTGAAGACAATAACACTAGAACAATATGTAGCCAACCGTGCAAACACTAGATTTGTCACATTCTTCCTGCTGAATGCGAGGTTACTATTGTCCATCGGGCTTAAGTTTATCAGCAGCATGGTTTTGACGGATGGGTATGTCGAAGAGAAAAAAAAGGAGTTTCAGGTGGGCAAAAGAGCTTCTGAACGTACCGGGCTTCTATTTACAACATATTGTGGTCATAATCCAGTAAATTTTACGACCCGGGATGTTCATTCTATGGACCTGACTGATCCATTTGACTGTGACTGCCGAAAATAGTGCTGGAGTTAGATGTTGTTGCCCTTTTCAACCTAGTTTTTTTGTAAACCTGATGAACAATTAACGCTCGTGCTTTTGTATAGTTTGTAAGCTCGAGTTAGATGTTCTTGCCCTTTTCAACTCGGCTGTGACTGTCATATTTTCTTTGAAACAAGGCAAATGGCCTGCCATTCGTTTAATTTAGAGTGAAATATTGTAACAAATCCCAACCAAGGGAAATAACATCACTCTCGCTGGATGCTTGAGCTCACTGTGCATTACAGAAGCCAAGTGATTAGCCCCCACCAGCACCCACAAACTTATTTCAAACTAGCACATCAAATGGGCTGTAAATTTTCATAGGAAAGGCTGCATGACCGTGATAGATTTAGATTCTGACATTTGGGACCCGCGAGGAAATAGCCTATCCAAGGTGGTGTCGACTTACTAGCCAGTCAACAAACGATTCTGCCTACCAGCTGTTGGATTGACATCCAACATCTGTCGTGTATTTTCTATTTCTTGTCTTCTTCTTCCTCTAGCCACCCAAACCAAACCACCCCATCGGCTCCGCCTGCTCCCGCCTCCCATGGCTAGCTGCGCCTCCGCTGCCCTACCGTATGTATCCTCCAACGTTGGCCAGTCCCTCCTCTATTATCCCACACGTCATGTTATTCTCCAGCGACGTCAGCCCCAACACGCACCCGCACCCGAACCAGTCAACCCTCATACTCCCCTCCGCCTATGACTGGACCGGCGCATCTTCCACGGCTCCTGTTCGTTTCGTCCGAGGCCTCGCCTTCGTCCTCTGCCTTGTGGCCTTGGTTCGCTCGCCGTGCGCGGTGCGCCGCCCTCTTGCATTGTCAACGTCGTCAATAACCGAGAGGAACAAGGAGATGACTGTACGTGGAGAGGATGACAGTAGGGACCCACCAGCGTCATGGCATTATGCAAGCAAGTGCCCCTATATTACAAGCCCAAAAATATGGTTCCACCTAATGGTTGGACATCTAGGGCTCACGCCATTGTCAACGTAGTCAATAAACGAGAGAATTACACTACGAGCGGCTGACACCAGGGACCCAGCAGGTCGCATAGTTTTTTTGAGGAATAAGCAGTTGTTATTTATACTAGTTTTAGCGACGGATCAGGGTAACAACGGGGCTGTGCGGGGGCTGTGGCCCGTCTAGCCAGGGTTTTATTTATGTTTACCACATCATGAGCCCAGTTGTGTTTTTTTTCTTGCTGAAAATGGATAGCCCAGTTCTATTTTTTAAAATAAATACCCAAACGAGGCCTACTTGCTTTATCAGCCCTGCTGGGCTACAAATCTTTCAAGACGAGGAGAGTTTCATTCGTTCTGCCCAGAAATGGGCTGTACATTTTTAAAACACATCAAACCGGGTAGTTTCAATTTTTTTCATTACAAGATTTTAAATTCTATTGATTTTTATGCGTGGACAATCATTTGGATTTTATATCATATAAATGATTTTTCAAAATAGTTTGAATGTGAATCGATATTTTGGGATTAAAAATAGTTGACCGCACCGAAATATGCAAAATTTCGTATACTTTTTAACCATGGCCACAATATGGGGTGTAATGCTAACAAAAATAAGATGGGCTCCAAAAGAATTCTTAAGAATTAGCAAATGGGCTGTACATTATTATAAATAATGGCAGATGGGCTGTACATTATTATAAAAAGTTCTTAAGAATTAGCAAAGTGCGCCTACTGCAGGTTGACGCATATGCTTTCCTAAAAAAAAAGGTTGACGCACACGCAACGCCCTGTCAACTTAGTCAACACACGAGAGCAATGACTGTTGGATGTCCATCCAACGGCTGTCGTGCTTCTTCAATCTCTGCTCTTCCTACTCTAGCCGCTCAAACAAGCGCCGACAGGACTGCCTGCTCCCTCCTCCAGCGGCCGGCTATGCTACCGCGCAGGCCTCACGGCCCCATCGTACTCCCATTGCTGGCCTAGCCATCCCTCTACTCACGCACACCTGCTGTTATTCTCTGGGGATGGCAGACGAACCAGTAAACCCTTGTACTCCTCCGCATGGGAAACAACTAACAAGTATTCCCTGGCTCCATGTCATTCCCTTCCTAGGCCTCGCCATCGTCCACCACCCTGGTGCTCTCGGCGTGGCCTGGTCAACATGCTCAATGAACGACATACATCGGAAGTGGACTGTATGTGGAGAGCTGACAGCTGGGTCCACAGCCGCACATAAGGAAATGCCTCCTTATTACGCGCGAAATAATGATTCCTCCACCTGACAGCTAGGACCCACGGGAAGGGCATCTGTATTTCACGAAAAAAACGCCCCCCCCCGTTGACAGGTCAGACCCACCAGCTATATCTTCGCACGCAAGGAAGTGCCTCCTTATTACGCACAAAAAAAATGAATACCCCCTGCTAGCTGGGACCCACCATAGTGGGTGGCTGACTTGTGGGCCTACTAAGTTGACGGGACGGAGGGCTTTGTCAACTTAGTCAATACTCCAGTGACCGTATGATGTCCATCCAATGGCCATAGTGCTTCTTCAACCTCTGGTCTTCTTGCTCCAGCCGCCCAAAGCAGCGCCGGTCATGCCGCCTGCTCCTGCCACCTGTTGCCGGCTGTGCTGCCATGGAGGCCTCACTGCCCCCATACTACTCCCACCGCTGGCCAGGCCATCCCTCCACTCACCCACACCCCTTGTTATTCTGCAGCGACGACAGCCTCACACCGCAGCCGAACCAGTGAACCCTCGTGCTCCTCTCCGCGTGGGCATCCACTGCCGCGTCTTCCCCGGCTCCGCGTCGTCCCCTTCCTAGGCCTCACCGTCGTCCACCGCCGTGGTGCTCTCGATGCGGCGTGGTCAATGTGGTAAATGACCGACTTCCATCAAAAGAGTACTGTACGTGGAGAGGCTGACAGCTGGGTCCATGGCAGCCTCAAGGAAGTGCCTCCTTATTACGCGGAAAATAATTATTCCTCCACCTGACAACAGGGACCCACCGGATGGGCCACCGTATTTCGCAAAAAAATGTTTCCCCCTGACTGTTGGGACCCACCGGACGGGCCACCATATTTCACGAAAAAGACGTTCCCCCCGCTGTCAGCTCGGACCCACCGGAAGTGCCTCCTTATTACGCACAAAAAAATGAATACTCCCCTGCTAGCTGGGACCCACCTTGGTGGGAGGCTGACTTGTGGGACTACTAAGTTGACGGGGACAGAGGGCTTTGTCAACTTAGTCAATATGAACGATTCTAGCTCTAGTGACCGTACAATGTCCATCCAACGACCGTAGTGCTTCTTCAACCTCTGGTCTTCTTGCTCCAGCCGCCCAAAGCAGCGCCGGTCATGCCACATGCTCCTGCCTCCCGTGGCCGGCTGTGTTGCCGCGAAGGCCTCACCGCCCCCTACTATTCCCACCGCTGGCCAAGCCCTGCATCGACGGCAGCCTCACACCGCAGCCAAACCAGTGAACCGTTGTACTCCTCTCCGCGCGGGCTTCACTGCCGTGTCTTCCCTGGCTACGCGTCGTCCCCTTCCTAGGCCTCGCCATCGTCCACCGCCCTGGTGCTCTCCGCGCGGTGTGGTCAACATGGTCAAGGAATGACTTCCATCAGAAGAGTATTGTACATGGAGAGGCTGACAGCTGGGTCCACGGCGGCCGCAAGGAAGTGCCTCCTTATTACGCGCAAAATAATTATTCCTCCACCTGACAGCAGGGACCCATCAGACGAGCCACCATATTTCGCGAAAAAACGTTTCCCCCCTGATGGCTGGGACCCACCAGCTACATATTCGCACGCAAGGAAATGCGTCCGGGCAAAAAAAAACAATTTGCCCCCTGACTGCTGGGACCCACCAGCTACATCTTTGCACACAAGGAAGTGCCTAACAGTCAGGACCCACCTGGTCGAAGCGTACGTAGCGTTGTCATTCTGGTCATGAATGTGTACGTGCATACTGGTCGATGTAGAGGCGCGCACGTGTCGTAGTAGAGGCGCGTACGTAGCATGTACACATACGTACTGTGGCCAGTGTGCAAGAAAGAAACTACGGCCACATACGTACATACGGGCGGGGTCTCGAACACCTACTCGCGCATATGTACATCCAGGGCTCATGTACATGGCTGGGTCGGAACGGAGAAACTGTGTCGTCGTCGTGTTCATGGGGAGGCAACGGAATGTGTCGTGTTCATTGGGAGGCAACGGAATGCGTCGTGTTCATCGGGAGGCAACGGAACGCGTGGGAGCCAACCGGCTTGGATGGAACAACCGATGGAAACGAGGCCTGGCGTACTGCAGAACAGAGGAAACAACCTTGTGTTCGACCGGCCATGTTCGAAACGGGATCCTGTTCATCGGGAGGGGTCTGGCGTACCGCAAAACGAAGGAAACGGACTTGTGTTGGACCTCCTACGGTCGAAACGGGGTCTTGTTGATCGGGAGGGGTGTGGCGTACCGCAAAACGGAGGAAATGGACTTGTGTTGGAGCGCTACGACCGAAACGGGGGTCCTGTTCATTGGGAGGGGTGTGGCGTACCGCAAAACGGGACTCCACGGGATACTGTTCATCTCCACCGTCGATCTCCTCCAGCCTCCACAGGCTACTGTTCATCCACCGTCAACCTCCTCCAGCCTCCACCTGTGACTGTTCATCCACGGGCTCCTGTTCATCCAGCCTCCACCGTGCGCTACTCCACCGGCTACTGTTCAACCACCCCTCTCCATGGGCTCCTGTTCAACCACCCCTCCATGGGCTACTGTTCATCCACCCCTCCACCGTCTAATGTTCATCCAGCCCTCCACGGGGTCGTCCTGTTCATCCAGCCCTCCACGGGGTCCTCATCCATCCCCAACTGGCTCGATCGATCAGGGTCCTGTTCATCCAGAGGCAACACCACGGGGTCCTGTTCATCCACCCCCACCGCTCACTGTTCATCCAAACCCCCCGCAACACTCACTGTTCATCCAGAGGCAGCATCGATCGGCTTCAGTTAGTAGTAGTAGCGAAGGAATCGCTCGATCGGGTTCAGTTAACAACCATCGATCGATCGCTCGAGTTTAGTAACGCATAGCCTGCAGTGCAATCGCTCGGGTTCAGTTAGGCGACGCCTCGCTCGGGTTCAGTTAGAGCCCAACACCTCGCACACACGCGCGTATGTGTACGAGAGGAACGCGCATCGCTTGGCCCCCGACTACCCACTGTAACTGGGAACTTCCCAAAATTTTCCTCGCCCTCGCTTTTACTACGGTTTTTTCTGTCATGGACAACCCAAAGAATGTCATGCAGCTGCGTCCACTACAGGAATCAGCTAATTGCTGTCGGTACTGCACTTTCCCGTCAGCTTTTCATCGGGGCAGACGGCAAAGACATACTTTGCCGTCAGTGGTTGACGGCAAAGAACAACCGACGACAAAGATATACTTTGCCGTCTATTTTTGTTTTGCTGACGGCAAATGCATATTTTGCCGTCTGTGTTTGTTTCCAGCTGATGGCAAAGACAGATGTTAGCTGACGGCAAAGATTTGAAGACGGCAAAATGAATGCAGGTGACGGTGGGAAAATGGGAGCACGTCTTTGCCGTCTGTGCGTTACTGGGGACTGACGGCAAAGGCCATATGGGCCACTGGGCCTCGGCGCACTGGCCCACCAGCCTATCCGCTGAGGAGGCAAAGCCTCTGCCCGAGTCAGCCCTCTCTCTCATTCTCTCCTCTCTGCCCCGATTCCTCTGGTGGCCTCCCCCACGCCCGCCGCCGCTAGCCCGAAACCCTAGCTCACTCCCTCCCTCACGCGCTCAGATCCGCCCACCCTCCCTCACTCTTCGCGCTCAGATCCGCCCGCCCTCCCTCACTCTTCGCACTGGAAACCCTAGACGCCGGGCCATGGTGACAGACGGCGACGACGACGACGGTGGCTACCTCGACGACGCCGGTACGGTGTTACTTCCCCTTCTCTTCTCTGACTCTTTCTCTGACCCCCCCCCCCCGTCTCTCGCCGTCTCTGTAGGTGCGGCCAGCAGCAGAAGCACCACCATGGACTCCCTTCCTCCAACCCTAGCCGTCCGGCCATGTTGGCGGCGGCCAGATCCGCGCCAGGATAGGACCTACTTGTGCTCGTGAGGAGAGGCACGCCATGGAGCAGCTCGTCAAGGACAGGTCCGACCCTTCCCTTCCCTTCATTCTATGCAGTTAATCCTAGGGTTGTATGTTCTATGTTGGAGTACTCTGCATTCAAATTATTTCCTGTGTTATATTATGAGATTGATGTTCTTAAAATATGTATTCTCAATAATGGTACAAAATACATCTTTGGGCACAACAATTACGACTGCTCCTTCTATTAAATAATAATAATTTATGACTGCTCCCTTCTACTATTTGTTTCTGGCAAGAGGATGTTCATGTTTTGGCAGGGGCATTAAACAACCATACTCTTCTCTTTATCAATGCATAGTTATTACTTTGGTTGTATCCAGGTATGTCTGCAGTTCAAATCCACACAACTAATTATATGTAACACCTATCACAACACCTCTCTACAAGGTTACACATTATATGTTTGTCGTCTGTGCTCCCATGGATCCAGGAAGTATAAGATGAACTCGATAATCTCCAATTGGTTTCTTTATTGCTGTCCAGGTTCTCATGAGCGGGTAATCTTTCTACAACGAGTAGATGGGGGTACATGGTTTGGATTGCTCTACAGAACTGAAATAGTTTTCTGATTACACACTTTATCAGAATTGAGACACGGGTAGGCTCTGGGTTGTGTCATCACTTTAGTGAAAATAAATGTACAATGCCAATTAGTATTTTGTCATCCCTCACAGACTTTCAGGTTTGGTATTCCTGCTTTTATGATATACTTAATGATTGAGGAAGGATCTATGCGATCGAAACAGATGCCTTGTTCTCATTGATGTCATGATACGCTGTGAGGCAATTCCTTGCCATTGGCCATGTTAGGTCTTATTATCTATGCACGTAGGAGGCTTCTGTTTTTTATTTTAATATTTATGGGTTGATTAATTATGGGCTTTGGGGTTAGTATCCTTTTGGAAAATGCACTGTATTTCAATTCCTGTTTTGTATCATTCAAGCTTCTTCCTTTGATGTTATTTTGCTGCTGGTCACGCTCCTAATGGCATTTGTTAATACATGTATCCATGGTTTTCTTGTGTTATGATTTATCTTTCCTACATCCAACACAATTTTTCTCTTGGCCGACCTGCTGCTTGCATGCATGACAGATATGCATCCATGGTGAAGTTACTATATAAGTATAGGGTCAAGCACTGCCCCGACATACATCCTATTTTGAGTTTTTCCTCAAAGTCCCATGGCCGTGTTGCTGGTAGAGTTGGAAGGTATATACTGCTGTGATCTTACTTCTATATGGCCATGTAAACCTCACTGCTTGACACTTTTTTGATAAACCGGTATATGAGTTTGTAACTTCTTTCTCTTCTCTCTTGAACTGTTTATTTGCAGCACCGCCCTTGATTTTGAAATTGGAGAAGGAAGACGGAGAGTTCAGTACAGTAAGGATGCTCTATAATATAGGAATCCAGCTGAATATTCTTGCTTCTAAGGTCTCCTGTGTTGGATGTGTTCTCAGTTTGCCTCTTTATTTCCCTCTTTATTTCTCCTTTTGCCTCTGCACTACTGCCAAAACTTCATTTATTTATCTCCTTGAGTGAAATAATAATAGAAGATAGTATTAACTACTGATTCAAGCAGTAATGGGTATGAAGCAAATGGCTCTTGCATATGTTCACTGTTTATCCAATACAGAAACCAGAATATGAATTGTTATGAGAAAATTGCAGTTGATTCTATTTGATAACATGCAGCAACCATGGATTCAAGTTCATGTAATCTTGGCTACTTTTCATCTCATGCAACAGTTTCACTAGTTTGTGTACGATTTGTGTTGCATGTTATTACATAACCAGTTATCTTAATATTCTTTTTGTTTTACTATTTTGGAAGTTTTTTCTTTGGGCCTCTGATTTCTCAAGATTTAGATGATAAGGGGGTGTCTTATTCAGAGTGTCAAGTTCTTGACAAGTTTATTTGTTTGACATAAAAAAATGGCTTTAGTACGATGAATTTCAAAGTCTGAACCTTTTTCCTTTTTGGTTAATTGTTGTGGGTGGGCGCTGTCCATGAACAAAATAGACAAGGACGATGAGCAGTACACGACCCCACGGCCGAGCCGACGATCAACCACCAGGTAAGGTTGATCCCTCCCTCTCGACTCGGTTTTATTTCCCCAACTTATGCATGCTCTACTCTGGTTTCTATTCTTGTGGTTGATATACTGCTTGATTGAATTGTATGAGGCCACTAGGTTCCTCTCATATTGCTCTTTTTCCCGACGAGCAGTTGTACATGTATGTGGCTAGTTCAGATTTGGTTCTAACAAATATTTAATTTGCTCCTGCTGCTCTGCATGTAAATACTTGCTCATGTTTTGCATGTCATGTTTGCTCCTGCTAAATGATGTGTACTAGGAGTTGTAGCTGTACTAGGAGGAGCTGTTGTACATGTCATATTTATTCCTGTACTAGGCTAGTTCAGATTTGGTGTCAATAGGTTCTTGTCTATTAGGATGCTGTTATATGCTTGACAAGTTTATTCGACTGAAAAAATCCCTTTAGTATGATGAATGATGCTCTTGAGTCTGAATCTATTTGAGATAAATCTATGTCTGAACCTCTTTTTTGTTTGGTTAATTGCAGTGGGCATGTGAATAAGGGATGGAGCAGCAACGATGATTGGTTGCACGGAGCTACAGTCAACCTGATGTGGTGTTTTAATCTCCTCGACATAGCGAGTAGTTGTGTGTGGTTTCCTTTCCAGTAGCATAGTTGGACTTTAGCATGTGTGTGTAGAGCTGATGGTCGTGAGGCTAATTCCTGGAGTAGTACATGACTTGAAGATGCCCAGCTAGATGTGATACTTTGTGATGGTTTAGTCTACTTTGTGATCTCATATGCAACACTTTGTGACACCCTATGATATATATATGGACATTTTCTATGGTTTGTTTTGTTTCTATGGAACATTGCTGTTATATTTGTGATATATATGGTCTATTGAATTGTTGAGGTAAGTTTTTTTAAAAAAATCTGTACAGAATTTTGCCGTCAGCAAATGAGTACTTTGTCGTTTGTCTGCTGATGGCAAAGTGCTCAGCTCTTTGCCGTCTGTAGATTGACTGCTGTTGATAGCAAAGTGCTCAGCTCTTTGCCGTCTGTAGGCTGACAGCAAAGTATCTAATGCCGTTCGTTAGGATGTCAAGCCGTCAAGTGCTTTTCTTTGCCTTCAGGCTGTAACGAGTGACGGTGAAGTGTGAAAACTGATGGAAAAGCCTTTGCCGTCAGCCTGACATAAAGCTGACGGCAAAGTATGGCTTTGCCGATTTACCCTTTGCCGACACACTTTGCCGACTGCTGTTGACGGCAAACTCTTTGCCGTCATGTATTCTGTCTTTGCCGTCTGTGAAGCACAGGCGGCAAATTACCTGATTCCTGTAGTGGTCTCCGGCCCGCCCAGGACGAAAAGCCTATTTTTTGTCATGATTTTTTGTCATAGAAGTAGGAGTCCACCACATCTATGATAATACCGAGTTTTGTTACAATTATTGTCATAGAAGTGTCATAAGTATGATAGGAAAAAAATTCGTTCAGCACAAAATGTCACGGATGAGTCTTTTTTTATAGTGGGGGTGAGGGGCTACGTGACCAGTTAGGCTCTTGAGACGCGATGCTTAGGAGTCCCCCTTGACGTACGAACCAACCATCATACCTTTTCCTCGCCGAGCTCTCGCTTGGGAGGGGTGCGCGAAGACCAGGCCCGTCAGGCCTGGCGAGGTGGGGTACGCCAGGCGTGACCTGAGTGTAGCCCCCGTGCCCAGCCCCCACGCGCTACCCTCCCGAGGGAGAGCAGCGTGGTGAGGCTGGTCACTGAGCCCGGAGGCTCCGTGAGGTTAATGCAACCGCGAGGCCACCCCTAGTTGTTTATCACCAGCGCGGATCATAGCGCTTCCGCTCTTGCATGGGCATAGCCGCTCGTCGGCAGTGTTGATGGCCAGCACGGAGCATGGTGCTTCCACTGGTGCGTGGGAGGGGGCTCCCTCTCAGGAGAGCCCCCAGGGCGTGTATAGCCCTGCCCTGACACGTGGCTTGCACGGCAGGGCTGGAGGAGGTGTATATGGACACCCGTGACCAGCACGGGACTCATGAGGCCTTACCTCAAGGCGGGTTGCTCCTGTTCTTGATTGGGGAAGCTTGTGTTAATCCTGCGAGATAGGCAGCCTGCGCCGAATGAGTCTCCTAAGGTTATTGCATGAGAAGTCCAGACACCAATGACCCCAGGAGGTGACGTGAACGGGGCCGGCCCGCCAGACATAGCTCAGCCATTGGGTTTATCGACACTGCAGGGACAGACCCGAGCACAGACGCCATGCTCAGTCTTGTCATGCAAAGATCCTGAAGAAAAACAACCGGCGTGCGGTTCCCGTGGCCATGGGGGCACCAGGTCGTGCGCCCTTACTCATCCACCCGCGATTAGCTCATGCGAAGACAAGGCACCAAGGGCCATGGGAGGTGACGTACATGGGGATTGGCCCGTGAGCCAAAGCTCAGCCTCTTAGATTTAGCGATGCTGCAGGGACGGACCCGAGCACAGACGCTGTGCCAGTCCTTACTCATGAGGCGGTCGCGGGAGGGCTCGCAAGGGCACGAGACATTCTTAGCGACGAAGCGCCGATCAGGCAATTGATAACTTAAAGGTAGCTTGCGAAGGAGGGTAAACTAGCTCTGATAGATGTGAAAAGGGATACACGCCGCAGGGACGGACCCACACGGCCTGGGGATGATGCAGCCCGAGGGGTGCCCCCAAACTGAACGAACAAGAGAGATGTCACCTGGTACCGTCGCTGAAGAGGTGTTGAGGTAGCCAAAAACGCATGCTGCCGGAGTCGCTCCTCATGAGCCGCTCTGGTGCCGAGCCTCGGGAGGCCCAGAGGGCCCGGGAAGCTCCTGGAGGTGCTCCTCCATCCCTGCCAAGATCGCCTGATGCCTGTCCTCGTGAGCCGCCAGGGCGTCCCTCATGCAGCGATGGAACACCACGACCGCGCCAGGCAGGCCGAAGGGCATGCAGACGTAGCTGTGGGGTGGACCCTCGCATCGGCCGACATGAGACGGCCAGATGAGATACCAAGATGCGGCCCTGTTAAGCCCGGGTATGTCGATGCAGACATGGAACTCCTTGCCCTTGCTGGGGCAGTGAGCCGTGCCTCATGGCATGTAGCGATCGCCTTGCTGAACCCTTGCCTCTCGAATCTCCTCGATTGCCTTGCTGATGAACTCCTTAACACCTGGCGTCTCCCGCCTGAGTGCCTCCACATGGTGCCCGAGCGCCTCCCTCGTGACCCTAGCTAGGTCTGAGGCCCTCCCGAGGAGAGCCCCCCAAGCCCAGCCTGAGGGGGGCGCCGAGCGTGCTTTCCTATGCGATGGGTGAAGGTGCCGCATCCGGGGACGCGAGGCTCAGCGCGGCGTCCTCGGACGATGCTCCTTCATGAGACCCCTGTCCCAGCTGCAGCTTCTTCGCCTTGGGGGCAACCTCAGGAGGGAGGGCACCACCCTCGTCTTCAGGGTTCTCGACCACTGCAGCCTGGAAGGCACGCTCAAGGGAGCACACCACATCCTTTTATTGACATGCGACTGTGATGACGCCGCCGCTTCCTGGCATATTGAGGATGTTGTAGCCGTGGTGCATAGCTGCCATGAACTTGGCCAGTGCTGGGAACCCTAGGATGGCGTTGTAGTGCAGACAGTGTCGGGGAACGTAGTAATTTCAAAAAAAATCCTACGCACACGCAAGATCATGGTGATGCATAGCAATGAGAGGGGAGAGTGTTGTCCACATACCCTTGTAGACCGAAAGCAAAAGCGTTAGCACAACGCGGTTGATGTAGTCGTACATCTTCACGATCCGACCAATCCAAGTACCGGACGTACGGCACCTCCGAGTTCAGCACACGTTCAGCGCGATGACGTCCCACGAACTCCGATCCAGCATTGCTTTGCGGGAGAGTTCCGTCAGCATGACGGCGTGATGACGGTGTTGATGATGCTACCGATGCAGGGCTTCGCCTAAGCACCGCTACGATATTACCGAGGTGGAATATGGTGGAGGGGGGCACCGCACACGGCTAAGAGATCAATGATCAATTGTTGTGTCTAGAGGTGCCCCCTGCCCCCGTATATAAAGGAGGAGAGAAGGAGAGGGGCCGGCCCTCTCTATGGCGCGCCCTGGGGAGTCCTACTCCCACCGGGAGTAGGATTCCCCCCTTTCCATGTAGTAGGAGTAGGAGTCAAGGTAAGGGAAGAGAGGAGAGAAGGAAGGAGGGCGCGCAGCCCCTCCCCCTAGTCCAATTCGGACTAGGCCTTGGGGGGCGCGCATCCTCCCCTCTCTCTTTCCCCTAAATCCCATTAAGGCCCATATACTCGCCGGCGAATTCCCGTAACTCTCCGGTACTCCGATAAATACCCGAATCACTCGAAACCTTTCCGATGTCCGAATATAGTCATCCAATATATCGATCTTTACGTCTCGACCATTTCGAGACTCCTCGTCATGTGACCGATCTCATCCAGGACTCCGAGCTACCTTCGGTACATCAAAACACATAACTCATAATACAAATCGTCACCGAATGTTAAGCGTGTGAACCCTACGGGTTCGAGAACTATGTAGACATGACCGAGACACGTCTCCGGTCAATAACCAATAGCGGAACCTGGATGCTCATATTGTCTCCCACATATTCTACGAATATCTTTATCGGTCAAACCGCTTAACAACATACATTGTTCCTTTGTCATCAGTATGTTAGTTGCCCGAGATTCAATCGTCGGTATCTCAATACCTAGTTCAATCTCGTTACCCGCAAGTCTCTTTACTCGCTATGTAATGCATCATCCCGCAACTAACTCATTAGTCACATTGTTTGCAAGGCTTGTAGTGATGTGCATTACTGAGAGGGCCCAGAGATACCTCTCCGACAATTGGAGTGACAAATCCTAATCTTGAAATACGCCAACTCAACAAGTACCTTCGGAGACACGTGTAGAGCACCTTTATAATCACCCAGTTATGTTGTGACGTTTGGTAGCACACAAAGTGTTCCTCCGGTAAACGGGAGTTGCATAATCTCATAGTCATAGGAACATGTATAAGTCATGAAGAAAGCAATAGCAACATACTAAACGATCAAGTGCTAAGCTATCGGAATTTCAATCACATCATTCTCCAATGATGTGATCCCGTTAATCAAATGACAACTCATGTCTATGGCTAGGAAACTTAACCATCTTTGATTCAACGAGCTAGTCAAGTAGAGGCATACTAGTGACATTATGTTTGTCTATGTATTCACACACGTACTAAGTTTCTGGTTAATGCAATTCTAGCATGAATAACAAACATTTATCATGAAATAAGGAAATAAATAATAACTTTATTATTGCCTCTAGGGCATATTTCCTTCAGTCTCCCACTTGCACTAGAGTCAATAATCTAGTTCACATCACCATGTGATTTAACACCAATATTCACATCTGTATGTGATTAATACCCATAGTTCACATTGTTATGTGATCACAATCCAAAGAGTTTACTAGAGTCAATAATCTAGTTCATATCGCTATGTGATTAACACCCAAAGAGTACTAAGGTATGATCATGTTTTGCTCGTGAGAGAAGTTTAGTCAACGGGTCTATCACATTCAGAGCCGTATGTACTTTGCAAATATTCTATGTCTACAATGCTCTGCACGGAGCTACTCTAGCTAATTGCTACCACTTTCAATATGTATCCAGATTGAGACTTAGAGTCATCTGGATCGGTGTAAAAGCTTGCCCCGATGTAACTATTTACGACGGGCTCTTTTATCACCTCCATAATCGAGAAATATTTCCTTAGTCCTCACTAAGGATATTCTTGACCGTTGTCCAGTGATATACTTTTAGATAAAAATTGTACTCCCTTGCCAAACTCAGAGCAAGGTATACAGTAGGTCTGGTACACAACATAACATACTTTATAGAACCTATGACTGGGGCATAGGGAATGACTTTTCATTCTCTTTCTATTTTCTACCATGGCCGGGTTTTGAATCTTACTCAACTTCACACCTTGCAACACAGGCAAGAACTCCTTTGACTGTTCCATTTTTGAACTACTTCAAAATCTTATCAAGGTATGTACTCATTGAAAAATCTTATCAAGCATCTTGATCTATCTCTATAGATCTTGATGCTCAATGTGTAAGCAGCTTTACCAAGGTCTTTCTTTGAAAAACTCTTTTCAAACACTCCTTTATGCTTTCCAGAAAATTCTACATTATTTCTGATCAACAATATGTCATTCACATATACTTATCAGAAAGGTTGTAGTGCTCCCACTCACTTTCCTATAAATACAGGCTTCACCGCAAGTCTGTATAAAACTATATGCTTTGATCAACTCATCAAAGCGTATATTCCAACTCCGAGATGCTTGCACCAGTCTATAGATGGATCACTGGAGCTTGCACACTTTGTTAGCACTTTTAGGGTTGACAAAACCTTATGGTTGTATCATATACAACTCTTCTTTAATAAATCCATTAAGGAATGCAGTTTCGACATCCATTTGCCAGATTTCATAAAATGTGGCAATTGCTAACATGATTCAGACAGACTTTAAGCATCGATACTAGTGAGAAAATCTCATCGTATTCAACACATTGAACTTGTCGAAAAACTTTTTGCGACAAGTCGAGCTTTGTAGATAGTAACACTACTATCAGCGTCTGTCTTCCTCTTGAAGATCCATTCATACAATATGGCTTGCCGATCATCGGGCAACTCCACCAAAGTCCACACTTTGTTCTCATACATGGATCCCATCTCATATTTCATGGCCTCAAGCCATTTCACGGAATCTAGGCTCATCATCGCTTCCTCATAGTTCATAGGTTCATCATGGTCTAGTAACATGACTTCCAGAACAGGATTACCGTACCACTCTGGTGCGGACTGTACTTTGGAAGACCTACGAAGTTCTATAGTAACTTAATCTGAAGTTTCATGATCATAATCATTAACTTCCTCACTAATTGGTGTAGATATCACTGGAACTGATTTATGTGATGAACTACTTTACAATTCGGGAGAAGGTACAATTACCTTATCAAGCTCTACTTTCCTCCCACTCCTTTCGAGAGAAACTCCTTCTCTAGAAAGGATCCATTTTAGCAACGAATATCTTGCCTGCGGATCTGTGATAGAAGGTGTACCCAACAGTTTCCTTTGGGTATTCTATGAAGACGCACTTCTCCGATTTGGGTTCGATCTTATAAGGTTGAAACTTTTTCACATAAGCATCGCAGCCCCAAACTTTAAGAAATGACAACTTTGGTTTCTTGTCAAGCCACAGTTCATAAGGCGTCATCTCAACGGATTTTGATGGTGCCCTATTTAAAGTGGAATGCAGATGTATCTAATGCATAACCCCAAAACAATCATGGTAAATCGGTAAGATACATCATAGATCACACCATATCCAATAAAGTGCGGTTGTGATGTTTGGACACACCATTACGCTGTGGTGTTCCATGTGGCGTGAGCTGTGAAACTATTCCACAATGTTTTATATGAAGGCCAAACTCGTAACTCAAATATTTTCCTCTACGATCAGATTGTAGAAATTTTTACTTTCTTGTTACGATGATTCTCCACTTCACTGTGAAATTCTTTGAATTTTTCAAATGTTTCAGACTTGTGCTTCATTAAATAGATATACTCATATCTGCTTAAACCAAATCATCTGTGAAGGTCAGAAAATAACGATACCCGCCATGAGCATCAACACTCATTGAACCGCATACATTGGTATGTATTATTTCCAACAAGTCAGTAGCTCTTTCCATTGTTCCAGAGAATGGAGTTTTAGTCATCTTGCCCAAAAGGCACGGTTCGCAAGCATCAAATGATTCATAACCAAGTGATTCCAAAAAATCCGTCTTTATGGAGTTTCTTCATGCGCTTTACACCGATATGACCCAAACGGCAGTGCCACAAATAAGTTGCACTGTCATCATCAACTTTGCATCTTTTGGCATCAATATTATGAATATGTGTATCAGTACGATCGAGATCCAACGAACTATTTTCATTGGGTGTATGACCATTGAAGGTTTTATTCATGTAAACAAAACAACAATTATTCTCTGACTTTAAATGAATAACCGTATTGCAATAAACATGATCAAATCATATTCATGCTCAACGCAAACGCCAAATAACATTTATTTAGGTTTAACACTATTCCCAAAAGTACAGGGAGTGTGCGATGATGATTAGATCAATCTTGGAACTACTTCCAACACTCATCGTCACTTCACCCTCAACTACTCTCTGTTTATTCTGTAACTCCTGTTTCGAGTTACTAATCTTACCAACCGAACAAGTATCAAATACCCATGGGCTACTATAAACACTAGTAAGGTACACATCAATAACCTGTATATCAAATATACCCTTGTTCACTTTGCCATCCTTTTTATCCACCAAATATTCAGGGTATTTCCGCTTCCAGTGACCATTTCCTTTGCAGTAGAAGCACTCAGTTTCAGGCTTTGGTCCAGTTTTGGGTTTCCTCGCGGGAGTGACAACTTGCTTGTCTTTCTACTTGAAGTTCCCTTTCTTTCCCTTTGCCCTTTTCTTGAAACTAGTGGTCTTGTCAATCATCAACACTTGATGCTCTTTCTTGATTTCTACCTTCGTGGATTTCAACATCATGAAGAGCTCGGGAATGGTTTTCGTCATCCCTTGCATACTATAGTTCATCACGAAGTTCTAGCAACTTGGTGATGGTGACTAGAGAACTCTGTCAATCACTATCTTATCTTGAAGGTTAACTCCCACTTGATTCAAGCGATTGTAGTACCCAGACAATCTGAGCACATGCTCACTGCTTGAGCTATTCTCCTCCATCTTTTAGCTATAGAACTTGTTGGAGACTTCATATCTCTCAACTCGGGTATTTGCTTGAAATATTAACTTCAACTCCTGGAACAGCTCATATGGTCCATGACGTTCAAAAACGTCTTTGAAGCCCCGATTCTAAGCCGTTAAGCATGGTGCACTAAACTAACAAGTAGTCTTCATATTGAGCTAGCCAAATGTTCATAACGTCTGCATCTGCTCCTACAATAGGTCTATCACCTAGCGGTGCATTAAGGACATAATTTTTCTATGCAGTAATGAGGATAAAACTGAGATCACAGACCCAGTCCGCATCATTGCTACTAACATCTTTCAACTTAGTTTTCTCTAGGAACACATATAAAACATAGGGAAGCAACAACGCGAGCTATTGATCTACAACATTATTTGCAAAATACTATCAGGACTAAGTGCATGATAAATTGAAGTTCAATTAATCATATTACTTAAGAACTCCCACTTAGATAGACATCCCTCTAATCATCTAACTGATCACGTGATCCAAATCAACTAAACCATGTCCGATCATCATGTGAGATGGAGTAGTTTTCAATGGTGAACATCACTATGTTGATCATATCTACTATATGATTCATGCTCGACCTTTCGGTCTCAGTGTTCCGAGGCCATATCTGTATATGCTAGGCTCATCAAGTTTAACCTGAGTATTCCGCATGTGCAACTATTTTACACCCGTTGTATTTGAACGTAGAGCTTAGCACACCCGATCATCACGTGGTGTCTCGGCACGAAGAACTTTTGCAACGATGCATACTCAGGGAGAACACTTATACCTTGAAATTTAGTGAGAGATCATCTTATAATGCTACCGTCAATCAAAGCAGAATAAGATGTATAAAAGATAAACATCACATGCAATCAAAATGTGTGATATGATATGGCCATCATCATCTTGTGCCTTTGATCTCCATCTTCAAAGCATCGTCATGATCTCCATCATCACCGGCATGACACCATGATCTCTATCATCTTGATCTATATCAATGTGTCATCACATGGTCGTCTCGCCAACTATTGCTCTTGCAACTATTGCTATCGCATAGCAATAAAGTAAAGCAATTATTTGGCACTTGCATCTTATGCAATAAAGAGACAACCATAAGGCTTCTGCCAGTTGCCGATAACTTCAACAAAACATGATCATCTCATACAACAGCTTATATCTCATCACGTCTTGACCATATCACATCACAACATGCCCTGCAAAAACAAGTTAGACGTGCTCTACATTGTTATTGCAAGTTTTACGTGGCTGCTACGGGCTTAGCAAGAACTGTTCTTACCTACGCATCAAAACCACAATGATACTTCATCAAGTTAGTGTTGTTTTAACCTTCTCAAGGACCGGGCGTAGCCATACTCGGTTCAACTAAAGTTGGAGAAACTGACACCCGCCAGCCACCTATGTGCAAAGCACGTCGGTAGAACCAGTATCGCGTAAGCGTACGCGTAATGTCGGTCTGGGCCACTTCATCCAACAATACCACCGAACAAAAGTATGACATGCTAGTAAGCAGTATGACTTGTATCGCCCACAAATCACTTGTGTTCTACTCATGCATATAACATCTATGCATAAAATCAGGCTTAGATGCCACTGTTGGGGAATGTAGTAATTTCAAAATTTTCCTACGCACACGCAAGATCATGGTGATGCATAGCAACGGGAGGGGAGAGTGTTTTCCATGTACCCTCGTAGACCGAAAGCGAAAGCGTTAGCACAACGCGGTTGATGTAGTCGTACGTCTTCACGATCCGACCGATCCAAGTACCGAACGTATGGCACCTCCGAGTTCAACAAATGTTCAGCTCGATGACATCCCATGAACTCCGATCCAACAAAGCTTTGCGGGAGAGTTCCGTCAGCACTACGGCATGATGACAATGTTGATGATGCTACCAACGCAGGGCTTCGCCTAAGCACCGCTACGATATTACTGAGGTGGAATATGGTGGAGGGGGCACCGCACACGGCTAAGAGATCAATGATCAATTGTTGTGTCTAGAGGTGCCCCCTTGCCCTCGTATATAAAGGAGGAGAGGAGGGGAGGGGCCAGCCCTCTCTATGGCACGCCCTGGGGAGTCCTACTCCCACCGGGAGTAGGATTCCCCCCCTTTCCATATAGTAGGAGTAGGAGTCAAGATAAGGGAAGAGAGGAGAGAAGGAAGGAGGGGGCGCAGCCCCTCCCCCTAGTCCAATTTGGACTAGGCCTTGGGGGGTGCGCAGCCTCCCCTCTCTCTTTCCCCTAAATCCCAATAAGGCCCATATACTCCCCGGCGAATTCCCGTAACTCTCCGTTACTTCGATAAATACACGAATCACTCGAAACCTTTCCGATGTCCGAATATAGTCGTCCAATATATCGATCTTTATGTCTCGACCATTTCGAGACTCCTCGTCATGTTGCTGATCTCATCCGGGACTCCGAACTACCTTCGGTACATCAAAATACATAACTCATAATATAAATCGTCACCGAACGTTAAGCGTGCGGACCCTACGGGTTCGAGAACTATGTAGACATGACCGAGACACGTCTCCGGTCAATAACCAATAGTGGAACCTGGATGCTCATATGGGCTCCCACATATTCTACGAAGATCTTTATCGGTCAAACCGCATAACAACATACGTTGTTCCCTTTGTCATCGGTAAGTTACTTGCCCGAGATTCGATCGTCGGTATCTCAATACCTAGTTCAATCTCGTTACCGGCAAGTCTGTTTACTTGTTATGTAATGCATCATCCCAAAACTAACTCATTAGTCACATTGCTTGCAAGGCTTATAGTGATGCGCATTACCGATAGGGCCTAGAGATACCTCTCCGACAATTGGAGTGACAAATCCTAATCTCGAAATATGCCAACTCAACAAGTACCTTCGGAGACACCTTTAGAGCACCTTTATAATCACCCAGTTACGTTGTGACATTTGGTAGCACACAAAGTGTTCCTCCGGTAAACGGGAGTTGCATAATCTCATAGTCATAGGAACATGTATAAGTCATGAAGAAAGCAATAGCAACATACTAAACGAGCAAGTGCTAAGCTAACGGAATGGGTTAAGTCAATCACATCATTCTCCAATGATGTGATCCCGTTAATCAAATGACAACTCATGTCTATGGCTAGGAAACTTAACCATCTTTGATTCAACGATCTAGTCAAGTAGAGGCATACTAGTGACATTATGTTTGTCTATGTATTCACACATGTACTAAGTTTCCGGTTAATACAATTCTAGCATGAATAACAAACATTTATCATGAAATAAGGAAATAAATAATAACTTTATTATTGCCTCTAGGGCATATTTCCTTCAGACAGATGTCAGCGATGTTGAAGTCGATGAGCTCGGTGCGGTAGTTGTTGCACTCGCCGAAGGTGACAGGGAGGCGGACCTGCCCGATCGGGTGTGTGGAACCATCGGTCACCCTTGAAAAGGGCTTGGTTGGGTGAAGCTGGTAGTACGGCACTTGGAGTCTGTCGAACGTCTGAACAGATAGGATATTAAGCCCTGCTCCGCCATCGATGAGAGTCTTGGTGACGACCACGTTGCTGATGACGGGAGTGCAGAGCATGGGGAGCATGCCAGCAGTGGCCGCGCACTTGAGCTGGTCTGAGGAGATGAAGGTGATGGCGCACGTGGACCACCTGAGTAGGCGAGTTGCTTCGGGCTTGGGGAGCGCCATGTTCACCTTGCGCGCGAACTGCTTGAAGACGCGGTGGGACGCTGGGGCCTGCGAGCCACCCAAGATGCAGGCGATGGCTCGAGGCTCCTGGAAGCCCCCAGCCCCCTCGTCTTGGTGGTGATCTTCATTCCTTCTTGGCGGTGGAGGCAGAGGAGGCAGAGCTGCGTTGCCCTGAGGGCGCTCCTCACGAGGCTGCTCGCTCCAGGCACCTTCGCGAGGTTGGCCCTGCCAATGGTCCTCACGTGGCTGGTCACGCCACTCCGGATGGTGGTCGCTCTGTCCCAGCGTCCTCCACCTTGGCCACCTCCACGACCGTAGTCTCGATTGTTGCGCTCGGGGTGTCGACCGAGGCACCCATCGTGGAGGGCCCTGAGCCCCTGACAGTCGTTGGTGTTGTGGCTGTGCACGTTGTGGAAGATGCCGAATGGTCGGTTGCTCTTGGATGACTTGGGGTGGTCGCAGCTGCGCTTCGTCTCTGGCTCAGCCGCAAGCACGGCTGGCCCCTTGCGATTCATGTCCTTGGCCTTGGCATTCTTGTCTTCTGGGTCAGCATCGTGGAGCTCGAGGAGGGAGAGGCGCCCCTCCTCAGCCCTTGCACACTTGTTCGCCATGTTGAACATCTCCCGGGCTGTGTAGAGATCCTCATGGATGGCGAGCTCCTCCTTCATCTTGACATCACGGACACCACCAGTGAACGCTGAGATGATGGCTTCGTCCGACACCTTGGGAATCTTGAGGCGAACGTTGTTGAAGCACTGGATGTACTTCTGCAGGGTCTCTCCGGGTTGCTGCTTGATGCATCGCAGGTCACCCGCGGCTGGCGGACGGTCGCAAGTGCCCTGGAAGTTGGCGATGAAGCGACCGCGCATCCCCTCCCAGGAAGAGACCGACCCCTCGGGTAGGTTCAAGACCCAAGAACGCACGCCATCCTTGAGGGCCACCGGGAACCAGTTTGCCATCTTCTCGTTGCCGCTGGCCACCTCGATGCTCAGCTCGTAGAGCTGCAGGAACTCGGCGGGGTCAGCGGTGCCGTCGTAGCGTGGAGGCTGGTCAGGCTTGAACTTACTCGGCCAGACGACGCTGTGGAGCTCCGGGGTGAATACGCGCGGCATGCTGCCGTGGCCACTGGAGGTTGTTGATACGTCTCCAATGTATCTATAATTTTTGATTGTTCCATGCTATTATATTACCCATTTTGGATGTTTATGGGCTTTACTTTACACTTTTTATATCATTTTTGGGACTAACCTACTAACCAGAGGCCCGGCCCGAATTGCTGTTTTTTTGCCTATTTCAGTGTTTCGAAGAAAAGGAATATCAAACAGAGTCCAAACGGAATGAAACCTTCGGGAGCGATCTTTTTGGAACAAATGCAATCCAGGAGACTTGGAGTGGACGTCAAGCAGCAAACGAGGCGGTCATGAGGGTGCCTGGCGCGCCCCCCACCCTCCAGGGCCCATCATGGCTCAACCGACCTACTTCTTCCTCCTATATATATCCACGTACCCTGAAAACATCCAGGAGCACCACGAAAAATATTTTCACCGCCGCAACCTTCTGTATCCGTGAGATCCCATCTTGGAGCCTTCGCCGACGCTCAGCCGGAGGGGGAATCGACCATGGAGGGCTTCTACATCATCTCCAAGGCCTCTCCGATAAGTTGTGAGTAGTTTACCACAGACCTTTGGGTCCATAGTTATTAGCTAGATGGCTTCTTCTCTCTCTTTGAATCTCAATACAAAGTTCTCCTCGATCTTCTTGGAGATCTATTCGATGTAACTCTTTTTGCGGTGTGTTTGTCGAGATCCGATGAATTGTGGGTTTATGATCAAGTTTATCTATGAGAAATATTGAATCTCCTCTGAATTCTTTTATGTGTGATTGGTTATCTTTGCAAGTCTCTTCGAATTATCAGTTTGGTTTGGCCTACTAGATTGATCTTTCTTGCAATGGGAGAAGTGCTTAGCTTTGGGTTCAATCTTGCGGTGTCCTTTCCCAGTGACAGCAGGGGCAGCAAGGCACGTATTGTATTGTTGCCATCGAGGATAAAAAGATGGGGTTTATATCATATTGCTTGAGTTTATCCCTCTACATCATGTCATCTTTCTTAATGCGTTACTCTGTTCTTCATGAACTTAATACTCTAGATGCAGGCAGGAGTTAGTTGATGTGTGGAGTAATAGTAGTGGATGCAGAATCGTTTTGATCTACTTGTCACGGACGTGATGCCTATATACATGATCATGCCTAGATATTCTCATAACTATGCACTTTTCTATCAATTGCTCGACAGTAATTTGTTCACCCACCGTAATACTTATGCTATCTTGAGAGAAGCCACTAGCGAAACCTATGGCCCCCGGGTCTATCTTTTATCATATAAGTTTTCCATCTACTTTTATTTGCATCTTTACTTTCCAATCTATATCATAAAAATACCAAAAATATTTATCTTATCTTATTATCTATATCAGATCTCACTTTCGCAAGTTACCGTGAAGGGATTAACAGCCCCTTTATCGCGTTGGTTGCGAGGTTCTTGTTTGTTTGTGTAGGTGCGTGGGACTTTTGAGGAGCCTCCTACTAGATTGATACCTTGGTTCTCAACAACGGAGGGAAATACTTATGCTACTTTGCTGCATCACCCTTTCCTCTTCAAGGGAAAACCATAACAGTGCTCAAGAGGTAGGTAGAAGGATTTCTGGCGCCGTTGCCAGGGAGGTCTTTGCTCAAGTCAAAACATACCAAGTACCCATCACAAACTCATCTCCCTCGCATTACATTATTTTCCATTTGCCTCTCGTTTTCCTGTCCCCCACTTCACCCTTGCCGTTTTATTCGCCCTCTCTTTCCTGTTCTCCTCTCTCTTTCACTTGCCTTTTGTGTGCTTGTGTGTTGGATTGCTTGTCACGATGGCGCAAGATAATACCAAATTGTGTGAATTTTCCAATACCAACAATAACGATTTCCTTAGCACTCGGATTGCTCCTCTTAATGATGTTGAATCTTGTGAAATTAATGCTGCTTTATTGAATCTTGTTATGAAAGATCAATTCTCCGGCCTTCCTAGTGAAGATGCCGCTACTCATCTAAACAACTTTGTTGATTTGTGTGATATGCAAAAGAAGAAAGATGCGGATAATGATATTTTTAAATTGAAGTTATTTCCGTTTTCACTTAGAGATCGTGCTAAAACTTGGTTTTCGTCTTTGCCTAAAAATAGTATTGATTCATGGAATAAGTGCAAATATGCTTTTATCTCTAAGTATTTTCCTCCCGCTAAGATCATCTCTCTTAGAAACGATATTATGAATTTTAAACAACTTGATCATGAGCATGTTGCCCAATCTTGGGAAAGAATGAAATTAATGATTCGCAATTGCCCTACTCATGGTTTGAATTTATGGATGATCATACAAAATTTCTATGCCGGATTGAATTTTGCTTCTAGAAATCTTTTAGATTCGGCCGCGGGAGGCACTTTTATGGAAATCACTTTAGGAGAAGCTACTAAACTCCTTGATAATATTATGGTTAATTATTCTCAGTGGCACACCGAAAGATCTACTAGTAAAAAAGTTCATGCGATAGAAGAGATTAATGTTTTGAGTGGAAAGATGGATGAACTTATGAAATTGTTTGCTACTAAGAGTGCTCCTATTGATCCTAGTGATATGCCTTTGTCTACTTTGATTGAGAATAATAATGAATCTATGGATGTGAATTTTGTTGGTAGGAATAATTTTGGTAACAACGCGTATAGAGGAAACTTTAATCCTAGGCCGTTTCCTAGTAATTCCTCTAATAATTATGGTAATTCCTACAACAACTCTTATGGAAATTTTAATAAGATGCCCTCTGATTTTGAGAATAGTGTTAAAGAATTTATGATCTCTCAGAAGAATTTCAATGCTTTGCTTGAAGAAAAATTGCTTAAAGTTGATGAATTGGCTAGGAACGTTGATAGACTTTCTCTTGATGTTGATTCTTTGAAACTTAGATCTATTCCACCTAAGCATGATATCAATGAGTCTCTCAAAGCCATGAGAATTTCCATTGATGAGTGCAAAGAAAGAACCGCTAGGATGCGTGCTAAGAAAGATTGCTTTGTAAAAGCGTGTTCTTCTAGTTTCCATGAAAATAATGATGAAGATCTAAAAGTTATTGATGTGTCCCCTATTAAATCTTTGTTTTGCAATATGAATCTTGATAATGATGGGACTGGAGATGAGTCAACTTTAGTTAAAAGGCGTCCCAATGATTCGGAGTTTTTAGATCTTGATGCTAAATTTGGTAAAAGTGGGATTGGAGAGGTCAAAACTTTACATAGCATTGAACCCACTATTATGGATTTCAAGGAATTTATTTATGATAATTATTCTTTAATAGATTGTATTTCCTTGTTGCAATTCGTGTTGAATTCTCCTCATGCTTATAGTCAAAATAAAGCTTTTACCAAACATATTGTTGATGCCTTGATGCAATCTTATGAGGAAAAACTTGACTTGGAAGTTTCTATTCCTAGAAAACTTTATGATGAGTGGGAACCTACTATAAAGATTAAAATTAAAGATGATGAATGCTATGCTTTGTGTGATTTGGGTGCTAGTGTTTCCACGATTCCGAAAACTTTATGTGATGTGCTAGGTTTCCATGAACTTGATGATTGCTCTTTAAACTTGCACCTTCCGAATTCCACCATTAAGAAACCTATGGGAAGGATTAATGATGTTATTATTGTTGCAAATAGGAATTATGTGCCCGTAGATTTTATCGTTCTTGATATAGATTGCAATCTTTCATGTCCTATTATTTTTGGTAGACCTTTCCTTAGAACGAATGGTGCAATTATTGATATGAAGGGAATATTAGATTCCAATTTCCATTAAGGAAAGGCATGGAACACTTCCCCAGAAAGAAAGTCAAATTACCTTATGAATCTATTATGCGAGCTACTTATGATTTGAATACCAAAGATGGCAATACTTAGATCTATTCTCGCTTTTATGCCTAGCTAGGGGCGTTAAACGATAGCGCTTGTTGGGAGGCAACCCAATTTTATTTTAGTTCCTTGATTTTTGCTTCTTTTTAGTAATAAATATTTCATCTAGCCTCTGTTTAGATGTGGTTTTATGTTTTAATTAGTGTTTGTGCCAAGTAGAACCTATAGGGTAACCTACGGTGATTGTTAATTTGATTCTGCTGAAAAACAGAAACTTTTGCACGCACGAGAATAATTTTAATAAATCACAGAAACGTGCTTTTGAGTTGATTATTTTTGAAGTAGATCAATAGACAAATTTCCCAGGACTTCCTATTTTGGTAGGATTTTTAGAGTTCCAGAAGTATTCGAAAGTTACAGATTTCTACAGACTGTTCTGTTTTTGACATATTCTGTTTTTCATGTGTTGTTTGCTTATTTTGATGCATCTATGGCTAGTATCGGGGGTATGAAGCATAGAGAAGTTGGAATAAAGTAGGTTTAATACCAATATAAATAATGAGTTCATTACAATACCTTATGTGGTGTTTTTTCTTTCTTGCACTAACAGAGCTCATGAGATTTCCTGTTGAGTTTTATGTTGTGAAGTTTTCAAGTCTTGGGTAAAAATTTGATGGACTATGGAATAAGGGATGGCAAGAGCCTAAGCTTGGGTAAGCCCATGGCACCCCAAGATAATTCAAGGACAACCAAAAGCCTAAGCTTGGGGATGCCCCGGAAGGCATCCCCTCTTTGTCTTCGTTTATCGGTAACTTTACTTGGAGCTATATTTTTATTCACCACATGATATGTGTCTTGCTTGGAGCGTCTTGTATGATATGAGTCTTTGCTTTTTAGTTTACCACAATCATACTTGCTGTACACACCTTTTGGGAGAGACACACTTGATTTGGAATTTATTAGAATACTCTATGTGCTTCACTTATATCTTTTGAGCTAAACAATTTTTGCTCTAGTGCTTCACTTATACTTTTTAGAGCACGACGGTGGCTTGTTTTTGTAGAAATTGTTGATCTCTCATGCTTCACTTATATCATTTTGAGAGTCTTTTAGAACAGCATGGTATTTGCTATGGTTATAAAATTGGTCCTAGAATGATGGGCATCCAAGTTGGGTATAATAAAAACTATCATAGGAAGTGAATTGGATGCTATGATCAATTTGATGCTTGATAATTGTTTTGAGATATAGAGGTGGTGATATTAGAGTCATGCTAGTTGGGTAATTGTGAATTTAAAGAACACTTGTGTTGAAGTTGGCAAGTCACGTAGCATGCACGTATGGTAAAAGTTGTGTAACAAATTTATTGCACGGAGTGCTCTTTTGATTGCCTTCCCTTGTGTGGAGGTCGGGGGCGCGCGATGGTTAACTCCTACCAACCTCCCCCCTAGGAGCATGCGTAGTAGTACTTTGCTTCGAGGGCTAATAAAACTTTTGCAATAAGTATATGAGTTCTTTATGACTAATGTGAGTCCATGGATTATACGTACTTTTACCTTTCCATCATTGCTAGCCTCTTCGGTACCATGCATTGCCCTTTCTCACCTTGAGAGTTGGTGCAAAGTTCGCCGGTGCATCCAAACCCCGTGATACGATACACTCTATCACATATAAACCTCCTTATATCTTCCTCAAAACAGCCACCATACCTACCTATTATGGCATTTCCATAGCCATTCCGAGATATATTGCCATGCAACTTTCCACCGTTCCGTTATCATGACAAGCATCATCATTGTCATATTGCCTTGCATGATCATGTAGTGACATCATATTTGTGGCAAAGCCACCATGCATAATTTTCATACATGTCACTCTTGATTCATTGCCCATCCCAGTACACCGCCGGAGGCACTCATATAGAGTCATATCTTGTTCTAGTTTTGAGTTGTAATTCATGAGTTGTAAATAAATAGAAGTGTGATGATCATCATTATTAGAGCATTGTACCTTATAAAAAAGAAAGGCCAAAGAAAAAAAAGAAAAAAAAGAAAGGCCAAATAAAAAAAGAAAGCCCCAAAAAAGGAAAACAAAAAGGGGGACAATGTTACTATCCTTTTCCACACTTGTGCTTCAAAGTAGCACCATGTTCTTCATATAGAGAGTCTCTTATGTTGTCACTTTCATATACTAGTGGGAATTTTTCATTATAGAACTTGGCTTGTATATTCCAACGATGGGCTTCCTCAAAATGCCCTAGGTCTTCGTGAGCAAGCAAGTTAGATGCACACCCACTTAGTTTTCCTTTTGTTGAGCTTTCATACATTTATAGCTCTAGTGCATCCGTTGCATGGCAATCCCTACTCCTCATGTTGACATCAATTGATGAGCATCTCCATAGCCCGTTGATTAGCCTCATCAATGTGAGACTTTCTCCTTTTTGTCTTCTCCACACAACCTCCATCATCATATTCTATTCCACCCATAGTGCTATATCCATGGCTCACGCTCATGTATTGCATGAGAGTTGAAAAAAGCTGAAGCGCGTTAAAAAGTATGAACCAATTGCATGGCTGAAACCGGGGTTGTTCTTGATGGGAGTATTTTGTGTGATGGAAATGAAACATAGCCTAACTATATGATTTTGTAGGGATGAACTTTCTTTAACCATATTATTTTGAGAAGACATGATTACTTTGTTAGTATGCTTGAAGTATTACTATTTCTTATGTCAATATGAACTTTTATTTTGAATCATTTGGATCTGAACATTCATGCCACAATAAAGAAAATTACATTGAGAATTATGCTAGGTAGCATTCCAGATTAAATATTCTGTTTTTATCATTTTCCTACTCGAGGACGAGCAGGAATTAAGCTTGGGGATGCTTGATACGTATCCAACGTATCTATTATTTTTGATTGTTCCATGCTATTATATTACCCGTTTTGGATGTTTATGGGCTTTACTTTACACTTTTATATCATTTTTGGGACTAACCTACTAACCGGAGGCCCAGCCCGAATTGCTATTTTTTTGTCTATTTCAGTGTTTCGAAGAAAAGGAATATCAAACGGAGTCCAAACGGAATGAAACCTTTGGGAGCGATCTTTCTGGAACAAATGCAATCTAGGAGAGTTGGAGTGGACGTCAAGCAGCAAACGAGGCGGCCATGAGGGTGCCCGGCGCGCCCTAGGGGGGTGGGCGTGGCCCCCACCCTCGTGGGCCCCTCGTGGCTCAACCGACCTACTTCTTCCTCCTATATATATCCGCGTACCCTGAAAACATCCAGGAGCACCACAAAAAATTATTTCCACCACTGCAACCTTCTGTATCCGCGAGATCCCATCTTGGAGCCTTCGTTGGTGCTCCGCCGGAGGGGGAATCGACCACGGAGGGCCTTTACATCATCTCCAAGGCCTCTCCGATGAGTTGTGAGTAGTTTACCACAGACCTTCGGGTCCATAGTTATTAGCTAGATGGCTTCTTCTCTCTCTTTGAATCTCAATACAAAGTTCTCCTCGGTCTTCTTGGAGATCTATTCGATGTAACTCTTTTTGCGGTGTGTTTGTCGAGATCCGACGAATTGTGGGTTTATGATCAAGTTTATCTATGAGAAATAATTGAATCTTCTTTGAATTCTTTTATGTGTGATTGGTTATCTTTGCAAGTCTCTTCGAATTATCAGTTTGGTTTGGCCTACTAGATTGATCTTTCTTGCAATAGGAGAAGTGCTTAGCTTTGGGTTCAATCTTGCGGTGTCCTTTCCCAGTGACAGCAGGGGCAGCAAGGCACGTATTGTATTGTTGCCATCGAGGATAAAAAGATGGGGTTTATATCATATTGCTTGAGTTTATCCCTCTACATCATGTCATCTTTCTTAATGCATTACTCTGTTCTTCATGAACTTAATACTCTAGATGCAGGCACGAATCGGTCGATGTGTGGAGTAATAGTAGTATATGCAGAATCGTTTCGATCTACTTGTCACAGACGTGATGCCTATATACATGATCATGCCTAGATATTCTCATAACTATGCACTTTTCTATCAATTGCTCGACAGTAATTTGTTCACCCACCGTAATACTTATGCTATCTTGAGAGAAGCCACTAGTGAAACCTATGGCCCCCGGGTCTATATTTTATCATATAAGGTTTCCATCTACTTTTATTTGCATCTTTACTTTCCAATATATATCATAAAGATACCAAAAATATTTATCTTATCTTATTATCTCTAACAGATCTCACTTTTGCAAGTTACTGTGAAGGGATTGACAACCCCTTTATCGCGTTGGTTGCAAGATTCTTGTTTGTTTGTGTAGGTGCGTGGGACTTTTGAGGAGCCTCCTACTAGATTGATACCTTGGTTCTCAACAACTGAGGGAAATACTTATGCTACTTTGCTGCATCACCCTTTCCTCTTCAAGGGAAAACCAACGCAGTGCTCAAGAGCTAGCAGTAAGGATTTCTGGCACCGTTGCCGGGGAGGTCTTCGCTCAAGTCAAGACATACCAAGTACCCATCACAAACTCATCTCCCTCGCATTACTTTATTTGCCATTTGCCTCTCATTTTTCTCTCCCCTACTTCACCCTTGCCATTTTATTCGCCCTCTCTTTCCTGTTCTCCTCTCTCTTTTGCTTGCCTTTTGTGTGCTTGTGTGTTGGATTGCTTGTCACGATGGCGCAAGATAATACCAAATTGTGTGACTTTTCCAATACCAACAATAATGATTTCCTTAGCACTCCGATTGCTCCTATTAATGATGTTGAATCTTGTGAAATTAATGTTGCTTTGTTGAATCTTGTTATGAAAGATCAATTCTCTGGCCTTCCTAGTGAAGATGCGCTACTCATCTAAACAACTTTGTTGATTTGTCTGATATGCAAAAGAAGAAAGATACGGATAATGATATTGTTAAATTGAAGTTATTTCCATTTTCACTTAGAAAAAGATATGTAAAATAAGAAAGATATGGATCTGCGGTGGTACGCGGGCCTGGTGCGGGGGCGCTGGAAGTACGCGCGCTTCTCCTTGAGGTCGCTGCACTACCTGGCAGCTCACATCCTCCCAAGCTAGCGCAGGGCACGGTGGATCGCGCCGTGGTGCCACACGCCTTGGCTCGATGATGATGCCCTGGACCGGAGGTGGTGGAGAAGCCCCGTGAGCCACGTTGCCCGCTGCAGGTGGCTGCTGAGGCAGTGAGCGGGCTGGGGCGGTGGAGCCCCTGGCCACGCTGACAAGCTCAGCGATCTGCTCGAGCCACTCCTCGTAGAAGTTGCTGACCGGGCGGAAGCAAAGGAGCTCCCGCGCCATGAGCAGAGCGGCCTGCGTGTCCACCGGGCCGTGACGCGCATGGGAGGACGAAGCTGCTGGAGTCAGTGAAGGAGTAGCGGTGCGCCCGTCACGGTGCACCGATGGGTGCAGTGAAGAAGCGTTCTGCTCGTGGCTGGCAGGGCCCGTGGCAGCGTTGGCCACCGGAGACGGAGCACAACAAGCACAACCATGGCCCACCGGAGCCATCTGAGCAACACAAGCGGCGACTGCGGCCTGACGCTCGGCGAGAGCTCGGCGTGCGTCGGCCATGGAGGTGTTGGAGTGGCGGTGGATCGATGGGTGGAAGAGAAGATCCGACACACCCCTACCTGGCGCGCCAAATGTCGGATTACGGGTTCCGCAAACCCTTGAGAGGTTCGAACTCTAAGGTGCATGTGGAGATCTCAACCTACCCAGCCTGCCTACTCGCGATCCTCCTAAGCCTAGCGCGACGAGCTCGAAGAGACAAAGAGACGCAACAGTTTATACTGATTCGGGCCACCTTGAAGTGTAATACCCTACTCCAGCGTTTTGGTGGATTGCCTTGGTGGGCTGAGGATGAACTAGTATAGTGGATGAACTGGCCTCGGGAGGCAAGGTGTTCTTGAGCCCAAGAGAGCTGAGGGGATGTGAACTAGATGCCCTCTATGATTGTGGCTAAGTCCTATTTATAGTGGCCTTGGTCCTCTTCCCAAATGTTGGCGGGAAGGGATCCCACAATGGCCGGATTTGAAAGGGGACAAGTAGTACAACTTGTCCTAACAAAAGTAGTCTTCGCCTGCGAAAAGCCTCTGGTCGTGACGCTGCGGTGGGCTCAGCGATGACCTCTGTCCTGCCGTCCTGGCGGTCTTGGTCTTGTTGCACCAGTATGGAAACCTTTGGCTGATTCCTCGGGACTCCGCGCCTGTGGCTTGCCTCCCTTGCATCGAAGAGGAAACCTGCACTCTGCGCCTGCTGGCGCCCGCCTGGCGCCCGCCTAGCCTTGGTCGTCATGGCTCATGTTAGCTGAGCCTCGTGAGGTAAACCTTGCATAGAACTCTTCACCCCTCGGGAGCCAGCCTGAAGAGGCCGATCCCCTTGGGGGTCTTGCGTCATCCGCCTCGCGAGGCTTGGCCCCTCGCGAGGGTCTTGAGTTGTTGATGCTGAAGCTGGGCCATACCAGGCCGTCGATGGAGCCACGCGGTGGGCCGCAGGCAGGCAGGGCTGGATACCCCCATATCTAGAACACCAACACAATATATCAATCTTTATGTCTCGACCATTTCGAGACTCCTAGTCATGTCTGTGATCTCATCCGGGACTCCGAACAAACTTCGGTCATCAAATCACATAACTCATAATACAAAAATCGTCATCGAAGGTTAAGCGTGCGGACCCTACGGGTTCGAGAACTATGTAGACATGATCGAGACACATCTCCGATCAATAACCAATAGCGGAACCTGGATGCTCATATTGGTTCCTACATATTCTATGAAGATATTTATCGGTCAAACCGCACAACAGCATACGTTGTTCCCTTTGTCATCGGTATGTTATGTTACTTGCCCGAGATTCAATCGTCGGTATCACCATACCTAGTTCAATGTCGTTACCGGCAAGTCTCTTTACTCGTTCCGTAATGCTTCATCTCGTAACCAACTCATCAGTCACATTGCTTGCAAGGCTTATAGTGATGAGCATTACCGAGAGGGCCCAGAGATACCTCTCCGATACACGGAGTGACAAATTCTATTCTCGGTCTATGCCAACCCAACAAACACCTTCGGAGACACCTGTAGCGCATCTTTATAATCACCCAGTTACGTTGTGACGTTTGATAGCACACAAGGTGTTCCTTCGGTATTCGGGAGTTGCATAATCTCATACTCGGAGGAACATGTATAAGTCATGAAGAAAGCAATAGCAATAAAACTGTGAGGATCATAATGCTAAGCTAACGTATGGGTCTTGTCCATCACATCATTCTCTATTGATGTGATCCCGTTCATCAAATGACAACACATTTCTATGGTTAGGAAACATAACCATCTTTGATTAACGAGCTAGTCAAGTAGAGGCATATTAGGGACACTATGTTTTGTCTATGTATTCACACATGTACTAAGTTTCCGGTTAATACAATTCTAGCATGAATGATAAACATTTATCATGATATAAGGAAATATAAATAACAACTTTTATTATTGCCTCTAGGGCATATTTCCTTCACGTATAGTTCAAAACCAACTCAGATAAAATATCCAAACTCATTAGGCGTGTTATTATGAAATAACCACGGACAACAACCAGGGACCAGGCCCACCTCTCTCCTGGGTGGTCTCAACCTGCCATGTTGCTCTGCCATAAGGTATCACTCAAGGGGGCGTCGGGAACCCAGGTCCACCACTACCTGCATGGAACCATCTATCCCTTCAGCCCCACATTCGTGAATCACTCACGGGTACTCTATGAGCCGACCCAACTTTAGTCACTACATGTATCAAGTATAATATGTATGTATGTATATACCCATGATCAACACCCGAAGTGATCACAAACCGATAGTATACCATGCAGACGGACAAGAATGTAGGGCCACTGATGGAATACTAGCTTCCTATACTAATCATTTAGGAATGCAGGTAAAGGTAACAACAATGGTAACAAGGACAGGCTATGCAGCAGAATAGGATCATCCAGAAAGCAGTAACATCTACACTACTCTAATGCAAGCAGTAGAGAGAAGGAGTAAGCGGTATCAGGATGATCAAGGAGGTTTTGCTTGCCTGGAAGCTCTGCGGAGAACAGGGGTGTAGTCGACGTCAGGAGAAGCGGCGTCCGTCTCGAAGTCTAACCGAGAGAAGAGGGGGAAGAAACAATGAATACAATACAACAGATGCATGACGATGCATGGCATGATAATAAGCGGTGCTAGGGGTGACCTAACGCGGCACTAGGTGATACTGGTGAAGGGGGATAACATCCAGGAAAGTATTCCCGGTGTTAGGAATTTTTGAACAGGTGAAACAGAGGGGGTTGGTTCCATGTTCGCTATGCTAGGGACGTGTGGCAGACGAGCGGAGTGTGTATTCGGATTCGTCACATTTTTCTGGGCAACTTTCATGTATAAAGTATTTTCATCCGAGTTACGAATTATTTTACATTAATTTTCACAGATTTAAACATTTTCTAGAATTATTTTAATTACTTAAGTATCTATACTGCATCTGCATGATGTCAGCATGACATGAGCAATCAACATAGTCAGTTGACTGGTCAACTGACATGTGGGACCCTACTGTCAGTGACCTAGCTAATCTAAGAGGTTTAACTTAACTTAACTAGTTAATAATGTTAATTAATCTAGCTAATTAGGTTAATTAATTAATTAGAATATAAATTATTTGTTTTTATTTTTACTAATCTTTTCTTTCTTCCTTTTTATATTTAGGGCGACCCCACCTGGCAGTGGCCCACTCGGCCTCCCAGCCTGGGCATGCACGCACATGAGCACGCAGGGCATGGCGGCGACCGAGCCAGGCAGCGGCGGCTTAGGCGGGGGGGCAGGGGTGGGCTCTAGCGGCCGGAGTTGGTGCAGTAGTGGCAGTGGAGGCGGGCCCGACGACGAGCGGCGAGCGGCGACGCTGGCTGGGGGAGGCAGTAGAGAGCGCGTTGGGCGCGGCCAAGCGAGCCACCGCGTGGGCCAGCGTGGCGGGGTGAGATGCGGGGCGAGGCAGGCGCTAGGCGCGGGGCATGCAGCGGTGCGCAGCGGCAGAGAAAGCAAGCAGCAACGGGAGTTGGCAGGGGCAGTAGCGCCCAGAGAGCGCTAGAGACGGGGCAAGAGACGAGCGAGGCGAGGCCTGCTACTTCTTGAGCTTGCGTTGATTTTTCCTCTGAAGAGGAAAGGGTGATGCAGCAAAATAGAGATAAGTATTTCTCTCAGTTAGAGAACCAAGGTATCAGTCCAGTAGGAGGTACAAGCAAGTCCTTAATCTATGCACCTGCACAGAAAAAACAAACACTTGCACCCAACGCGATAAAGGGGTTGTCAATCTCTTCACGGTCAATTGCAAAGGTGAGATCTGATAGAGATAGGTAAAATAGAAGTTAACTAAATATTTTTGGGTTTTTTGGTTTATAGATCTGAAAATAAAAGATTGCAAAATAGTATATCAGAAAGAAAATATGATGGAAAATAGACCTGGGGGCCATAGGTTTCACTAGAGGCTTCTCTCATGAAGGAAAATATTATGGTGGGTGAACAAATTACTGTAGAGCAATTGATAGAAAAGCGCAAAGTTATGACAATACCCAAGGTAATGATTATGTATATAGGCATCACGTCCGTGTCAAGTAGACCGAAACGATTATGTATCTACTACTATTACTCCACACACCGACCGACTCCTGCCTGCATCTAGAGTATTAAGTTCAAGAGAACAGAGTAACGCATTAAGTAAGATGACATGATGTAGAGGGATAAACTCAAGCAATATGATGAAAACCCCATCTTTTTATCCTTGATGGCAATAATACAATACGTGCCTCAGTACCCCTACTTTGTCACTGGGTGAGGACACCGCAAGATTGAACCCAAAACTAAGCACCTCTCCCATTTCAATAAAGACCAATCTAGTTGGCCAAACCAAACCGATAATTCGAAGAGAAATGCAAAGGTATCATATCATGCATATAAGAATTCAGAGAAGATTAAAATAATATACATAGATAATCTGATCATTAATCCACAATTCATCGGATCTCGACAAACACACGGCAGAAGAATATTACATCGGATAGAACTCCAAAAACATCAAGGAGAACATGGTATTGAAGATCAAAGAGAGAGAAGAAGCCATCTAGCTACTAGCTATGGACCCGTAGGTCTGAGGTAAACGACTCACGCTTCATCGGAAGGGCAATAGGGTTGATGTAGATGCCCTCCGTGATCGAATCCCCCTTCGGCAGATCACCGGAAAAGGCCCCAAGATGGGATCTCACGGGAACAGAAGGTTGCGGCGGCGGAAAAGTATTTTCGTGGCTCTATCTAAGGGATTTGGAATATATGTGAATTTATTGGACAAAGAGGTAGGTCAGGGGATCCCTGAGGGGGCCACAAGACAGGGGCGCCCCCTAGGGCGCCCCCCTATGGCTTGTCGTCGCCTGCATATCTTCTGACTTCAAATCCAAGTCTCTTAGGTGTCTTCTGGTCCAAGAAAAATCATCGCGAAAGTTTTATTCCGTTTGGACTCTGTTTGATTTTTTTGTGCGAAACTCAAAAACAAGGAAAAAACTGAAACTGGCACTGGGCTCTAGGTTAGTAGGTTAGTGCCCAAAATAATATAAAATAGCATATTAATGCATATAAACATCCAAAACAGATAATATAATAACATGGAACAATAAAAATTATAGATACGTTGGAGACGTATCAAGCATCCCCAAGCTTAATTCCTGCTCGTCCTCGAGTAGGTAAATGATAAAAAAATTGATGTGGAATTCTACCTAACATATTTTTCCATGTAATTTCCTTTATTGTGGCATGAATATTCATATTCGTAAGATTCAAAACAAAAGTTTAATATTGACATAAAAACAATAATACTTCAAGCATACTAATAAAAGCAATCATGTCTTCTCAAAATAACATGGCCAAAGAAAGTTATCCCTATAAAATCATATAGTCTCGCTATGCTCCATCTTCATCGCACAAAGTATTAAATCATGCACAACCCCGATGACAAGCAAATAAATTGTTTCATACTTTTTCAACTTTCACGCAATACATGAGCATGAGCCATGGATAAAGCACTATAGGTGGAATAGAATATGGTGGTTGTGGAGAAGACAAAAAGGAGATAGTCCCACATCAACTAGGCTTATCAAGGGTCTATGGAGATGCCCATCAATAGATATCAATCTGAGTGAGTAGATATTGCCATGCAACGGATGCACTAGAGCTATATGTGTATGAATCTCAAAAGAAACTAAGTGGGTGTGCATCCAACTCGCTTGCTCATGAAGACCTAGGGCAATTTGAGGAAGCCCATCATTGGAATATACAAGCCAAGTTCTTATAATGAAAATTTCTCACTAGTATATGAAAGTGACAACATACGAGACTCTATATCATGAAGATCATGGTGCTACATTGAAGCACAAGTGTGGAAAAAAGGATAGTAACATTGCCCCTTCTCTTTTTTCTCTCATTTTTTTATTTTTGGCTCTTTGGCCTTTTTTTTGTCTGGAGTCTCATCCCGACTTGTGGGGGAATCATAGTCTCCATCATCCTTTCCTCACATGGGACAATGCTCTAATAATGATGATCATCACATTTTTATTTACTTACAACTCAAGAATTACAACTCGATACTTAGAACAAAATATATGACTCTATATGAATGCCTCCGGCGGTGTATCAGGATGTGCAATGACTCAAGAGTGACATGTATGAAAAAATAGGAATGGTGGCGTTGCCACAAATACAATGTCAACTACATGATCATGCAAAGCAATATGACAATGATGAAGCGTGTCATAGTAAACGGAATGGTGGAAAGTTGCATGGCAATATGTCTCGGAGTGGCTATGGAAATGCCATAATAGGTAGGTATGGTGGCTGTTTTCAGGAAGGTGATGGTGGGTTTAATGCACCGGAGAAAGTTGCGCGGTACTAGAGATGCTAGCAATGGTGGAAAGGGTGAGAGTGCGTATAATCCATGGACTCAACATTAGTCATAAAGAACTCACATGCTTATTGCAAGAATTTATTAGCTATCGAAACAAAGTACTAGATGCATGCTCCTAGGGGGATAGATTGGTAGGAAAAGACCATCGCTCGTCCCCGACCGCCACCCATAAGGAAGACACTCAATAAATAAATCATGCTCCGACTTCATCACATAACAGTTCACCAGACTTGCATGCTACGAGAATCATAAACTTTAGCACAAGTATTTCTACCAATCCACAATTACTAACTAGCATGACTCTATTATTACCATCTTTATATCTCAAAACAATCATAAGGAATCAAACTTCACATAGTATTCAATGCACTTTATATGAAAGTTTTTATTATACCCCTCTTGGATGCCCATCATATTAGGACTAAATTCATAACCAAAGTGAATTACCATGTTGTTAGAGATACTCTCAAAATAATATAAGTGAAGTAAGAGGGTTCAATAATTTGTATAAAATGAAACCACCGCCATGCTCTAAAAAGATATTATAAGTGAAGCACTACAACAAAATTGCCTAGTGATACGTCTCCAACGTATCTACTTTTCCTAACGCTTTTCCTCTTGTTTTGGACTCTAATTTGCATGATTCGAATGAAACTAACCCCAGATTGATGTTGTTTTCAGCAGAACTACCATGGTGTTGTTTTTGTGCAGAAATAAAATTTCTCGGAATGGAACGAAACTTCACGAGGATTTTTTATACAGTAAAAGCGAATTTCTGGAGCTGAGAGCCACCGGAGGGGGGCACAACCCACCAGGGCGCGCCTGCCCCCCAAGCGCGCCCAGGTGGGTTGTTCCCACCTGGTGGTCCTGCAGACCCTGAAACAGATGATATAAAATCACATATTTCCAGAAAAAATCAGGGAGAAAGAATTATCGCGTTCCACGAGATGGAGCCGCCGTCACCTCCTGTTCTTCATTGGGAGGCCAGATCTGGAGTCTGTTTGGGGCTCCAGAGAGGGGGATCTTCGATCTTCGTCATCACCAACCCTTCTCCATCGCCAATTCCATGATGCTCCCCAACGGGAGTGAGTAATTCCTTCGTAGGCTCGCTGGTCGGTGAGGAGTTGGATGAGATTCATCATGTAATCTAGTTAGTTTTGTTAGGGCATGATCCCTAGTATCCACTATGTTCTGAGATTAATGTTGCTATGACTTTGCCATGCTTAATGCTTGTCACTTTGGGCCCAGGTGCCATGATTTCAGATCTGAACCGTTTATGTTGTCACTATTATATCCATGTTCTAGATCCGATCTTGCAACTTATAGTCACCTACTACGTGTTATGATCCGGCAACCCCGGAGTGACAATAGTCGGGACCACTCCCAGTGATGATTGTAGTTTGAGGAGTTCATGTATTCACCATGTGTTAATGCTTTGTTCCGGTTCTCTATTAAAAGGAGGCCTTAATATCCCTTAGTTTCCAATTGGACCCCGCTGCCACGGGAGGGTGGGACAAAAGATGTCATGCAAGTTCTTTCCATAAGCATGTATGACTATTTACAGAATACATGCCTACATTATATTTATGAACTGGAGCTAGTGCCGTATCGCCCTCGGTTATAACTGTCACATGATGAATATCATCCAACAAATTACCAATCAAATGCCTATGAATTTCTCTTATATTGTTCTTGCTAAGTTACTACTGCTATCGTTACTGTTGCACTTGCTACAAAACTACTGCTATCACTATTACCGTTACTATTGTTGTCACTACTACTATCAAAACTATCATATTACTTTGCTACTGATCTCTTTGCTGCAGATAATTAATCTTCAGGTGTGGCTGAATTGACAACTCAGCTGCTAATACTTGCAAATATTCTTTGGCTCCCCCTGTGTCAAATCTATAAATTTGGGTTGAATACTCTACCCTCGAAAACGGTTGCGATCCCCTATACTTGTGGGTTATCACCTATCTCAAAAGATATAAGTGAAGCACATAGAGTACTCTAACAAATCACGATTCATGTGTGTCCCTCTCAAAAGGTGTGTGCAGCAAGGATGATTGTGGCAAACTAAAAAGCAAAGACTCATATCATACAAGACGCTCCAAGCAAAACACATATCAAGTGGTGAATAAAAATATAGCCTTGAGCAAATTTACCGATATACAAAGACGAAAGAGGGGATGCCTTCCGGGGCATCCAAAAGCTTAGGCTCTTGGTTGTCCTTGAATATTACCTTGGGGTGCCCTGGGCATCCCCAAGCTTAGGCTCTTGCCACTCCTTATTCCATAGTCCATCAAATCTTTACCCAAAAGTTGAAAACTTCGCGACCCAAAACTCAACAGAAAACTCATGAGATCCGTTAGTATAAGAAAATAAAATCACCACTTATGGTACTGTTGTGAACTCATTCTTTATTTATATTGGTGTAATATCTACTATATTCCAACTTATCCATGGTTCATACCCCCTGATACTACCCATAGATTCATCAAAATAAGCAAACAACACATAGAAAACAGAATCTGTCAAAAACAGAACAGTTTGTAGTAATCTGTAAACTCTGAATACTTCTGTAACTCCAAAATTCCAAAAATTAGGACAACATAGGCAATGTGTATATTAATCTTCTGAAAAAAGAATCAACATTTTATCACGCTACTGTTAAAAATTTAAATTATTTTTCTAGGTGCACATGTTTCTATTTTTCAGCAAGATCAAATCAACTATCACTATAAGCCATCCCAAAGGTCTTACTTGGCAAAAACACTAATTAAAACATAAAAACACATCTAACCAGAGGCAAGATGAAGAATTTATAGAAAAAAAGAACCAAAAAGGAAGAACAGAAATAAAATTGGGTTGCCTCCCAACAAGCGTTATTGTTTAACGCCCCTAGCTAGGCATATTGCAATAGATATAGGTATAGTCATCTTTGGTATGCAATCCATAAGTAGCTCTCATAATAGATTCATACGACAACTTAATTTTCTTTCTTGGAAAGTGTTCCATGACATTCCTTAACGGAAACTGAAATCTAATGTTTCCTTCTTCCATATCAATAATTGCACCAATCGTTCTAAGGAAAGGTCTACCAAGAATAATAGGACATGTAGGATTGCAATCTATGTCAATAACAGTGAAATCTACGGGAACATAATTCCTATTTGCAACAATAATAACATCATTAATTCTTCCCACGGGTTTCTTTATAGTGGAATCAGCAAGTTGCAAATTTAAAGAACAATCATCAACTTCACGGAAACCTAGCATATCACATAAGTTTTCGGAATCGTGGAAATGCTAGAACCCAAATCACACAAAAGCATGGCAGTCATAATCTTTAATATTAATCTTAATAGTAGATTCCCACTCATCATAAAAGCTTTCCAGGGATAGAAACTTCCAACTCAAGTTTTTCTTCAAAAGATTTCTTCATAGCATCAACAATATGTTTAGTAAAAGCTTTATTTTGATTATAAGCATGAGGAGAATTCAACATGGATTGCAACAAGGAAATACAATCTATCAAAGAACAATTATCATAATTAAAATCCTTGAAGTCCAAAAGAGTGGGTTCATTGGTACTTAAAGTTTTGACCTCTCCAATCCCACTTTTATCATTTTTTTACATCAAGATCTATAAACTCCGAATCATTGGGACACCTTCTAGCTAAAGTTGACTCATCTCCAGTCCCATCTTTATCAAGATTTATATTAGGAAACAAAGATTCAATAGGAGTCACATCAATCACTTTAAGATCTTCATCATTATTTAAAGACTCCGGTTTAGAGGCCATCTTGTTTACTAAAGTAGCCTTTTTAGAGGAAATTTGGCCTACTAAAATTTCAAGATAAGCAAACTAACATTTCAAACCATAAAATTTCTTAGACATGTCGTCGAGCTCTTTATTCATATATTCCATCAAAGTTTTTTGCTCCTTGAGCTCGTTCCTAAAGAAACTATTATTCTCAAATTGTGACATAAAGCTCCTAACATTATTTTAAATTTCTTCCAACTTCCTAAAGTAAGGATCAAAATTCTTGGGTTGAGCCATAAAGGCTAGCAAACACACCAACACATGAGTAACAAAAAAGCAAACGAGAAGACGAATGGAAGAAGGGCGAATAAAAAGGCAAATCTTTTTGTATTTTTTTTAAATTGTTCTAGAAGTGTGGGAGAGGAAAACGAGAGGCAAATGGCGAATAATGTAATGCAAGAGATGAGATTTTATGATGGGTAATTGGTAGGCTTGATGTAGACCTCCCCGGCAACGGCGCCAAAAATTCTTCCTGCTACTTCTTGAGCTTGCATTGGTTTTTCCCTTGAAGAGGAAAGGGTGATGCGACAAAGTAGAGATAAGTATTTCCCTCGATTAGATAACCAAGGTATCAATCCAGTAGGAGGTACAAGCAAGTCCCCAATCTATGCACATGCACAAACAATCAAACACTTGCATCCAACACGATAAAGGGGTTGTCAGTCCCTTCACGGTCAATTGCAAAGGTGAGATCTGATAGAGATAGGTAAAATAAAAGGTAACTAAATATTTTGGGTTTTATGGTTTATAGATCTGAAAATATAAGATTGCAAAATAGTAGATCGGAAAGCAAATATGATGGAAAATAGACTCGGGGGCCATAGGTTCCACTAGAGGCTTCTCTCATGAAGGCAAATAATACAGTGGGTGAACAAATTACTGTCGAGCAACTGATAGAAAAGCATAAAGTTATGATGATATCCAAGGCAATGATTATGCATATAGGCATCACGTCCGTGTTAAGTAGACTACAACGGTTCTCCATCTACTACTATTACTCTACACATCGACCGACTCCTGCTTGCATCTAGAGTATTAAGTTCAAGAGAACAAAGTAACACATTAAGTAAGATGACATGATGTAGAGGGATAAACTCAAGCGATATGATGGAAACCCCATATTTTTATCCTTGATGGCAACAATACAATATGTGCCTCGCTACCCCTACTTTGTCACTGGGTGGAGGACACCGCAAGATTGAACCCAAAACTAAGCACCTCTCCCATTGCAAAAAATAGCAATCTAGTTGGCCAAACAAAACCGATAATTTGAAGAGAAATACAAAGATATCAAATCATGTATATAAGAATTCAGAGAAGATTCAAATAATATTCATAGATAATCTGATCATAAATCCACAATTCATCGGATCTCGACAAACACACCGAAAAAATATATTACATTGGATAGAACTCCAAGAACATCAAGGAGAACATGGTATTGAAGATCAAAGAGAGAGAAGAAGCCATCTAGATACTAGCTATGGACCCGTAGGTCTGAGGTAAACTACTCACGCTTCATCGGAAGGGCAATACGGTTGATGTAGATGCCCTCCATGATCGAATCCCCCTCCGGCAGGTTGCCGGAAAAGGCCCCAAGATGGGATCTCACGGAAAAGGAAGGTTGCGGCGGCGGAAAAGTATTTTCGTGGCTCTCCCTGAGGGTTTTGGAATATATATGAATTTATAGGACGAAGAGGTAGGTCAGGGGATCCCCGAGGGGGCCAGAAGCCAGGGGCGCGCCCCTACGGCTTGTCGTCGCCTCGTGTATCTTCTGACTTCAACTCCAAGTCTCGTAGGTGTCTTCTGGTCCAAGAAAAATCATCTCGAAAGTTTTATTCCGTTTGTACTCTGTTTGATATTCATTTTGTGAGAAACTCAAAAACAAGGAAAAAACAAAAACTGGCACTGGGCTCTATGTTAATAGGTTAGTCCCACCAATAATATAAAATAGCATATTAATACATATAAAACATCTAAAATAGATAATATAATAGCATGGAACAATCAAAAATTCTAGATACGTTGGAGACGTATCAAGGCCCGGACGCAGGGCGCGCACGTGGGGGGGCTACATGGGCAGGCTAGGTGCGGTTGGGGCGCATGGTCTGGGCGGACACATGCGGCGTGGGTGGCGCGAGCGGCAGTGGGACAGGCTGCAACGAGCAGCAACGTAGGCGGGGCAAGCTCATGCAATGGAGGCGGCCAGCGGCGGCTGTAGCCGCGGGCGGTAAAGGGCAAGCGCGGGTAGTGGCAGGAGCGAGGCGAGGAGAGGGCAGGGGCGGGCGCTGCTGCAACAGAAGCAGCAACACGTAGTAGCGGCAGCAGTAGTAGGCAGCATCGACACGGGAGCGGGCGGCTGCAGGGGGTTGTGGGGTTACAGACATGGACGAAACCGCGGTGAGCACGGTTGCAGTCATGGCGAGCTTTGGGTGACAGAAACGGCGATCGAATTGAGAGGGAGAAAGTGGGAATCGGTTGTGGGGCTTGATACGTCCATTTTGCATCATGTTTCCCTACTGTTATTTACAACATTTTTATGCATAATAATGCTTTATGGAGTAATTCTAATGCCTTTTCTCTCATAATATGCAAGGTTTACACAAAGAGGGAGAATGCTGGCAGCTAGAATTCTGGACCTAAAAAATCTATGTCAAAGCTACCTATTATGCACATCTCCAAATGAGTTAGAAATTTATGGAGAATTGTATTGGAATAAATAAAAAATACTGGAGCAAATACCTACTGGAGGGAGCACCATGGTGAGCACAAGACACCAGGGTGCGCCTGGTCCCCCAGGCGCGCCCTGGTGGGTTGTGCCCTCCTCGGCCCACCTCTGGTGCCCATCTTCTGGTATATAGGTCATTTTGACCTAGAAAAATCAGAGGATGACTTTCGGGACCAAGTGCCATTGTCTCGAGGCAGAACTTGGGTTGGAGCACTTTTGCCCTTCGGATGAGCAATTCCGCCGGAGGAACTTCCCTCCCGGAGGGGGAAATCATCGTCATCGTCATCACCAACAACCCTCTCATCTTTGGGAGGGAAATATCCATCAACATCTTCAATAGCACCATCTCCTCTCAAACCCTAGTTCATCTTTTGTGTTCAATCTTTGTACCAGAACCTCAGATTGGTACTTGTCGGTGACTAGTAGTGTTGATTACATCTTGTAGTTGATTACTATATGGTTTATTTGGTAAAAGATTGTATGTTTAGATTCATTATGCTATTTAATACCCCTCTGATCTTGAGCATGATTATTATTTGTGAGTAGTTACTTTTGTTCTCGAGGTCATGGGAGAAGTCATGTTGCAAGTAATCATGTGAACTTGATATGTGTTCGATATTTTGATGATATGTATGTTGTGATTCCTTTAGTGGTGCCATGTGAACGTCGACTACATGTTCACCATATTTGGGCCTAAGGGAATGCATTGTGGAGTAGTTATTAGATGATGGGTTGCTAAAGTGACAGAAGCTTAAACCCTAGTTTATGTGCTACTTCGTAAGGGACCGATTTAGATCCAAAAGTTTAATGCTATGGTTAGATTTTATCTTAATACTTTTATCGTAGTTGCGGATGCTTGCGAGGGGGTTAATCATAAGTAGGAGGTTTGTTCAATTAAGAACAACACTAAGCACCGGTCCACCCACATATCAAATTATCAAAGTAGCGAACATGAATCAAACCAACATGATGAAAGTGACTAGATTAAATTCCCGTACCCTCAAGAACGTTTTGCTTATCATAAGAGACCATTTTGGCCTGTCCTTTGCCACAAAAGGATTGGGCTACCTTGCTAAACTTTATTCACTGTTACCGTTACTTGCTCGTTACAAATTATCTTGCTATCAAACCACCTGTTACCGATAATTTTAGTGCTTGCAGAAAATACCTTGCTGAAAACCACTTGTCATTTCCTTCCGCTCCTCGTTGGGTTTGACACTCTTAATTATTGAAAGGACTAAGATTGATCCCCTATACTTGTGGGTCATCAAGACTCTTTTCTGGCGCCGTTTCCGGGGAGTGAAGCGCTCTTGGTAAGGAAAAAATATTTCTACATGCTGAAATTTATTGTTACTTGTTACTATGGAGAATCATCCTTTGAGGAGTTTGTTCAGGGTATCTTCACCTCGACCAGAAGCAAAATTAGGTGCCCCTCAACCTTCTACACCTACTGAAAATATTGGTTATGAAATTCCTTCGGGCATGATAGAACAACTGCTAGCTAATCCTTATGCAGGAGATGGAACTGAACATCCTGATATGCACTTGATATATGTGGATGAAATTTGTGGATTATTGAAGCTTGCAGGTTTATCCGGAGATGAAGCTAAGAAGAAGGTTTTCCCTTTATCTTTGAAGGTAAAAGCATTGACATGGTATAGGCTATGCGATGATATTGGATCTTGAAATTGGAATTTCACCAAAAAAATTATCGTATGCATGTAGTTCATTGTGATCAGAATTATATATATAATTTTTGGCCTTGTGAAGGAGAAGGTATCGCTCTAGCTTGGGGGAGGCTTAAGTCAATGTTATATTCATGCCACAATCATGAGCTCTCGAGAGAAATTATTATTTAGAACTTTTATGCTAGGATTTCTCATGATGATCAATCCATGCTCGATACTTCTTCTACTAGTTCTTTTATGAAGAAGACTATTGAATTCTGGTGGGATATTTTGGAAAGAATTAAGCGCAACTCTGAATATTGGGAACTCGACAAAGGTAAAGAGTCAAGTATTAAGCTTTAGTTTGAGTGTGTTAAATCTTTTATGAATAATCACAAGTTTAGCACTAAATATGGACTTGACTCTAAGATAGTACCCTCCTTTTGTGAATCTTTTGCTACTCATGTTGATCTCCCTAAGGAGAAGTGGTTTAAATATCATCCCCCTATTAAAGAAGAAATTAAAGAATCGGATGTAGTTAAAGATGAAACTATCATTTACAATATTGATCCAGTTGTGCCTACTACTTATATTGAAAAACCACCCTTTCCTGTTAGGATAAACGAACATGCTAATGTTTCAACTTTGGTTCACAAAAGTAATATTAGAGCACCCAAACCTGCTGAACAAATCAAAGTAGAACCTAGTGTTGCTATGGTTAAAGATCTCTTGACAGAAAATATTGATGGGCATGTTATTTACTTTCGTGATGCTGCTGCTAGAATTGCTAAACCGGATGAAAAAGATAAACATAGACCTGTTGTTGGCATGCTTGTTGTCTCAGTTAAAATAGGAGATCATTTTTATCATGGTTTATGTGACTTAGGTGCTAGCGTGAGTGATATTCCTTTTACCATATATTAAGAAATTATGAATGACATAGCACCTGTTGAAATATAAGACATAGATGTTACTATTAAACTTGCTAATAGAGACGCTATCACACCACTTGGGATTGTTAGAGATGTTGAAGTCTTGTGTGGGAAAATAAATACCCTACTGGTTTTCTAGTTCTTGGATCCCCACAAGATGATTTTTGTCCCATTATGTTTGGTAGACCTTTCTTGAACACTGTCAATGCTACTATAGATTATCATAAACAAACTTCCAGTGTTAGCTTTGGTGATGAGTCTCATGAATTTAATTTCTCCAAGTTTAGTAGACAACCTCATAAGAAAGAATTACCTCATAAGGATGAAATAATTGGTCTTGCTTCTATTGTCGTGCCTTCTACTGATCCACTAGAACAATATTTGCAAGACTATGAAAATGATATGCATTTGCATAAAAAATGAAATAGATAAAAATTTCTTTGAACAACGACCCTTGCTAAAACATAATTTGCCTATTGAAACTCTAGGAGGTCCTCCTCCACCTAAAGGTGATCCCGTGTTTGAATTAAAATAGTTACCTAACACTTTGAAATATGCTTATCTTGATGAGAAAAATATATATCTTGTTATTATTAGTGCTAACCTTTCAGAGCATGAAGAAGAAGAAGAAAGATTATTGATAATTCTGAATAAGCACCGCTCTAGCATTGCATATACTCTTGACGATCTTAAGGGCATTAGTCCTACTCTGTGCCAGCACAAAATTAATATGGAACCTGATGTTAAACCCGTTGTTGATTATCAACGATGTATGAATCCTAAGATGAAAGAAGTGGTAAGAACCAAAATACTAAAGCTTCTGGAAGAAGGTATAATCTATCCCATAGATGATAGTAGATGGGTAAGTCCCGTTCATTGTGTCCCTAAGAAAGGAGGTATTACTGTTGTTCCTAATGATAAAAATGAACTTATTCTGCAAAGAATTGTCACTGGCTATAGAATGGTATTTGGTTTCAGAAAATTAAATAAAGCAACTAGGAAATATCATTACCCTCTACCTTTTATTGATCAAATGTTGGAAATATTATCTAAGCATACACACTTTTGTTTTCTTGATGGATATTCTGGTTTTTCTCAAATACCTGTTTCACAACCTGATCAAGAGAAAACCATGCATGTTTACTTGTCCTTTTGGAACTTATGCTTATAGATGTATGCCTTTTGGTTTATGCAATGCACCTGGTGCCTTTCAAAGATGTATGATTGCTATATTATCTAATTTTTGTGAAAAGATTGTTGAGGTTTCCATGGATGATTTTTCTGTTTATGGAACTTCTTTTGATTATTGCTTGAGCAACCTTGATCGAGTTTTGTAGAGATGTGAGCAAACTAATCTTATCTTCAATTGTCGTGAAGTGCCACTTTATGGTTAATGAAGGTATTGTCTTGGGGCTTAAAATTTCTGAACGAGGTATTGAGGTGGATAAAGCTAAAGTTGATGCAATTGAGAAAATGCCATGTCCTAAAGATATTAAAGGTATTCGTAGTTTCCTCGGTCATGTTGGTTTCTATAGGAGGTTTATTAAGGACTTATATAAAATTTCTAGGCCTCTTACAATTTTTTTACAAAAGGATGTTCCATTTGTTTTTTACGATGATTGTGTAGAAGCCTTTGAAACACTTAAGAAAGCCTTAACTTCTGCACCTATTGTTAAACCACCTGATTGGAACTTGCCTTTTGAAATTATGTGTGATGCTAGTGATTATGTTGTTGGTGTTGTTCTAGGACAAAGGGTTGATAAGAAATTAAATGTTATCCATTATGCTAGTAAAATATTAGACAGTGTCAAAATAAATTATGCTACTATTGAAAAAGAATTTTTAGCAGTCGTGTTTGCTTGTGATAAATTCAGATCTTATATTGTTGACTCCAAAGTAATTGTTCACACTGATCATGCTGCTATAAAATATCTTATGGAAAAGAAAGATGCTTAACCTAGACTCATTAGGTGGGTTCTCTTGCTACAAGAATTTGATTTACATATTACTAATAGGAAAGGAGTTGAGAACCCCGTAGCTGATAACTTGTCTAGGTTAGAAAATATTCTTGATGACCCACTACCTATTGATGATAGTTTTCCTGATGAACAACTAGTTGCAATAAATGTTTCTCATAACACTCCTTGATATGCTAACTATGCTAATTATATTGTTACTAAATACATACCACCTAGTTTCACATACCAACAAATGAAAAAATTCTTCTACGATTTAATACATTACTTTTGGGATGACCCAAATCTTTATAAAGAAGGAGTAGATGATATTATTAGACATTGTGTACCCGAGCATGAACAGGAAAAAATCCTACGGAAATGTCACTCCGAAGCTTATGGAGGACATCATGCGGGAGATAGAACTGCTCACGAGGTATTGTAATCTGATTTTTATTGGCCTACTCTCTTCAAGGATGCCCGTAAGTTTGTTTTATCTTGTGATGATTGTCAAAGAATTGGTAATATTGGTAAGCATCAGGAAATGCCTATGAATTATTCACTTGTTGTTGAACCATTTGATGTTTGGGTTTTGATTATATGGGACCTTTTCCTTCCTCTAATGGGTGTACTCATATTTTGGTTGTTGTTGATTATGTTACTAAGTGGGTAGAAGCTATTCCAACTAGTAGTGTTGATCATACCACTTACATTAAAATGCTTAAAGAAGTTATTTTCCCAAGGATTGGAGTCCCTAGATATTTAATGACTGATGGTGGTTCACACTTTATTCATGGTGTGTTCCATAAAATGCTTGCTAAATATGATGTCAACCATAGAATTGCATCACCCTATCATCCTCAATCTAGTGGTCTAGTTTAACTTAGCAATAAAGAAATAAAATTAATATTACAAAAAACCGTCAATAGGTCTCAAAAGAATTGGTCTAGGAAATTGGATGATGCACTTTGGGCCTATAGGACAGCTTATAAAAATCCTATGGGTATGTCTCCTAACAAAATGGTTTATGGAAAAGCTTGTCATTTGCCTCTAGAGTTAGAACATAAAGCATATTGGGAAATTAAAGAACTCAACTATGATTTTAAACTTGCCGGTGAAAAGAGGTTATTTGATATTAGCTCACTAGATGAGTGGAGAACCCAAGCTTATGAAAATTCCAAATTATTTAAAGAAAAAGTTAAAAGATGGCATGACAAAAGAACCCAAAAGCGGGAATTCAAAGTTGGAGAATATATTCTTTTGTACAACTCGTTTTAGATTCTTTGCAGGAAAACTTCTATCCAAATGAGAAGGACCATATATTATCAAAGAGTTTTATCATTCTGGAGCCATCAAAATAAATAATACCGAAGGTACTAACCCGAAGGTGGTCAATGGGCAAAGAATTAAACACTATATCTCAGGTACGCCTACTAATGTTGAAAGCAATATTATTCATACCATGACACCGGAGGAACACATAAAAAAACCTTCTGGAACACTCCAGAATCGTAAAAAAAGAGGAGGTACGTGATACGGTTAGTAAACGGACTCCAAAAAATCCGCAAAACCATTTTTTGTCAATTTTGGAATATTACAAAAATTAGGAAAATAAGAAACAACCAGGAAGGCAACCGAGGAGGGCACAAGACACCAGGGCGCGCCTGGCATGCCTGGCGCGCCCAGGTGGCTTGTGCCCACCTCGGGAACCTTCCCGACTCCGTTTTGCCTGGCGCACCAAGGTGTCTTGTGCCCACCTCGGGAACCTTCCCGACTCCATTTTCCCCTTGTTTTGCTTGTTTCCCAAGATAAAAAATCTTTATATACAGCCTGAACGTATTGACCTCCGTATCACAGAGAAATCTTATGTTCTTCTTTTCTTGCTGTTTTCTATTAGATGTGTCAAGCCAGACACCATGTCTTCTCCCTCCTTCGACAAAGTAGCAGGGGATGCTTGGTTGATGAAAATAAAACTAAAGAGAGAGGAACCATAGGAAACCATAGGGTGACAAGGTCAAAGAAGTGGAGGGAGATCAAGTTTCGGCAATAGGGTGCTACCTCTTGAGCTTGTGTTGGTTTTCCCTTGAAGAGGAAAGGGTGATGCAGCAAAGTAGCGTAAGTATTTCCCTCAGTTTAAGAGCCAAGGTATCAATCCAGTAGGAGACGACGCACAAGTCCCCGAATACCTGCACAAACAATCAAGAACTTGCAACCAACGCAATAAAGGGGTTGTCAATCCCTTCACGGTCACTCGCAAAAGTGAGATCTGATAGAGATAGATAAACGACAAAGCAAATATTTTTGGTATTTTTGGGTATATAGATTGGAAAGTAAAGATTGAAAAATAGTAGATCGAAAACTAGCAAGATGTAAACGAGATTCAATAATATGGAAAAGAGACCAAGGGGCCATAGGTTTCACTAGTGGCTTCTCTTGAGATAACATATATTGCGGTGGGTGAACAAATTACTGCCGAGCAATTGATAGAAAAGTGCATAGTTATGATGATATCTAAGGCAATGATCATGAACATAGGCATCACGTCCATGTCAAGTAGACCGAATCTTGCCTGCATCTACTACTATTACTCCACACATCGACCACTATCCAACATGCATGTAGAGTATTAAGTACATAAAGAAAAGTAATGCATTAAGCAAGATGACATGATGTAGAGGAATTAACTCAAGCAATATGATGAAAACCCCATCTTGTTATCCTCGATGGCAACAATGCAATACGTGCCTTGCTGCCCCTACTTTCACTGGGAAAGGACACCGCAAGATTGAACTCAAAGCTAAGCACTTCTCCCATTGCAGGAAAGATCAATCTAGTACGCCAAACTAAACCGATAATTCGAAGAGACTTGCAAAGATATCAAATCATGCATATAAGAATTCAGAGAAGAACCAAATAATATTGATAGATAATCTTGTTCATAAATCCACAATTCATCGGATCTCGGCAAACACACCACAAAAGAATATTACATCGAATAGATCTCCAAGAACATCGAGGAGAGCATGGCATTGAGAACCAAAGAGAGAGAAGAAGCCATCTAGCTAATAACTATGGACCCAAAGGTCTGTGGTAAACTACTCATGCTTCATCGGAGAGGTAATGGTGTTGATGTAGAAGCCCTCCATGATCGAATCCCCCTTCGGCAGATCGCCGGAAAAGGCCCCAAGATGGGATCTCACAGGTACAGAAGGTTGCGGCGGTGGAAAAGTGGTTCCGTGGCTCTCCCCGATGTTTTTATGGTATAAGAGTATATATAGGCGAAGGAACTAGGTCAGGGCTGCTACGATGTGACAGCCTGGATTTGCCTTCTCTCTTTTTCCGGACTTTCATTTGCATTTGCTTTGGATTTGGAGTTTTGAATCAATTCAAATGGACTTGAACACTTGGGCCTACCCTTGATTTTCACCCAAGTGACCCATCCACCTCTAACTCACCTTTCCTTCTCTGAAAAACTCTAACAAAAGCCCAAGGAATATTTTTCATAAAAGAAAAATATTCATTTTCTTCCTTGAAAATCACTTCATAGAAGTATGCTCCAAAGCAACCCCTAGATTTCTTGCTCCAAAAATCCTGAATAAATTCAAAAATATTCTTTGAACCCTAGGGCACCTTCTTGAGCAAACATATTGCATAACTTTTTGGAATATTTTTGCTACAGAAAATCATTTATGTTCTGGACAGAATGATCACTTTGCACAGCAAGTATATTTTTGCTTGATCTTTTGGGGCTGATCTTTTCTGAGCTTGATTACCCTGCTAAGAGATTGCTAAACCCCAAAGCACAACCTTTAGTTCTCACTAAATTTTTCTTAGCGAAGTTCACAAGTTTCTGTCCAGAAACTTGCCAGGAAGAAAGCCACTCCCACAGTTCACCTGTGACCCAGCCAACCATGCAAAATAACCAAAACCACTTAGGACTACCTGCTAGACATGGTGTTTGCGCTTAGCTCAGCCTGATGCCAAAGTTTCACGCGGTGACCACGTTCGTCCAAGGGGGTTGGCATGCGGCCAACGCGCTCTGCGATGCGCGAGCTCCTCTGTTTCGCACGTGCTCGCTGCCTAGGCTGCCGCACCTTGGAAAATCGCGCCCCCATCCTCATTTGCACCCCATTATCTCCACCCTGGCGCTCACGGACGCTGGAGCTCGCCGCAGCAAGCACGGGCACGGCACTCGCGGACGCCGGAGCTCGCCGCAGCGAGCACGGGCATGGCGCGGCCAAGGCAACAGTGCGCCCATGCCCGTGTGCTTGTCACGTACCGTGCTCCTGTGCTCGTCACAACTCGTCTATAGCCCCGCGTGATCTCCGGCGTCTTCTCCCCCTCTCACTGACGCCATTCGTCGCCGGGCGACACGCCAGAGAGCTCTGGCGAGCTCTCGATCCCCGCCTCAGCCTCGCCTATAAATAGAGCTCCCCTGAGCTCATTTCTCACCACACACACAATCAGCACACCTCCACACAACCGTAGGAAGCCGTAGCCCAGCCGAGCAGGCCTCTGGCTGCCGTCCCCGCCCCAAGCTCATCGGCGATCCCCGTCCTCTTCCCCCTCCCACTCTAGAACCGCTCGAGCTCCAGTGACCACTCCGGCGTGTTCATGGTGGTCCACTGGTGTGTGATGGTGCCGTTGGAGCTGCTGGACTAACCCTGCTTCGCCGGAACCACCATCTCCGATGAGCTCCGCCCGCTGCCGCTGTTGGAGAGCTCCATTCCGACCCCGTCTGGCCACCCCTAGCCACGCTATGTGTATGGGCAGGTGCGCCTCGATATCCTCTACAACCCTATCCTCCTAGATCTCGTCATCCGGCACTCCTCGCCGGAGAAAGCGCCGTCGCCGCGCCGCCTGACTCTGCTTCTCTCCCCCTCCCCCTCCAGCCTGACTGCTGGGGCCCGCTGTCAGCCACTCTGGTCGTGGCTGAAGCGGTATGAGTGGTGGCGCCCAGCCGGCTTACGACTTCGACCTCACCCCCTCTGGTTTTTCTTTTAGTTCAAATTTAGTTCAAAGTTGACCAGAACTTTGACTAGCTGTAACTTTTATTCTACATGTCCAAATGAGTTGATTCTTTTTGCATTCCATTCTTACTGGAAAATCCTAGCAGCACACCCAATATGGGATTTTTCTTTGCTGCCTAGATTTTCTGGTAATTTTCAGAAGTGCTCTTGATATTTTGTTTTTGTCATTTGATTTATTTTCAGAAGGTGAAGCTTTCTTGAAGGCATCCAGGAGGAGTGTAAAACTCCTCTGCACTAAGGCAAGCCACAACAACATTGTCATGGTGTCTTTGCTATATCCATGATTTTCTACTTGAATTTATATGATATTCATTGCATATAGTATTAAAATAAATAATGCTTGTGTTATTCAGTTTGTCATGATCAAAATGCTTAGTTAACAGAAATGAATGCTTGAACTAGGGAGATATAGCTTGAGTAGTTGAACTAAGTAAGTTTGTCATGGCTATAATAATATGATCATCGATATTATTTTTCCTATATTCGTAATGAGTTTTATTTGATAAATGCCAACTAAAGTGATGAGTATAAATAACCAGTAAGAAAGAACCAGAAATGTTTAAAGTTGTGTTTGTGCAGGTAGACCTTTGAATAAAGCTGATCTGTTATTTCTTAGTGATATATGATGCATGATATATGGTTGCATATGCATGTCATATAGTGACTCGAGCATTTTTTTTCAAGTTAAACCTGATGATAATTGAACTTGAACATAAAGTTGGTCGGGTCATGGAGCCACTGAATCGGGCCGACAAGTGCAACCACATTTGCCTTAGTATGGGGAGGCTGTTAGTTGTCCCATTGTCATGCCTTTTGTCAGTACCTCCAATGAGGGAAGGTTATGGGTGTGCGTTACCCTGGCCCGGTAAGGAGACATAACCTTGTGGACCTGTTGTTGTTATGGTACCTTGTCCCCGTTTGGGACTGTTTATTTGCCATGATGGTGGTTGTTTCGCCTTTAGTAGGCTTGGTCACCCATGACTATTGCCAGTGGGGAGTTGGTCGGAGTGGTCGTAAGAGTGTCATGGCAATGGGAGAGTTCTATCGGAATGCTGTTGGTCCACCCGAATGAGAGTGCGAGGCCATGGGTTCCGTGGTGTGGGTAAAGTGCGCTACCTCTACAGAGTGTATTAATCTATCGATAGCCGCGCCCGCGGATAAGGGCCCAGTTTATAAGTAAGTCACACCATGGATCAACTTTCATAAATAAATCTTGCACACTAAGTTATTTGCATTGCACTGGTTGAATCATGATGATGTCAGTGAGACTGACTATTGTGGTATCACTTGTGATACGGGAGTGATCACTGTTTGGTTATGAGGTAACACGTTGAACCAAGTATGGTTATGTTCATGATCTGTCGTGATCACTGTACGGTTGCGAGGCAACCTGTTGGTAAGAGAGAGTCTGAGTGACTCATTGCACAAGTTTGGTTTCACTGCATGAGTAGCATGTTGATGTTTGCATTTAACTTGACTAAATGTCATGATATTGTTTGTCATTATGGTTCTGTTTGTTGTGAGCTTGCAAGTACATTCAATGTACTAACCTGGCGTGTTATGCCAGATTTTAGGAAAGTCTAACTAGATCGGAGTGCTGCCATGTCTAGAGCGTGTCCACATCAGTGTCCCTGTGCTATGGAGTCCCGCTACGTCGTTGTTCCGCTGCCGTGTAGATGTTGTGCTCGAGGCCCCTTTATGTTCACTAAATAATGTACAGATTGTTCAGCCGCACCGAGTGTGTCGCTTGGCCTCGCTACTTGATGTAATGTCACACTATGCTTCCGCTAGTTTCAATAAAGCGGTGATTTCTGTACCAAGATGTTGTGTATTGCCAAAAGACATGATCTCTGGGTTGGCAATGCAAGGTAAACCAGTTTCTCTGAGCCGGGGTGCCACAACGCTTGGTATCAGGGCCGCACTGACTGTAGGACACGCTAGACCCCGACACGCAAAGTAAACGTTAGTTAGTTTGCTAATTGAGTGCCGTTAGTATTTGAATCTAGATGCTGCATTGCATGCATTGGACTTATTGTTATTTCTTACTAGTTAATGGTTGTGAGTGTAGATGGCTCTGGTGTTGTATCCATGTCAGTTGCAGCTAATGCCCTACACTTCTCCGCATCTCCTTCGTAGCGTGTGGCATCGACTGTACCCTCACGGTGACGACCCAACATATCGGGTGTACCGGGAGCGTCTAGCCGACTCCGTGTATGAGTATCACGCCGTGGTTACTCTGTGCACCAGTTCGTCAGCGGGTTCTTACACTCATTCCTCTCGGAGTGGTTATGCATCCACTGCCGCTCAGGCCATCAGTATGCTGCATTCAAGATACTTGTTGAGTTACGTTATGCCGAGGCTCAGATGCAGAACCACCCAGTTTTTCGTTTCTACCCATCTCTGCACGATGATGGTCGTGTTTGCTTTCATTCCGTTGATCTGGCGTCTGATAGTGACACTAGCCACCTTTCTCGATATATCACTGCCAGTTATCTTTTGACTCACGAGTTGGCTTGAGAGCTGAGTCGTGCTCATTCTGCTTTAGCCGCCGCTAGATCCTACCCTACTCCACCTTCTCTAGGATTTACTCCTTATATTGTGCCTAGTTCTAGCTCGCCTATTTCTCCGGTTACTCCCCCGAGTAGCTCGGGCACCTCGACTGTGAACCCACACAGTGCTCCTGCTGAGTGGGCATCTCTTCTTGCTACCCCTGCAGCTTCCATGATCCCTTCTCATCCCGCGCCTAACCCTGAGGGAGAGCCCTCCATGCAGCGTCACCGCGTTACCTTTAACCCGGAGGTTTTGATTGGCGTTGTCAGTTCGGGATCTGGGTCTGACTCAGGAGAGGATCCGGCAGCACTGACAGAGTCATAGAGCGTCTGAGTATCAACAGTGGTCATGTGATGTACGTATGTAGTTGTATGAGCCATGATGCATGTATGCGAGTAGTCGCACCCGTCATGATGTCTACCTTTCATGTATGAGTCTATGTATAACTATGTTGGAACTTTTATTCGATCAATGTGTTTCTCGGTTCGTCGTTTGCTTTTTCGGGTTTGTCGTTGGCTTTTCTTCCCATGATTGGATGTTTCTCATCATGGTTGATCTTATTGGAAAAAATAAATAGTAGGATGACGCGGGGAGGCAACAGCATGCAGGCTTGTGAGGATGTCCCTGTTCGTCGCTTAGCAAGACATGCAGGACACTCCCCTGAGCCGTATCCGCAACCACCGCCTCCACCGCCAAATCCACCCTCCACTGAGCAAATTATGCGCATGTTTGGAAAGAAGGAACAATGAGCTGATTGAGCTGTTAAAAAGTGTGCAAGCTATGGTTGGGTAGAATGGAAATCAAAATGGCCATCACTCCAAGCTATTAGATTTTCAAAGGACTAAACCTCCCAGTTTCAGTCAAGTAGTTGACCCGTTGGAAGCAGATGTTTGGTTGCGAACTATTGAGAAGAAACTTGAGATTGCTCGCACTGACGAAGCTGACAAGGTTCCGTTCACTACCCACTATGTTGAAGGAGCCGCTGCTATATGGTGGGATAATGCTAAAGCTCTATGGCCGGCAGGAGAAGAAATTACGTGGACTAATTTCAAGGACCAATTTCTCAAGTATCATATTCCAGCTGGTATCATGAAGGTCAAGCAACGCGAATTTCTTGGTCTCACTCAAGGAAGTCTGTCAGTAAGCGGATATTTGTACAAGTTCAACCGTTTGGCCCGTTATTCCCTCTATGATGTGGCCACGAAAGAAAGGAAGATTGACAGGTTCCTTGGAGGATTAAATCAACACCTCAGGAGTGCTCTCCATATGCTCGACTTCCTAGATTTTTAGTCTCTGGTGAACAAGGCCCTCATTACAGAAAGAGAGTACAAGCCTGTGCAAGACAACCAACCCGCAAATAATGACCACAAGCATAATTTTGAGCCAAAGAAGGACGGACAGCCCATACAGAAGGCCCATACCTGGCAACAGACTCAAGTGGAGTATAAACCAAATTGGCAGCAGAATGTGAACAAGAACACTACTCAAGTCAAGAATGTCGTGACCAGCCCAGTGCATGAGGAACGTTGGCGCAACAATGCCTGCTTTAATTGTGGCCTGATTGGACATTATGCCAGGCAGTGTCCCAAGAAGTCAAATGCTCCGTTCCGGCCACAAGTCAATCACATGGGGCCATATCATACCCAGAAGATCGTCCAAGGGCAAGTTCATAACCTCTCCGTAGATGAAGCCCTGGAAAACCCCGAAGTCGTCATTGGTATGTTTCTCGTTAATAACATACCTGCAATAATTTTATTTGACTCTGGGGCTTCACACTCTTTTATTTCTCAGAGTTTCGTTGCCCAAAACAAATTTCCTTGCTCGCTTTTGGGAAAAGTATGCTGGTTCAATCCCCGGGATCCATGATCAAAATCCATCTGGTCTGCAAAAGTTTGAAACTGATATCAAGGGAGTCCGTTTTCCAACCACTTTGATAGTCATTGAGTCTGCCAAGCTGGATGTTATTTTGGGAATGAACTAGTTGACTCAATATCAAGTATGCATAAATTGGGTGCGACCCGAGAAGTCACCCTGACAAATCAGGAAGGGTGAGCCATAAAATTTTATGCCCACAAAGGCATACCCAAAAGGGAGATGGTCTTCACTACAGTAGCTGAAGAATTGGACCTGATTCCTGTGGTCAGTGAATTTCCTGATGTATTCCCTGAGGAATTACCCGGAATGCCCCCAGAAGGAGAGCTTGAGTTTGCAATTGATCTTGTACCTGGGATTGCACCATTGTAGAAAAAGTATTATTGGATGCCTTCCTCCAAACTTGTGGAGTTAAAGAAGTTGTTGGATGAGATGCTGCAGAAAGGATATATCCGCCCAAGCTCGTCACCATGGGGATCACCTGCAATATTTATAGACAAGAAAGACGGCGGTCTCAGAATGTGCGTGGACTACCGTCAGTTGAACGATTTCACCATCAAGAACAAATACCCGCTACCAAGGATTGATGATTTGTTCGATCAAATCAATGGTGCAAACGTATTTTCCAAGATTGATTTAAGGACCGGATATCGTAACCTGAAAATCAAGAAGGAAGATATTCCTAAGACCGCGTTCACTACCCGTTACGGTCTCTATGAATATACGGTGATGTCCTTCGGTCTGACAAATGCCCCCTCCTTTTTCATGCATATGATGAATAAGGTGTTCATGGAATTCTTGGGTAAGTTTGTGGTGGTTTTCATGGATGATATTCTCATATACTCTAAAGGTGACGAAGAACACAAGGAACGCCTCCAAGCAGACTTACAGAGACTCTGTGACCATCAATTGTATGCAAAATTCAGTAAGTGTGAGTTTTTGGCTCAAACAGGTCAGATTTCTGGGGCATGTTCTATCAGCAGTAGGTATCGCAGTGGATCCCAGCAAAGTGAAAGATGTGCTTGATTGGGCAGCACCCATGACGGTATCCGAAGTCCAGAGTTTTCTTGGATTAGCTGGATACTACCATCGGTTCATCGAAGGATTCTCCAAAATTGCCAAGCCAATACAGAACTCCTCAAGAAAGACAAGAAGTTTGAATAGACTGAGGATTGTGAGCAGAGCTTTAACGAGCTAAAAACCAGATTGACACCAGCACCAGTACTGACCCTCCCAGACATTTACCGCAGCTTTGATGTGTATTGTGATGCATCCAGAAAGGGTACTGGGTGCGTACTTATGCAAGACGGCAAGGTGGTAGCTTACGCATCTCGCCAGCTACGACCTCACAAAGGAAATTATCCTACACATGATTTGGAACTAGCCACTGTTGTGCACTCTCTAAAGATTTGGAGACATTACCTCATTGGAAAGAGATGTCAAATATTTACCGACCACAAGAGTCTCAAATATATATTTACCCAGCCAGACTTAAACCTTCGATAGCAAAGATGGCTCGAATTGGTCAAGGACTATGATCTGGGAATAAATTACCATCCGGGAGAAGCCAACGTGGTTGCTGATGCCCTCGGTCGCAAGCCTGCCAGTTTAAACACCATGCTGGATTCTTTGCCTCCAGAACTCCAGCAAGAGATCGCTCAGCTCAACTTGGTAATTGTAAATGCCGGTCTTGTGAATATTTTGGAAGTAACTCCTACTCTAGAAGAGGAGATTCGCATGGCATAGGCTGACGACAAGATTCTGCAAGGATGTCTCAAACGTCTGCATGAAGGCAGGACTCAGGATTTCTCAAAGGACGCACTAGGTACACTCAGGTTCTGAGGAGGGATATGCGTACTGAGCAAGTAGATTTGAGGAAGAAAATTTTGGCAGAAGCACATGAATCCTCATATTCGATACACCCAGGCGGCACTAAAATGTACGAAGACCTTCGACAGATATTTTGGTGAGATGGAATGAAAAGGGACATCGCATATTTTGTCACTTGTTGTGACATCTGCAACACAGTAAAGGCAGAACAACAAAAACCTGTCGGACTTGTCCAACCTATACCTGTCTCACAATGGAAATGGGATGACGTCTACATGGACTTTATCACCGGTCTACCCAGGACACACTGAGGCAATGATGCTATATGGGTCATAGTGGACACATTGACTAAAGTGGCTCACTTTATTCCCATCAGCACCACCTTTCACGCTGATCAACTTGCACAGTTATACGTATCTCGGATTGTCAGTCTGCATGGAGCGCCAAAAACAATCACTTCGGACCGAGGTTCATTGTTTACCTCCACCTTCTGGTCCCGACTCCATCAAGCTTTGGGGACCGCTCTCAAATATAGCACCGCCTATCATCCACAGACAGACGATCAGACCGAGCGGGTAAATCAAATCCTTGAAGATATGCTTCCAGCATGTGCCTTAGCCCATGGACCCAAATGGGAAGATTACCTGCCATATGCGGAATTCTCATACAACAAAATTTTTCAAACCAGTCTGAAAATGTCACCCTTTGAAGCTTTGTACGGCCGTAAGTGTCACACTCCATTAAATTGGTCTCAAACCGGAGATAGCCATATCTTCGATACTGATCTGATATTAGAGGTAGAGAAACAAGTCAAGGAAATTTGAGATAGACTACAACTGGCTAAGTCACGACAAAAAATTTATTATGATGCCAAACATCGGCAAGTCAATTTTGAACCTGGTGAACACGTGTATCTCCGAGTCACACCCATGAAGGGAATCAAGAGATTTCAGACCCGAGGCAAATTGGCACCAAGATATATTGGTTCGGTCCCGGTCATGACACGAGTTGGCACAGTTGCTTATCAGTTGGAATTGCCACCAGAATTGTCGGAAGTACACAACGTGTTCCACGTATCACAGCTGAGAAGGTGTATTTCACCACCCGAGAAGAGGACTGATATGTCAGAAATTGATCTTGCCAAAGATTTAACTTATGAGGAGAGACCGTTTAGAATCTCGGATGAGGCAGAAAGGGTCACACGCAGCAAAGCGATCAAATTTTACAAGGTCCAGTGGGAGCATCACACTGAAGAAGAAGCAACCTGGGAAAGAGAGGAATTTTTAAGGACAACCTACCCAGAATTGTTTTCCCAAGCAAGCGAATCTCGAGGACGAGATTCATCTTAAGTGGGGGAGGTTTGTGACAGCCTGGATTTGCCTTCTCTCTTTTTCTGGACTTTCATTTGCATTTGCTTTGGATTTGGAGTTTTGAATCAATTCAAATGGACTTGAACACTTGGGCCTACCCTTGATTTTCACCCAAGTGACCCATCCACCTCTAACTCACCTTTCCTTCTTTGAAAAACTCCAACAAAAGCCCAAGGAATATTTTTCATAAAAGAACAATATTCATTTTCTTCCCTGAAAATCACTTCAGAGAAGTATGCTCCAAAGCAACCCCTAGATTTCTTGCTCCAAAAATCCTGATTAAATTCACAAATATTCTTTGAACCCTAGGGCACCTTGCTGAGCAAAAATATTGCATTACTTTTTGAATTATTTTTGCTACAGAAAATCATTTCTGTTCTGGACAGAATGATCACTTTGCACAGCAAGTATATTTTTGCTTGATCTTTTGGGGCTGATCTTTTCTGAGCTTGATTACCCTCCTAAGAGATTGCTAAACGCCAAAGCACAACCTTTAGTTCTCACTAAATTTTTCTCAGTGAAGTGATACGTCTCCAACGTATCTACTTTTCCAAACACTTTTGCCCTTGTTTTGGACTCTAACTTGCATGTTTTGAATGAAACTAACCCGGACTGACGCTGTTTTCAGCAGAACTGCCATGGTGTTATTTATTGTGCAGAAAACAAAAGTTCTGGGGATGACCTGAAAATCCACAGAGATAACTTTTGGAAAATATAAAAAATACTAGCGAAAGAATCAAGGCCAGGGGGCCCACACCCTGTCCACGAGGGTGGGGGCGCGCTCCCTCCCCCTGGGTGTTCCCCTTGTCTTGTGGGCCCCCTAATGCTCCACCGACCTCAACTCCAACTCTATATATTCTGTTTCACGGAGAAAAAAATCAGAGAGAAAGTTTCATCGCGTTTTATGATACGGAGCCGCCGCCAAGCCCTAATCTCTCTCAGGAGGGCTGATCTGGAGTCCGTTCGGGGCTCCGGAGAGGGGTATTCATCGCTTTCGTCGTCATCAACCATCCTCCATCACCAATTTCATGATGCTCACCACCGTGCGTGAGTAATTCCATCGTAGGCTTGCTGGACGATGATGGGTTGGATGATATTTACCATGTAATCAAGTTAGTTTTGTTAGAGTTTGATCCCTAGTATCCACTATGTTCTGAGATTGATGTTGCTATGACTTTGCTATGCTTAATGCCTGTCACTAGGGCCCGAGTGCCATGATTCAGATCTGAACCTATTATGTTTTCATAAATATATGTGAGTTCTTGATCCTATCTTGCAAGTCAATAGTCACCTATTATGTGTTATGATTCGAGAAGTGACAATAATTGGGATACTTCTCGGTGATGGCCGTAGTTTGAGGAGTTCATGTATTCACTATGTGTTAATGCTTTGGTCCGGTACTCTTTTAAAAGGAGGCCTTAATATCCCTTAGTTTCCATTAGGACCCCGCTGCAACGGGAGGGTAGGACAAAATATGGCATGCAAGTTCTTTTCCATAAGCACGTATGACTATATTCGGAATACATGTCTACATTACATTGATGAACTGGAGCTAGTTCTATGTCACCCTATGTTATAACTATTACATGAGGAATCGCATCCAACATAATTATCCATCACTGATCCAATGCCTACGAGCTTTTCACATATTGTGCTTTGCTTATTTACTTTTTCGTTGCTACTGTTACAATTACTACAAAACTGCTATCGTTACTTTTATCACTGTTACCATTACTATCATACTACTTTGCTACTAAATACCTTGCTGCAGATACTAAGTTATCCAGGTGTGGTTGAATTGACAACTCAACTGCTAATACTTAAGAATACTCTTTGGCTCCCCTTGTGTCGAATCAATAAATTTGGGTTGAATACTCTACCCTCGAAAACTATTGCGATCCCCTATACTTGTGGGTTATCAAGACTAATTTCTGGCGCCGTTGCCGGAGAGCATAGCTCTATTCTTTGAATCACTTGGGATTTATATCTTCTTATCACTATGAAGAACTTGAAAGACGAAAGAACTAAGATTTTTCCCTCAACTACGAGGGGAGGTAAGGAACTGCCATCTAGCTTTGCACTAGATTCTCCTTCTGTTTTGAGTAAGCTTGCGACACCTAAACATGCTACTTCTATGAATTCTGGTATGTCGCATGTTATTGATGATGCCACTTCTGCTATGCATGATAGTTATGATGAAACTACTTCTGTGCTTGATACTACTTTGCCATTAGGTGAATTTCTTGATGAACAACTTGCTAGGGTTAGAGAGAATGAAATTATTGAAGATGAAATTATTGATGATAGTGATGATGAAGGTTCTCCCCCTAAGTATGAATTGCCTGTTCACCACTGGAATCAGCTACTTTGCCATCTGCCAGCTCTTTGTCGTCTGCTAGCGGACGGCAAAGAAGGTCTTTGCCATCAGCTACCAAGAAGCTGACGGCAAACATCTGGCGGACGACAAAGAAGGTCTTTGCCATCGGCCATTTCTTTGCCGTCCGCTGGCTGACGGCAAAGAATCTTTGTCATCCGCTGGCTGATAGCAAAGAGGGAGGTGGCACCCACTAGCAAAAAAACTTAATGCCCCCCTCTTTGCCGTCCGCAGCGGACGGCAAAGATACAAAAAAGGGGGCAGCAAAGGCTAACCTAACTAACCTAACTAACGGCCGAGCCCCCCCCCCCCGCCCGTTACTCTCTCTGTTCTCCCTCTCTCCTCCCCGACGCCTACATCCACCCACCGCACCGCCCCCGCCCCCGCCACCGCCCCCTCCCCCACCCACCGACGCCCCACCACCCCGCCGCCCCGGCGCCGCCCCCGCCACCGCCGCTCGGCACCACCCCCGCCACCGACCCCGCCCCCGCTGCCCGGCGCCGCCCCCACCGCTCGGCACCGCCCCCGCCACCGCCCCCTCCCCCACACGCTAACGCCCCACCATCCCGCCGCCCGCCGCCGCCCCGCCACCGCCCCCGCCCCCGCCGCCCGGCCATCCCACTGCCCCGGAGCCCCGCCGCCCCCCACCCGCCCACCACCCCGGCGCCAGCGTCGCCCTGGCTCCGGTGAGTATTTTTTTCTGTTTTTTCTTTTTTCTTTTGCTGTTTAATTGTTAGTGTTAGTGTTAGTGTTAGATTTAGTGTTAGAAAAGAAGAAGATTTAGTGTTAGTGTTAGAAAAAAGAATATGTAGAAGAAAAGAAGAAGAAAAGAAAAGAAGTAGAAGTAGAAGAAGAAGAAAAGAAGAAAAGAAAAGAAGTAAAAGAAGTAGAAAAAAGATGAAAAAGAAGAAGAAGAAAAGAAGTAGAAGAAGTAGAAAAGAAGAAAAGAAAAGAAGTGATATAAATATTTTTCTTTTTTTTGCTGTTTAATTGCTATTTAATTGTTAGTGTTAGTGTTAGTGTTAGGTTTAGTGTTAGAAAAGAAGAAGATTTAGTGTTAGCGTCAGAAAAAAAGAATATGTAGAAGAAAAGAAGAAGAAGAAGAAGAAGAAGAGAAGAAGTAGAAGTAGAAGAAGAAGAAAAGAAGAAAAGAAAAGAAGTAAAAGAAGTAGAAAAAAGATGAAAAATAAGAAGAAGAAAAGAAGTAGAAGAAGTAGAAGAAGAAGAAAAGAAGAAAAGAAAAGAAGTGATATACATATTATTATTCATGTCGGTATTTTTTTATGTTGTACTAATTTCGTTTACTCTTTGTCATGGCAGGTGTTGAAAGATGGTGGGCGCTGGTCGGGAGCGCTCCGAGGACCCTTCTTCGTCGGCGCGTGGTGCGAGGTCTTCCATTCCACACGCACCTCTCCGCCGAGCGTTGCTGGATAGTATGGCGACACTGCCGGGCCCTTATTCATCGACCACGGTGCCGAGCAGGGGACGAGGTAATAAGAAGAGAGGAGCTGGAGCACGTGGTCACGGGAGAGGAGGTAGGGTGACTGCGAGGGCGCCTTCCTCGCCGCCACCCCCAGATGTTTCACCCGAGCACGTGACTGCTAGGGTGGACTCATCCAAGGAGGAGGCTACATGGACTCTGGTCCACGAGCCTCCAGTCCACGGGCCTTCGGGCCATGAGAGTTCGGCCCACGAGACCCCGGAGGAACACACGTCTGGATGGGGTACCTGGCCGGATCAGCCTGAGGGGTCGAGTGGCCATGCTGATGATGGTGGGGAGCCGACTGATATTGAGGAGGAGGGGGGCACCGTCTACCAGCGTGGTTGTACACGGCTCCCGGACGTGCCGGCGACCCGCGAGCAGAGGTGGTTGATTTTCCTTGATGGGGAGAAGTAAGTGCATTTAATCTTTTTGTACCCTTCTGCATTCACATTTCTTCAAATATCTAATGCGTTGGCCTTGTCATGCTGCAGGGGTTGGGACCACCATCATAGTGTCCGCCGGCCCGACTCCGTCCTTGGAGTTCTTTGTCGGCAAAACTTCCCGGGGTTTGTCACGTTGCCTGGTGAGGGTCGGCTTCCAGAGCTTGGATTGAGTTGGGAGCACTACTTGGCTGCCTCGGACCCGCCGGGTGAGATTATCGACGGTGTCTTGTGCAAGACGAGGGCAGACGTGGTGATTAGAAAGTTCTGGGTAATTTATCCTTTACACAATTAAAAATCTTCAACTAGCTAGTTATTAATTGTACTTATCAATATTGTCTCATTTGATTGCATACATTCTACAGGTGTGAGGAGGGATACGAGGAGGAGGCGGCAAATGTTATCGATAACGTCTTCAAGCGCCTACTACAGAACTTACGGCACGAGGCTCGGGTGCAGGTTGTTCGAGACTACTACGCCTCGCGTGGTATCAAGAAGACCAAGCCGGCGTGCCGTGAGAAGTTCTTGAGTAAGGAGGAGTACATGAAGGTACTTCTTAAGGCCTTGTACTTTACTTCCTTCATTTAGTAATTCATAGCCGTAGCGCTCAAGTTTCTATTTCCTAACTTAGGCCCCTCCGAGATGGTGTGCGGATCGAATGGATTGTTGGGAGGTGTTGGTCAATGAGTGGTGCTCAAAAGAATGGCGAGCCCTCCACAATGAGGCCAAGGACAAACGTGCAAATGGAAGGTGTGCCACACCATCAAGGCAGCTCCAACTTATATCAGTACGGGCGGAACTGGGTATGTGGTTTGCTTCATGATTCATGAAATTCATTCGTCATGCTAGCTTCAGCCCTTTAATTACTAATTTACTTTGTTTCTCCCTTTCAGACACGCTACAATAAGGTGAATAAGGTGCCAGAGGTGTACGACCTGTATGCCATGGCCCACACTGGCTCTTACAAGAAAGTCAAGGCATTCTCTGCGTCTGACCTCGATGATCCAAAAAACTTCACCAACATCTCCTCCCATGACAAGCTCGTGAAATATAGAGATGAGGGGAAGGCGAGGAAAGGGGAGGACTTTAACCTGATCCAGGGTCCCATTGATACCGAGCTGCTGATGATATCTGGTGGCGGGAGGTCCCATGGCTCCATAGCCATGGGAGATGGACTTATTCGTTGTCCTAGCACTCTCCCGGAGATCAAGGCACGCCAGTCGAGCTCCGCTCCTGAGATAAGGCCTCTTGAACGGCCAGTCCAACTCGCCTTCAAGGTTAGTTATAGGTACTCAGCTATCTTTCTCCATTACATTGTGTGCGCTTCCATCAATAATTACAAATGGTAATGAGGAGTGGTGTTGCAGGCTGCTATACAAAGTGAGAGAGATAGAACAGAGAAACTTCTGGCGGAGGCGGCGGAGAGGCAGTGGGAGTTGGAGGAGAGGACAACAAAGATGTTGGAGGAGGAGAGGGCACGGAATGGCATGCAGGCAAGGGCCATGTACGAGCTCCTTGTGGTAAGTTTTTTCTACGCATTAGCGAAAACATTCATGTAGTGTTTGTCTCATTACTAACTAGTATGACTGAGTCATCAAAACCAAATGTGCAGTCTGTGTGCGAGAAGTCTGCTCAGACCGCTCCGCCGATGCCAGTGATTGCTCCTGGGACCACAGTGAGTTTAATTTGAATGGACATTACTTGCTAGTCTTAACATTTGAGTGTCATCATGCTAACGAGACATTGGAAATGATCTTTGGTGCAGCGTAACTCTAGACAAGCATCGCACGGTCCTTCTCCAGCTACCGGCACGAGCCACCTCGCTACAACACCTCCATGATCATGGTAAGTGTCTCTAGTGTTTTGCTTTATTTCCTCCAATATGCTTACCATAATTACTTAGAGTTAGCTTCTTTTCCTCCAAAATGACTTAATAAGCTTACTGACCTCGAAAACCATCCATTTTACCTATGTTAGCTCTAAAACGATATGTACTTAGCTTACTTATGTAAAAAATGGCATAATTAGCTTAGTTAGCTCATAAACGATCCCATTTTACCTAAGTTAGCTCTAAAATGACCCATTTTACCTTACTTAGCTGATAAAATGATCCATTTTACCCAAGTTAGCTCTAAAATGACCTATTTTAATTAGATTAGCTCCTAAATGACACATTTTACCTATGTTAGCTCCAAAATGACCCATTTTACCTAGGTTAGCTCCAAAATGACCCATCTTACCTAGGTTAGCTCTAAAATGATGCATTTTACCCAAGTTGGCTCTAAAATGACCCATTTTACCTAGATTAGCTCATAAACGATCCATTTCACCTAGGTTAGCTCAAAAATGACCCATCACACCTAGGTTAGCTCTAAAATGATGTTTTTTACTAAGTTAGCTCATAAACGATCCTTTTCAACTAAGTTAGCTCATAAACGATCCATTTCACCGAAGTTAGCTCAAAAACGATCCATTTCACCTAAATTAGCTCATAAATGATCCATTTCACCTAAGTTAGCTCATAAATGACATATACTTCTTGTTTACTCTTCTTCTTGTAGTCACCTTTTTCTAACTTTCTTATTTGCCATTTTGCAGATTTCATTCACTTCACGGAAGATAGCTTGCTATGATGGAGTGCTTGTTTTTTCTTTCATTCTCTTCAAGTATTCTTCTAGCTTGCTATCTTGATGAAACTTTGCATTGTAATATGTATGGATGGAACAATGTGTATGTGCAACTTTGTATGTATGAATGGATCGAACTATATATGTATGTACGATGAAACTTATGTGCTAGATATGTCATATGTTTGCTGCTAAATAGCCCTGTGAAATATATATATATGTCATATATATTTGCTGTGAAAATTGTTGGATTTAAAAAAAATAGAAAAAAAGAGGCAATGGAGGATCTTTGTCGTCAGCCACCGAAGGCAAAGCCACTTTTGCCGACAGCCGCGGACGACAAAGAAGCCACGCAGCGGCCACCTGTGCTCCTTGGTGGGCTGACCCATTTGGTCAGTTTGCCTATAGCGGCGGACGGCAAAGGCTTTGCCTACAGCAGCGGACGGTAAAGGCCTGCCGTTAGCCACCTAACGAACTAACAACGCAATTTTTGCCGTCTGCTTTCTTTGCCGTCCGCTGCTGCTGGCAAAGGCCCCTTTGTCGTGAGCCCCCAAAAGCGGACGGCAAAGTAGCTCTTTACCGGACCTTACTTTGCCGGAGCCTTTTACCGTCTGCGGCAGACGGCAAAGTCCTTTGTCGTCCGCCATTCCTGCCTTTGCCGTCCGCCATGGTAGATGCCAAAGTAGCTGATTCCTGTAGTGGTTGTTCCTGAGGGTTATGTTATGGATGAAGAAATTGCTAGAGATCTTTTTGCTTGCAATGATAGATCTGATCTTAAGAAGTTACTAGCTAAACTTAAACAGAAAACTCTGAATGCTATAATGAAATATGACCCTGCTTTTGCTACTTTGCCTATCTTTGTTACTGATAAGGATTATGAATTCTCTGTTGATCCTGAGATAATTACTTGGTTGAATCTGATCCTTTTTATGGCTATGAATCTGAAACTGTTGTGGCACATCTTACCAAGTTGAATGATATAGCCACCCTGTTTACTAATGATGAGAAGTCTCGCTATTATTATATCCTTAAGATATTTCTATTCTCATTAAAGGGTGATGCTAAAACTTGGTTTAATTATCTTGATCCTGGTTGTGTGCGTAGTCCCCGGGATATGATTTATTACTTCTCTGCTAAATATTTTCTTGCTCATAAGAAACAAGCTGCCTTGCGGGAAATATATAATTTTGTGCAAATCGAAGAAGAGAGTCTCCCACAAGCTTGGGGGAGGCTTCTCTGATTACTTAATGCTTTGCCTGATCATCCTCTTAAGAAAAATGAAATACTTGATATCTTTTATAATGGACTAACCGGTGCTTCCAAGGACCACTTGGATAGTTGTGCTGGTTGTGTTTTTAGGGAAAGAACAGTCGACCAAGCTGAATTATTATTGGATAATATGTTGACTAATGAAAATAATTGGACTCTTCCTGAGCCAATTCCTGAGCCAATTGAGCTAGCTCTTGAGCCTATTTCTAAACCAATTCCAACGAAGAGGGGTGTTCTATTTCTCAGTCCTGAAGATATGCAAGAGGCAAAGAAATCAATGAAAGAAAAAGGTATTAAAGCTGAAGATGTTAAGAACTTACCTCCTATTGAAGAAATACATGGTCTTAATATACCGCCTATTGAAGAAACACATTTTCTTGATAACCCGACACAGGTAGTAAAGGTAAATTCTATCTATAGATATGATAAAGTTGAAATTCCATCTACTAAATTTCATAGCCAATGCTTAGATGAATTTGATGACTTTATGGCTAGACAAGAAAGTTTTAATGCTTATGTTGGTAGAGAATTAAAGAGTAATGCTTACATGATTGGACGCTTGAGTGATTATATGGCTAGAGTTAAAGGTGAACTTAAACTCATTAGCAAATATGCTTCTATGGTTACCACTCAAGCTGAACAAGTACTTAAAACTCAAAGTGATTTGCTTGATGAATTAAATAATAAACATGATTTTGCTGTTAGAGCGGTTACTAGAATGGGTAAAATGACTCAGGAACCTTTGTATCCTGAAGGCCGCCCTAAGAGAATCGAGCAGGATTCTCAGATAAATAATTTAGATGCACCTAGTCCTTCTAAAAAGAAGAAAAAGAAAAACGATAGGACTTTGCATGCTTCTAGTGAACCCGTTGTAGACACACCTGAGAATCCCAATGATATTTCTATTTCTGATGGTGAAACACAATCAGGTGATGAACGTGAACCTAGTGATAATGTTAATGATAATGTTCATGTTGATGCTCAACCTAGCAATAATAATGATGTAGAGATTGAACGTGTTGTTGATCTTGATAACCCACAATCAAAGAATCAACGTTATGATAAAAGGGACTTTGTTGCTAGGAAGCACAGTAAAGAAATAGAACCATGGGTTCAGAAACCCATGCCTTTTCCTCCTAAACCATCCAAGACAAAGGATGATGAGGATTTTGAGCACTTTGCTGAAATGATTAGACCTATTTTCTTATGTATGTGCTTACCTGATATGCTTAAAGTAAATCCCTATGCGAAATATATGAAGGATATCATTACAAATAAAAGAAAGATACCGGAAGCTGAAATTTCCACCATGCTTGCTAATTATACTTTTAAGGATGGAATACCAAAGAAACATGGAGATCCAGGAGTACCAACTATACCATGCTCCATTAAAAGAAACTATGTTAAAACTGTTTATGTGATCTTGGAGCCGGTGTTAGTGTTATGCCTCTCTCTTTATATCATAGACTTGAATTGAATAAGTTGACACCTACTGAAATATCTTTGCAAAATGGCTGATAAATCAACTGCTATACTTGTCGGTATTTGTGAGGATGTGCCTGTTGTGGTTGCAAATGTCACTATCTTAACAGACTTTCTTATTCTTGATATTCCCGAGGACGATAGTATGTCGATTATCCTTGGTAGACCCTTTTTGAATACTGCAGGGGCTGTTATTGATTGCAACAAAGGCAATGTCACTTTTCATGTTAATGGTAATGAGCATACGGTACACTTTCCGAGGAAACAACCTCAAGTTCATAGCATCGATTCTATTGGGAAAGTTCCAACTATTATTATTGGAGGTTTTAAATTTCCTCTTCCTACTGTCAAGAAAAAATATGATATTCTTATTGTTGGGGATGTTCATATCCCCGTTGAGGTAACCTAGTGTTATTCGAAATTTCTCCGGTTCCATGTTATTCGGAATGAGTTCGTTAGCAAGACTTGATCAACCTTGTTAGTGGATTCCTTTTGATGATCATGAGATGGATGAAACTAGAAGGCACAACCTTCTGTACCCTCTTTTTACTTTCTGTTATTTAGAATAAATAAAGAAAAAATAGTATTATCTATCTGTTTTCTGAATTATCCATGCAATAAAAAATATCCCGAAAATAAAAGTGCTCCAAATGCCCTGCAAATTTAGTATGATTTTTTATGGAATATTTGAGGATTTTAGGCTCTGAGAACACAGCAAGGGGGGCAAGCACCTGGCCACAAGGGTCCAGGGCGCACCCACTCCCCCAGGGCGTGCCCCCTGCCTCGTGGGCCCACGGTGGGCCCCCTCCACTTATCCCTGCACCCACACACTCCATCTTCCTCCCCAAAAAAATCCCCATCCAGCTCAAGCACGAGTTCTATCTCATTTTGCTGTGATTTTCGATCTCCTTTCTCAAAGCTCCATTCACAAAACTGCTTTGGGAGATTGTTGCTTAGTATGTGACTCCTCCATTGGTCCAATTAGTTTTTTTTCTAGTGCTTTATTCATTGCAAATTTTTGCTGCATAGGTGACCCTGTTCTTGAGCTTGCATGTCAAATTTATGAGGTCCCAAGTAATTCTAATGCATGATATAGGCTCTAGGCACTTGTGGGAGTAGTTGCTATCAATCTTGTTTGGTTTGATTCACTTTTATTTTGAAGTTACTAAAAATTTCAGAATTTTTTTAGAGGAAGAAATATGTCCAGGAAAATGTACCAAGGTGGTTCCTCAACAAAGAGAGGACATATGTGTGCTATGCGCGAGCAAGACGATGAACCACCAAGGGAAGCTGAGGTGCGGTCTTGTGAGTGGCCTTCAGAAGAGTTTATGGTTAATGCAGGCATCAAGGATGAATTTGACACGTATGTGCGTAATGCCGATCTTGAGGACTTCATGCAAGATAAGTGTCCTCAGTACTACCAATTGACTGATTCATTCATGATAAGATTTAAATTTACATCTTCGCGTAATTCTCAGAATGTCCTGTTTGATATTTATGATCAATCTTATACCATGGACCTAGAAGATTTTACAACTGCTTGCAAACTCCCACAGTGGGGAAATGTTCATGAACCCCACAAATCTGAAAATAAAGACTTTCTTGCTAGTATCACTGTGGGAGAATCTAGGGATATAGCACAAGCTACCATAGGGAGCATTCATTTTCCTGCTATACATTATTTTGCTCTCTTCATTGGTAGATGCATTAATGGTAAAGATGAACCGTGTCACATGTGTGTCCCTGATCTTTGTGTTCTTAAGAGTGCTGTATTAGGTAATAAAGATTACAACTTGGGGGCGATTGTTGCACATAGGTTGCATAATAATGGTTTAGTTGGAGATTTATTTTGAGGGATTTACGCGACCCGTGTTGCTAATTATCTTGGTATACTCCCACGTGAGGGTGATGTGGAGTTGCCTCCCGCTTATTTAGATTATGACGCGATGCTCAGACACTGTTTTATTTTGAGGAATGACCAATTCCTCCAGTGTCGACTAATCTTTGACATACATTGCGCTGTCCATGTTACTCTCCCTACTCCTTTCCTTTTTGATTACCAGGCATATGTTGTAACCAGGGAGGAGGCAACTGAACACGAGAGGAGAGCAGAGGCAGCTCGCCAACATGCCGCAGCTGAGGAGGCATTGGCCGCTGCATCTCAGTACGACTCAGTTATAACTTCAGATATCAGCCAGGCTATCCTTTGCATTAGACCAACTTAGGCCAAAAGCCTAAGCTTGGGGGAGTACGTATTTCACACCAACTTTACATTCATGTTCACACACTATTCTAGTTGTCGGTGCTCATACTCTTTCATTGTATTATCCATGCTAGTTTAATTTCTTTTTCTAGCTTTCTTCTTGTGTGCTTGATAAACCTTAAGAAAACCAAAAAAATTAGTTAGTTTACTTTCCATGCTTGTAGTACTAATTAAAAGAAAACCCAAAAATATTTCCCATTCTTCTTTTGGTTGTTGGGAGCTTTCCCGTGTAAATAGTTTTATTTCTTTTCTTTCCTTTGGGGGTCGAGAGGAGAAGACCATATTGAAAATGTTTAGTGGCTCTCATATGCATGATTGTTGATTTAACTTAGAGCCCATATTACCTTGTCTTATCTCTTGAATTGAATGCTTGCATATTCCAGCTTAGTCCAATGCATGTGCACTATTATTATTATACACACCGTTCGATCGTGCAAGTGAAAGGCAATAATGACGATATATGATGGAGTGATCGAGATGAGAGAAGCTGGTATGAACTCGACCTCTCTTTTTTTGTAAATATGATGAGTTCATCGTTCCTGATTCAACCTATTATGAATAAACATGTTTGCAATGACAATTAGAGATTATAGTTGCTTATGCCATGCTTAATTAGCTAGTAGCTTATAATGGTTTACCTTGCGTGCCAACATGCTATTAAAATGGTTATGATGTGGTATGATAGGGTGGTATCCTCCTTTGAATGATTCGAGTGACTTGACTTGGCACATGTTCACGCATGTAGTTGAAACAAATCAACATAGCCTTCTTCATATTTATGTTCATGGTGGATTATATCCTACTCATGCTTGCACTCAGTGTTGATTAATTTTAATGCATGTTAATGATTGTTGTCGCTCTCTCAGTTGGTCGCTTCCCAGTCTTTTGCTAGCCTTCACCTATACTAAGCAGGAATACTGCTTGTGCATCCAAAGTCCATAAACCCCAAAGTTATTCCATATGAGTCCACCATACCTTCCTATATGCGGTATCTACCTGCCGTTCCAAGTAAATTTGTATGTGCCAAACTCCAAACCATCAAATGAAATTCTGTTTTGTATGCTCGAGCAGCTCATGTTTCAACTAGGGTTGTCTGTATCTTCCATGCTAGGTGGGTTATTCTCAAGGGGAGTGGACTCCGCTCCTCATTCACGAGAAAATGGCTGGTAGCTAGGATGCCCAGCCCCATGATCAAAAAGATCAAAGCAAATTGAATAATTAAAAAAAACTCCCCTAGGGTTGTTGCTAGTTGGAGGCACTCGTTGTTTCGAGCAATCCATGGATTGATGCTTGTTGGTGGTGGGGGAGTATAAACTTTACCATTCTGTTTGGGAACCACCTATGATGTATGTAGCATGGAAGATATCGAGATCTCATAGTTGTTGCATTGACAGTGGAAGTGTACCGCTCAAAATGTTATTCATCTCTATTTTAAAATTGAGCTCTAGCACCTCTACAATCCATGCTTCCCTCTGCGAAGGGCCTATCTATTTACTTTTATGTTGAGTCATCACCCTCTTATTAAAAAGCACCCGCTGGAGAGCACACTATCATTTGCATTCATTACTATTAGTTTATATTGGGTATGATTTGACTGGATCTCTTTTACCATGAATTACAATATTTAGTCAGTCATTGGTCTTTAAAGGTGCTCTGCATTTATGTTTTGCGGTCTCAGAAAGGGCTAGCGAGATATCATCTTGTTATATCATATCATGATTGTTTTGAGAAAGTGTTGTCATCTGAGTTTTATCATTATTGCTCGCTAGTTGCTTATGCCATTGATAAGAGTAAACATGAGACCTAAGTGTTATTGTGAATATGGTTAGTTCATAATTTTTGTTGAAAACTTGAATACTGGCTTTACATATTTACAACAACAAAAGCAAACAGAGTTTGTAAAAGTTTTTCTTTATCACTTTCATTTTATCAACTGAATTTCTTGAGGACAAGCAAAGGTTTAAGCTTGGGGGAGTTGATACGTCTCCAATGTATCTACTTTTCCAAACACTTTTGCCCTTGTTTTGGACTCTAACTTGCATGATTTGAATGAAACTAACCCGGACTAACGATGTTTTCAGCAGAACTGCCATGGTGTTATTTATTGTGCAGAAAACAAAAGTTCTCGGAATGACCTGAAGAGAAATCCTTCTTGCTACGTCTTGAGCTTGCATTGGTTTTCCTTGAAGAGGAAAGGGTGATGCAGAAATAGTAGCGTAAGTATTTCCCTCAGTTTTTGAGAACCAAGGTATCAATCCAGTAGGAGGCTCCTCAGAAGTCCCACGCACCTACACAAACAAACAAGAACTCACAACCAACGCAATAAAGGGGTTGTCAATCCCTTCATGACCACTTGTGAAAGTGAGATCTGATAGAGATAATATGATAAGATAAATATATTTTTTGGTATTTTATAATATAGATTGGAAAATTAAAGATGCAAATAAAAGTAGATTGAAAGCTTATATGATAAGAGATAGACCACGGGGCCATAGGGCTTCTCTCAAGATAGCATAAGTATTACGGTGGGTGAACAAATTACTGTCGAGCAATTGATAGAAAAGCGAATAATTATGAGATTATCTAGGCATGATCATGTATATAGGCATCACGTCCGTGACAAGTAGACCGACTCCTGCCTACATCTACTACTATTACTCCACACATTGACTGTTATCCAGCATGCATCTAGAGTATTAAGTTCATAAAGAACAGAGTAACGCATTAAGAAAGATGACATGATGTAGAGGGATAAACTCATGCAATATGATATAAACCCCATCTTTTTATCCTTGATGGCAACAATACAATACATGCCTTATTGCCCCTGCTCTCACTGGGAAAGGACACCGCAAGATTGAACCCAAAGCTAAGCACTTCTCCCAGTGCAAGAAAGATCAATCTAGTAGGCCAAACCAAACTAATAATTCGAAGATACTTGCAAAGATAACTTAATCACACATAAAATAATTCAGAGGAGATTCAAATATTTCTCATAGATAAACTTGATCATAAACCCACAATTCATCGGATCTCGACAAACACACCGCAAAAAGAGTTACATCGAATAGATCTCCAAGAAGATCGAGGAGAACTTTGTATTGAGATTCAAAGAGAGAGAGAAGAAGCCATCTAGCTAATAACTATGGACCCAAAGGTCTATGGTAAACTACTCACAACTCATCGGAGAGGCCTTGGAGATGATGTAGAGGCCCTCTGTGGCCGATTCCCCCTCCGGTGGAGCGCCGGCGAAGGCTCCAAGATGGGATCTCACGGATACATAAGGTTACGGCGGTAGAAATAGTTTTTCGTGGTCGCTTCTGATGTTTTTGGGGTACATGGGTATATATAGGAGGAAGAAGTAGGTCGGTGGACGCTCGAGGGGCCCACGAGGGTGGGGGGCGCGCCCACCTATAGGGGCCATGCTAGGCACCCTCGTGGCCGCCTCCTTTGTTTCTTGACTTCCACTCCAAGTCCTCTGGATCACGTTTGTTCCAAAAAGATATCTCCCGAAGGTTTCATTCCGTTTGGACTCCGTTTTATATTCCTTTTCTTCAAAACACTGAAATAGGCAAAAAAACAGCAATTCGGGCTGGGCCTCTAGTTAGTAGATTAGCCCCAAAAATGATATAAAAGTGTAAAGTAAAGCCCATAAACATCCAAAACGGGTAATATAATAGCATGGAACAATCAAAAATTATAGATACGTTGAAGACGTATCAAGCATCCCCAAGCTTAATTCCCGCTCATCCTCGAGTAGGTAAATGATAAAAATAGAATTTTTGATGTGGAATGCTACCTAGCATAATTCTTCAATGTAATTTTCTTTATTGTGGCATGAATGTTTAGATCCAAATGATTCAAAATAAAAGTTCATATTGACATACTTCAAGCACACTAATCAAAGCAATCGTGTCTTCTCAAAATAACATGGCTAAAGAAATTTATCGCTACAAAATCATATAGTCTTGTTGTTGCTCTATCTTTGTCACACAAAGTATTTAATCATGCACAACCCCGATGACAATCCAAGCAATTGTTTCATACTTAAGTAATCTAAAAAAATCAACTTTCACGCAATACATGAGCGTGAGCCATGGACATAGCACTATATGTGGAATAGAATGGTGGTTGTGGAGAAGACAAAAAAGGAGAAGATAGTCTCACATCAACTAGGCGTATCAACAGGCTATGGAGATGCCCATTAATAGATATCAATGTGACTGAGTAGGGATTGCCATGCAACGGATGCACTAGAGCTATAAATGTATGAAAGCTCAATAAAAGAAACTAAGTGGGTGTGCATCTAACTCGCTTGCTCACGAAGACCTAGGGCATTTTGAGGAAGCCCATCATTGGAATATACAAGTCAAGTTCTATAATGAAAAATTCCCACTAGTATATGAAAGTGACAACATAGGAGACTCTCTATCATGAAGATCATGGTGCTACTTTGAAGCACAAGTGTGGTAAAAAGGATAGTAGCATTGTCCCTTCTCTCTTTTCTCTCATTTCATTTTTCTTTCTTTTTTTTCTTTTTGGGCATGTCTTCTTTTTTTTTTCTTTTGGCCTTTCTTCTCTTTTTTTTATCTTTTTTTATTTGGTGGGCTTCTTTGGCCTCTTTTATTTTTATAAAGTCCGAAGTCTCATCCCAACTTGTGGGGGAATCATAGTCTCCATCATCCTTTCCTCACTGGGACAATGCTCTAATAATGAAGATCATCACACTTTTATTTACTTACAACTCAAGATTACAACTCAATACTTAAACAAGATATGACTCTATATGAATGCCTCTGGCGGTGTGCCGGGATATGCAGTGAATCAAGAGTGACATGTATGAAAATTATGAAGGTGTCCTTGCCACAAATACGATGTCAACTACATGATCATGCAAAGAGCAATATGACAATGATGATGCGTGTCATGTAAACGGAATAGTGGGAAGTTGCATGGCAATATATCTCGGAATGGCTATGGAAATGCCATGATAGGTAGGTATGGTGGCTGTTTTGAGGAAGGTATATGGTGGGTGTATGGTACCGGCAAAAGTTGCGCGGCACAAGAGAGTCTAGCAATGGTGGAAGGTGAGAGTGCATATAATCCATGGAATCAACATTAATCATGAAGAACTCATATATTTATTGCAAAAATCTACAAGTCATTGCAAACAAAGTATTACACGCATGCTCCTAGGGGGATAGATTGGTAGGAAAATACCATCACTCGTCCCTGACCTCCACTCATAAGGAAGACAATCAATAAATAAAATTTTGCTCCAACTTCATCACAAAGCGGTTCACCGTACGTGCATGCTACGGGAATCACAAGCTTCAACACAAGTATTCTTTAAATTCATAATCACCCAACTAGCATGACTCTAATATCACTACCTCCATATCTCAAAACAATTATCAAGTATCAAATTGATCATAGCATCCAATTCACTTCCTATGATAGTTTTTATTATACCCAACTTGGATGCCCATCATTCTAGGACCAATTTTATAACCATAGAAAATACCATGCTTGTCTAAGAGAATCTCAAAATAATATAAGTGAAGCATGAGAGATTAACAATTTCTTCAAAATTAAGCCACCGCCGTGCTCTAAAAGATATAAGTGAAGCACTAGAGCAAAAAACTATCTAGCTCAAAAGATATAAGTGAAGTACATAGAGTATTCTAATAAATTCCAATCAAGTGGGTTTCTTCCAAAAGGTGTGTACAGCAAGGATGATTATGGTAAACTAAAAAGCAAAGACGGATATCATACAAGACGCTCCAAGCAAAACACATATCATGTGGCGAATAAAAATATAGCTCCAAGTAAAGTTACCGATAGACGAAGACGAAAGAGGGGATGCCTTCCGGGGCATCCCCAAGCTTAGGCTTTTGGTTATCCTTGAATATTTTGGGGTGCCATGGGCATCCCCAAGCTTAGGCTCTTGCCACTCTTTATTCCATAATCCATCAAATCTTTACCCAAAACTTGAAAACTTCACAACACAAAACTCAACAGGAAATCTCATAAGCTCCATTAGTGCAAGAAAGAAAAACCAGCACATAATGTACTTTAATGAACTCATTCTTTATTTATATTGGTGTTAAGCCTACTGTATTCCAAATTCTCTATGGTTCTTACCCTTACATACTAGCCATAGATGCATCAAAATAAGCAAACAACACACGAAAAAACAGAATCTGTCAAAAACAGAACAGTCTGTAGCAATATGTAACTCTCGAATACTTCTGGAACTCTAAAAATCCTACCAAAATAGTAAGTCCTGGGAAATTTGTCTATTGATCTACAGAAAAAATAATTAACGCAAAATCACGTTTCTGTGAATTACTAAAATTATTTTCGTGCGTGCAAAGTTTCTGTTTTTCAGCAGAATCAAATTAACTATCACCATAGGTTATCCTATAGGTTCTACTTGGCACAAACACTAACTAAAACATGAAAACACATCTAAACAGAAGGTAGATGCCAAATTTATTACTAAACAGAAGCAAAAACAAAAAACTAAAATAAAATTGGGTTGCCTCCCAACTAGCGCTATCGTTTAATGCCCCTAGCTAGGCATAAAAGCGAGGATAGATCTAAGTAGTGCCATCTTTGGCACTCAATTCCTCAATAGAGCACTTATAATCTTTAGGGGATTCTCCCTTTTTAGCAATGATTAAACCCTTAGGCAAGAATTCAAGAAATTTATTTGTAGCAAAATGTTCCTTAATGATAGGGAGACAATTGGGATGAACACTTATTGATTTGAGATCCGCATTTCCCTTATTAGAAGATTCACCCTTATTTTTAGGAACATAAATGAATTTGGCAGTTTTGGTAGGTGGATTTGGAGTATTTTTTACGGAAGAAAAGGCCGACCCTAAGTTGGTAATAATATCCTCAAGTTTACTGATTCTCGTAGAATCTAGATCTATTCTTTCATTAACTATAGGTTATTTCTCTTTAAAAAATTTCAAAGTAACTCCAACCCTAGATCCATATTGGGTAATTTGGTTATGAATCTTTTTATCTAGATTTTCAATTAACTCAACAGTGGCAACTTTATTTTCAATAATTTCAAGCCTTTGCATCACGTGTTCTAGAGTCAAAATAGTCCCGTTTACTAAGAGTGGAGGAGGACCAAATAAATCTAACATAGCATTATAAGCATCAAAGGTATGGCTATCCAAAAAATTCCCTCCGGTAATGGTATCAAGAATGCATCTATTCCACAAAGTAATGCCCACATAAAAATTGCGAAGAAGAACGAAAGTAGAAAGCTTCCTAGTAGATCTATTTTGAGCATTGAAAATTCTATGCCAAGCATCTTTTAGATTTTCTCCCTCCGTTTAAAATTAAGAATTTCATGTTTGGGAGTAATAACGAGCGTAAGAGGACTAGCCATGATGACGAGCAACAAAAGGCAAGCGAAAGAGAGAGGAGATTGGGAAAGAGAGGGCGAATAAAACGGCAAGGGTGAAGTGGGGGAGAGGAAAACGAGAGGGAAATGGAAAATAATGTAATGCGAGGGAGATGAGTTTGTGATGGGTACTTGGTATGTCTTGACTCGAGCAAAGACCTCCTCGGCAACGGCGCCAGAAATCCTTCTTGCTATGTCTTGAGCTTGCGTTGGTTTTCCTTGAAGAGGAAAGGGTGATGCAGGAATAGTAGCGTAAGTATTTCCCTCAGTTTTTGAGAACCAAGGTATCAATCCAGTAGGAGGCTCCTCAGAAGTCCCACGCACCTACACAAACAAACAAGAACTCTCAACCAACACAATAAAGGGGTTGTCAATCCCTTCACGGCCACTTGCAAAAGTGAGATCTGATAGACATAATATGATAAGATAAATATATGTTTGGTATTTTATAATATAGATTGGAAAATTAAAGATGCAAATAAAAGTAGATTGAAAGCTTATATGATAAGAGATAGACTCGGGGGCCATAGGTTTCACTAGTGGCTTCTCTCAAGATAGCATAAGTATTACGGTGGGTGAACAAATTACTGTCGAGCAATTGATAGAAAAGCGAATAATATGAGATTATCTAGGCATGATCATGTATATAGGCATCACGTCCGTGACAAGTAGACCGACTCCTGCCTGCATCTACTACTATTACTCCACACATCGACCGATATCCAGCATGCATCTAGAGTATTAAGTTCATAAAGAACAGAGTAACGCATTAAGAAAGATGACATGATGTAGAGGGATAAACTCATGCAATATGATATAAACCCCATCTTTTTATCCTCGATGGCAACAATACAATACGTGCCTTGCTGCCCCTGTTGTCACTGGGAAAGGACACCACAAGATTGAACCCAAAGCTAAGCACTTCTCCCATTGCAAGAAAGATCAATCTAGTAGGCCAAACCAACTGATAATTCGAAGAGACTTGCAAAGATAACTTAATCACACATAAAATAATTCAGAGGAGATTCAAATATTTCTCATAGATAAACTTGATCATAAACCCACAATTCATCGGATCTCAACAAACACACCACAAAAAGAGTTACATCGAATAGATCTCCAAGAAGATCAAGAAGAACTTTGTATTGAGATTCAAAGAGAGAGAAGAAGCCATCTAGCTAATAACTATGGACCCGAAGGTCTATGGTAAACTACTCACAACTCATCGGAGAGGCCCTGGAGATGATGTAGAGGCCCTCCATGGTCGATTCCCCTCCGGCGGAGCACCGACGAAGGCTCCAAGATGGGATCTCACGGATACAGAAGGTTACGGCAGTAGAAATAGTTTTTCATGGCCGCTTCTGATGTTTTCGGGGTACATGGGTATATATAGGAGGAAGAAGTAGGTCGGTGGATGCCCGAGGGGCCCACGAGGGTGGGGGGGGCGCCCACCTGTAGGGGGCACGCCGGGCACCCTCGTGGCTGCCTCCTTCATTTCTTGACTTCCACTCCAAGTCCGCTGGATCACGTTTGTTCCAAAAAGATCGCTCCCGAAGGTTTCATTCCGTTTGGACTCCGTTTGATATTCCTTTTCTTCAAAACACTGAAATAGGCAAAAAAAACAGCAATTCGGGCTAGGCCTCCGGTTAGTAGGTTAGTCCCAAAAATGATATAAAAGTGTAAAGTAAAGCCCATAAACATCCAAAATGGGTAATATAATAGCATGGAACAATCAAAAATTATAGATACGTTGAAGACGTATCATGAAGCTCACAAGTTTCTGTCCAGAAACTTGCCGAGAAGAAAGCCACTCCCATAATTCACCTGTGACCCAGCCAACCATGCAAAACAACCAAAACCACTAAGGACTACCTGCCAGACATGGTGTTTGCGCTTAGCGCAGCCTGATGCCAAAGTTCACGTGGTGACCACGTTCGTCCAAGGGGGTTGGCATGCGGCCGACGCGCTCTGCGTTGCGCCAGCTCCTCTGTTTCGCGCGTGCTCACTGCCCAGGCTGTCGCACCTTGCCAAATCATGCCCCCATCCTCGTTTGCACCTCATTAACTCCACCCTGACGCTCGCCGACGCTGGAGCTCACCGTAGCGAGCACGGGCACGGCGCGGCCAAGGCAACAGTGCGCCCATGCCCCTGTGCTCATCGCGTACCGCGCTCCTGTGCTTGTCGGAGCTCGTCTACAGTCCCCGCGTGATCTCCGGCGTCTTCTCCCCCTCTCACTAACGCCATTCATCGTCAAGCGACACTCGAGAGAGCTCCGACGAGCTCTAAATCCCTGCCTCAGCCTTGCCTATAAATAGAGCTCCCCCGTGCTCGTTTCTCTCCGCACACACACTCAGCAGACCTCCACACCATCGTAGGAAGCCGCAGCCCGGCCGGGCAGGCCTCTGGCTGCCGTCCCTGCCCCAAGCTCGCCGGCGATCCCCGTCCTCTGCCCCCTCCCTCTCTAGAGCTGCTCGAGCTCCACTGACCACTCTGGCATGTTCGTGGTGGTCCACCAGTGCGTTCTGGTGCTGTTGGAGCTGCTGGACTGGCCCTGCTTCGCTGGAACCACCATCTCCAACGAGCTCCGCCCGCTGCCACCGCTGGAGAGCTCCGTTCCGACCCCGTTCGGCCACCCCTAGCCACGCTACGGGTACGGACAGGTGTGCCTCGATCTCCTCTACAACCCTATCCTCCTAGATCTCATCGCCGGGCACTCCTCGCCAGAGAAAGCGCCATCGCCGCGCCGCCCGTCTCTGCTTCTCTCCCCCTCCCCCTCTGGCCTGACCGCCGGGGCCCGCTGTCAACAACTCAGGCCGCGGCCGAAGCGGTATGAGTGGTGGCGCCCAGCCGGTTTACGCCTTCGACGTCACCCCCTTTGTTTAATTCAAATTTAGTTCAAATTTTACTGGAACATTGACTAGCTGTAACTTTTATTCTACAAGTCCAAATGAGTTGACTCTTTTTGCATTATGTGCTTACTGGAAAATCCTAGCAGCACACCCAAGATGCGATTATTCTTTGCTGTGTAGAATTTCTGGTAATTTTCAGAAGTGCTCTTGATATTTTGTTTTTGTCATTTGATTTATTTTCAGAAGGTGAAGCTTGTCTTGAAGGCATCCAGGAGGAGTGTGAAGCTCCTCTGCACTAAGGCAAGCCACAACAACATTGTCATGGTGTCTTTGCTATATCCATGATTTTCTACTTGAATTTATATGATATTCATTGCATATAGTATTAAAATAAATAGTGCTTGTGTTATTCAGTTTGTCATTATCAAAATGCTTAGTCAACAGAAATGAATTCTTGAACTAGGGAGATATAGCTTGAGTAGTTGAACTAAGTAAGTTTGTCATGGCTATAATAATATGATCATCGGTATTATTTTTCCTATATGCATAATGAGTTTTATTTGATAAATGCCAACTAAAGTGATGAGTATAAATAACCAGTAAGAAAGCACCAGAAATATTTAAAGTTGAGTTTGTGCAAGTAGACCTTTGAATAAAGTTGATCTGTTATTTCTTAGTGATATGTGATGCATGATATATTGTTGCATATGCATGGCATATAGTGACTCGAGCATTTTTATTTTCAAGTTAAACTTGATGATAATTAAACTTGAACATAAAGTTGGTCGGGTCGTGGTGCCACTGAATCGGGCTGACAAGTGCAACCACATTTGCCTTAGTATGGGGAGGCCGTTAGTCGTCCTGTTGTCATGCCTTTTGTCGGTACATCCAACGGGGGAAGGTTATGGGCATGCGTTACCCTGGCCCGGTAAGCAGACATAACCTTGTGCACCTGTTGTTGTTACGGTACCTTGTCCCCATTTGGGACTGTTTATTTGCCATGGCGGTGTTTTTTTGCCTTTGGTAGGCTTGGTCACCCATGACTAATCCCAGTGGGGAGTTGGTCGGAGTGGTCGTAAGAGTGTCAAGGAAATGGGAGAGCTCTGTCAGAATGCCGTTGGTCCACCCGAATGGGAGCGCGAGGCCATGGGTTCCGTGTTGTGGGTAAAGTGTGCTACCTCTGACGAGTGTATTAATCTATCGATAGCCGCGCCCGCGGATAAGGGCCCAGTTTGTAAGTAAGTCACACGATGGATCAACTTTCATTAATAAATCTTGCACACTAAGTTATTTGCATTGCATTGGTTGAATCATGATGATGTCAGTGAGACTGACTGTTGTGGGGTCACTTATGATCCGGGAGTGATCACTGTTTGGTTACGAGGTAACCCATTGAACCAAGTATGGTTCCGTTCATGATCCGTCGTGATCACTGTTTGGTTACGAGGCAACCTGTTGATAAGAGAGAGTCCGAGTGACTCATTGCAGAAGTTTGGTTTCACTGCATGAGTAGCATGTTGATGTTTGCATTTAACTTGATTAAATGTCATGATATTGTTTGTCATTATGGTTCTGTTTGCTGTGAGCTTGCAAGTACATTCAATGTACTGACCAGGCGTGTTATGTCAGATTTCAGGAAAGTCTAACTGGATCGGAGTGTTGCCGTGTCTAGACCGTGTCCACATTGGTGTCCCTGTGCTATGGAGTCCCGCTACGTCATTATTCCGCTGCCGTGTAGATACCGTGCTCGAGGCCCTCTTTATGTTCACTAAATAATGTACATATTGTTTAGCCACACCGAGTGTGCCGCTTGGCCTCGCTACTTGATGTAATGTCACACTATGCTTCCGCTAGTTTCAATAAAGTGGTGATTTTTGTACCAAGATGTTGTGTATTGCCAGAAGACATGATCTCTGGGTTGGCAATGCAAGGTAAACTGGTCGCTCTGAGCCGGGGTGCCACATACGAGGGGCCCACGAGGGTGGGGAGCTCGGCTACCCCCTGGGCGCACCCTCCTCCCTTGTGGCTTCCTTGTTGCGTCTCTGACTTCATCTCCAAGTCTTCTGGTTTGCTTTCGTTCCAAGAAAGATCATCGTGAACGTTTCATTCCGTTTGGACTCCGTTTGGTATTCCTTTTCTACAAAACTCTATAATAGGCAAAAAAACAGAAACTGGCACTGGGCTCTCGGTTAATAGGTTAGTCCCAAAAATAATATAAAATTACATATTAAATCCCATTAAACATCCAAAAGAGATAATATAATAGCATGGAATAATAAAAGATTATAGATACGTTGGAGACATATCAAGCATCCCCAAGTTTAGTTCCTGCTCGTCCTCGAGTAGGTAAATGATAAAAACAGAATTTTTGATGTGGAATGCTACCTAACATATTTATTCATGTAATTTTCTTTATTGTGGCATGAATGTTCAGATCCGAAAAGATTCAAGACAAAAGTTCAATTTTGACATAAAAATAATAATACTTCAAGTATACTAACAAAGCAATCATGTCTTCTCAAAATAACATGGCCAAAGAAAGCTATCCCTACAAAATCATATAGTCTGGCTATGCTCTATCTTCATCACATAAAATATTTAAATCATGCACAACCCCGATGACAAGCCAAGCAATTGTTTCATACTTTTGATGTTCTCAAACTTTTTCAATCTTCATGCAATACATGAGCGTGAGCCATGGATATAGCACTATAGGTGGAATAGAATGGTGGTTGTGGAGAAGACAAAAAGGAGAAGGTAGTCTCACATCAACTAGGTGTATCAATGGGCTATGGAGATGCCCATCAATAGATATCAATGTGAGTGAGTAGGGATTGCCATGCAACGGATGCACTAGAGCTATAAGTGTATGAAAGCTCAAAAATAAACTAAGTAGGTGTGCATCCAACTTGCTTGCTCAGGAAGACCTAGGGCATTTTGAGGAAGCCCATCATTGGAATATACAAGCCAAGTTCTATAATGAAAATTCCCACTAATATATGAAAGTGACAACATAAGAGACTCTCTATCATGAAGATCATGGTGCTACTTCGAAGCACAAGTGTGGAAAAAGTATAGTAACATTGCCCCTTCTCTCCTTTTCTCTCATCATTTTTTTATTTGGGCCTTCTCTTTTTTTATGGCCTCTTTTTTTTCGTCCGAAGTCTCATCCCGACTTGTGGGGGAATCATAGTCTCCATCATCCTTTCCTCACATGGGACATTGCTCTAGTAATGAAGATCATCACACTTTTATTTACTTACAACTCAATACTTAGAACAAAATATGACTCTATTTGAATGCCTCCGATGGTGTACCGGGATGTGCAATGATTCAAGAGTGACATGTATGAAAGAATTATGAACAGTGGCTTTGCCACAAATACAATGTCAACTACATGATCATTCAAAGCAATATGACAATGATGGAGCGTGTCATAATAAAAGGAATGATGGAAAGTTGCATGGCAATATATCTCGGAATGGCTATGGAAATGCCATAATAGGTAGGTATGGTGGCTGTTTTGAGGAAGGTATATGGTGGGTGTATGGTATCGGCGAAAGTTGCGCGGCACAGGCGAGGCTAGCAATGGTGGAAGGGTGAGAGTGCGTATAATCCATGGACTCAACATTAGTCATAAAGAACTCACATACTTATTGCAAAAATTTATTAGTTATTGAAACAAAGTACTACGCGCATGCTCCTAGGGGGATAGATTGGTAGGAAAAGACCATCGCTCGTCCCCGACCGCCACACATAAGGAAGACAATCAATAAATAAATCATGCTCCAACTTCATCACATAACAGTTCAGCATACATGCATGCTATGGGAATCACAAACTTTAACACAAGTATCTCTCAAATTCTCAACTACTCTACTAGCATGAATCTGATATCACCATCTTCATATCTCAAAACAATCATAAAGAGTCAAACTTCTCATAGTATTCAATGCACTTCATATGAAAGTTTTTATTATACCCATCTTGGATGCCCATCATATTAGGAATAATTTTATAACCTAAGCAAATTACCATGTTGTTCTAAAAGACTCTCAAAATAATATAAGTGAGGCATTGGAGTTCATAAATTTCTATAAAATAAAACCACCGACGTGCTCTAAAAAGATATAAGTGAAGCACTAGAGCAATATTGTCTAGCTCAGAAGATATAAGTGAAGCACATAGAGTATTCTGACAAATCATGATTCATGTGTGTCTCTCCCAAAAGGTGTGTATAGCAAGGATGATTGTGTTAAACTAAAAAGCAAATACTCAAATCATACAAGACGCTCCAAGCAAAACACATATCATGTGGTGAATAAAAATATAGCCTCAAGTAAAGTTACCGATAGACGAAGATGAAAGAGGGATGCCTTCCGGGGCATCCCCAAGCTTAGGCTTTTGGTTGTCCTTGAATTTTACCTTGGGGTTCCTTGGGCATCCACAAGCTTAGGCTCTTGCCACTCCTTATTCCAAAGTCCATCAAATCCTTACCCAAAACTTGAAAACTTCACAACACAAAACTCAACAGAAAATCTCATAAGCTCTGTTAGTATAAGAAAATAAATCACCACTTTAAGGTACTGTTGTGAACTAATTCTTTATTTATATTGGTGTAAAACCTACTGTATTCCAACTTCTATATGGTTCATACCCCCTGATACTACTCATAGATTCATCAAAATAAGCAAACAACATGAAAAAAACAGAATCTGTCAAAAACAGAACAGACTGTAGTTATCTGTAACTATCGAATACTTCAGTAACTAAAAATATTCTGAAATAAATTGGTGGACGTGAGGGATTTGTATATTAGTCTTCTTCAAAAAGAATCAAGTTAAAATCACTCTTCTGTAAAAAAATGACAGCTATTCTCATGAGCGCAAAAGTTTCTATTTTTTACTGCAAGATCGCATTGACTTCACCCAAGTCTTCCCAAAGGTTCTACTTGGCACAAACACTAATTAAAACATAAAACCACATCTAACCATAGGCTAGATGAATTATTTATTACTAAACATGAGAAAATAACAAAAAATAAAATTGGGTTGCCTCCCCACAAGCGCTATTTTTTAACGCCATTAGCTAGGCATTGATAATTTTAATGATGCTCAAATGATAGACAAGAATTGAAGCACAAAGAGAGCATCATATAGCACGTGATAAACATATATAAGTCTAACATACTTCCTATGCATATGCATTTTATAAGTAAAAAAATTATCAAGACAAGCAAAAACTAGCATATGCAAGGAAGAAGAAAGAGACGATAGCAATCTCAATATGAAGAGAGGTAATTTAGTAACATGAAATTTCTACAGCAATATTTTCCTCTCTAATTACATGAAGGATCATAAGAAAATTCAACAAAATAGCTATCACATAACATATTCTCAACACGATCCACATGCATGCAAAGTTGACACTCTTCCAAAATAGTGGGATTAACATTAACTAAAGTCATGACCTCTCCAAACCCACTTTTATCAAAAATTTCATAAGATTGAACATTATCCAAATATGTGGGATCTAAAGTTGACACTCTTCCAAACCCACTTTCAATAATATTGCAAACAATATTATCAATCTCATAATCATCATGGGGCTTAAATAAATTTTCAAGATCATAAGAAGAATCACCCCAATCATGATCATTGCAACAAGTAGTAGACATAGCAAAACTAGCATCCCCAAGCTTAGGGTTTTGCATATTTTTAGCATAATTGACATTAATAGAATTTATTATAACATCATTAAAATCATGCTTTTCATTGAAGGAGCTATCGTGAATCACTTTATAATTTTCTTCTTTCAACACTTCATCGCAATTTTCAGATTCACGAATTTCAAGCAAAACATCATAAAGATAATCTAGTGCACTCAACTCACTAGCAATTGGTTCATCATAATTGGAACTCTTAAAAAGATTAGGAAGTGGATGAGGATCCATAGACTTTTAGCAAGCGAAGATGCAAGCAAAAAGAAGGCACATGGTAAACAATCAAACAAAAGATCGAACGGAAGAAGGGTGAAGAAAAGGCAAAGGTTTTTGAAAATCATTCTAGAAGTGGGGAGAGGAAAACGAGAGGTGAATGGCGAATAATGTAACGCAAGGGAGAAGAGTTTATGATGGGTACTTGGTATGGCTTGACTTGACGTTGATCTCCCCGACAACGGTGCCAGAAATCCTTCTTGCTACCCCTTGAGCTTGCATTGGTTTTCCCTTGAAGAGGAAAGGGTGATGCGGCAAAGTAGTGTAAGTACTTCCCTCAGTTTTGAGAACCAAGGTATCAATCCAGTAGGAGACGACGCACAAGTCACAGAATACCTGCACAAACAATCAAGAACTTGCAACCAACACATTAAAGGGATTGTCAATCCCTTCACGGTCACTCGCAAAAGTGAGATATGATAGAGACAGATAAACGATGAAGTAAATATTTTTGGTATTTTTGGGTATATAGACTAGAAAGTAAAGATTGCAAAATAGTAGATCAGAAATTAGCAAGATGTAAACGAGACTCAATAATATGGAAAAGAGACTCAGGGGCCATAGGTTTCACTAGTGGCTTCTCTCGAGATAGCATATATTACGGTGGGTGAACAAATTACTGCCAAGTAATTGATATAAAAGCGCATAGTTATGATGATATCTAAGGCAATGATCATGAACATAGGCATCACGTCCGTGTCAAGTAGACTGACTCCTGCCTGCATCTACTACTATTACTCCACACATCGACCGCTATCCAGCATGCATCTTGAGTATTAAGTTCATAAAGAACGGAGTAACGCATTAAGCAAGATGACATGATGTAGAGGAATTAACTCAAGCAATATGATGAAAACCCCATCTTTTTATCCTTGATGGAAACAATACAATATGCGCCTTGCTGCCCCTACTGTCACTGGGAAAGGACACCGCAAGATTGAACCCAAAGCTAAGCACTTATCCCATTGCAAGAAAGATCAATCTAGTAGGCTAAACTAAATCGATAATTCAAAGAGACTTGCAAAGATATCAAATCATGCATATAAGAATTCAGAGAAGAACCAAATAATATTCATAGATAATCTTGTTCATAAATCCACAATTCATCAGATCTCGGCAAACACACCGGAAAAGAATATTACATCGAATAGATCAACAAGAACATCAAGGAGAACATGGTATTGAGAATCATAGAGAGATAAGAAGCCATCTAGCTAATAACTATGGACCCAAAGGTCTGTGGTAAACTACTCACACTTCATCGGAGAGGTAATGGTGTTGATGTAGAATCCCTCCGTGATCGAATCCCCTCCGGCAGATCGCCGGAAAAGGCCCTAAGATGGGATCTCGCAGGTACAGAAGGTTGTTGTGGTGGAAAAGTGGTTTCGTAGCTCTCCCTGATGTTTTTAGGGTATAAGAGTATATATAGGCGAAGGAACTAGGTCAGGGTGCTACGAGGGGCCCACGAGGGTGGGGGCGTGCCTACCCCCCTGGGTGTGCCCTCCTGCCTCGTGGCTTCCTTGTTGCATCTCCGACTTCATCTCCAAGTCTTCTGGTTTGCTTTCGGTCCAAGAAAGATCATTGCGAAGGTTTCATTCCATTTGGACTCTGTTTGGTATTCCTTTTCTGCAAAGCTCTCAAATAGGCAAAAAAATAGAAACTGGCACTGGACCCTCGGTTAATAGGTTAGTCCCAAAAATAATATCAAGTAGCATATTAAAGCCCATTAAACATCCAAAACAGATAATATAATAGCATGGAACAATAAAAAATTATAGATACATTGGAGACGTATCATAGGGCAGGTCGTTCCAACAGCAGAAGATAAAGACATCCTTAAACCTTACTACGATCATCTTACCCCTACTGAAATTGAAGCTTTTAGGGTCATTGAAACGGTTTGTGCGCAAAATAAATATCTCACTCATGAAAATATTCCGTTGCAAGAGCTATTAATCTACCTCCGGAGTATAATTTGTAGACTGGAGTACCTCCTAAGCTTGAAGCGCGACGCTACCTCATCACCACCACCTCGTTCTTCATCACCAAAGGAGACTTGAGTACACGGTATGGGTACTCCCATTGGCTTGTGCCAAGCTTGGGGGAGGTGCCCCGGTATTGTATCACCACCACTATCTTTGCTTTTATTTATGTTAGTTCGATCTTTAGTTATCTTTTGATTTAGTGGAATAAAAATTTTGTGCAATCTATTTTAGAGTGTTTGCTTAGTGATCTATCTATCTATGTAATCGTGTGCGAGATATATAATAAAGATTAGTTCAAGTTTTGCTTTCTTTACTTTTATGTTTCAATAAAAATAAAAGGAAATAATGAAAAGATCATATGCTAATCTTATGGTAAGTAATGACATCACATAAGGAAAAGTACAAGCGGTAAAATTTATTGGAGATTGACAAACATGGCATTGACCAATGATGCAACTCATGAAAGAATTAATAAGGGAAGAGAAGATTCACATGCAAATACACTATCTTGGACATCTTTTATGATTGTGATCCCCCATTAAATATTATGTGTCAAAATTGTTGACATTGGACAAGGAAGACAATGTAATGATTTATGTTTGTTCATATTCACATAGAAGTTATATCGTCATAGATTCTTCAACATGTGGTGCTTGCTCAATATCTTTGCTAGCCAAAAATTCCGCACTAAGTAGAGATACTATTGGTGCATCCAAAAACCCTTAAACCCAAAATCTTGTTTTGAGAGTCCACCATACCTACCTATGGATTGAGTAAAATCGTTCAAGTAAGTTGTCATTGGTGCAATAAGGCAATAAAAATTGCTTCTAAATGTGTTGGATCATTTAGTGTAAGAGAAAATTGAGCGTTGTATGAACTTGCGATGGAAAAATAATAAAAGCGACAAACTACATAATAAAGGTTGCTATCATAAGGGGCAATATAACGTGACATTCTTTTGCACTAAGAGATTGAGCATACAAACCAAAAAGCGCATGACAACCTCCGCTTCCCTCTGCGAAGGGCCTATCTTTTACTTTTATGCATTTACTTATCAAAGTATTCTTCCCTATTCCTTTTTGTTTTTCTCTTTTTGCAAGCATCATGTGGTGAGGAAAGATCTAGGCACATATATCCAGTTGGATATGAATGGGCATGCGTTATTATTGTTGACATCACCCTTGAGGTGAATACGTTGGGAGGCGAAACTATAAGCCCCTATCTTTCTATGTGTCCGGTTGAAACTTTTTGTTCCTGGGTATGTTGTGAGTGTTAGCAATCATAGAAGATTAAATGATGGTTGAGTATGTGGACTTGCCTAAAGGCTCCGATACGTGACCCTTCCTGAAAAGATGATGAAATGTAGTTGCAAAGTTGACTGAGAACATAGTTTGTTGGTTTTCAATAGAGTTTATTCTTTATATTTCAATGTTGTGATGAATTTTTACTTTTTCATGAGAAGTTATATGATACATGTTGTGATAAAGTTTTATGTTAAAGTTTGTTGTTGTTATAGTAATATGCATGATGCTTCTATGTCTGTATTTTGTTTTTATCGACACCTCTCCCTCTCTCTCTAAGCATGTGGACATGTTTTTCTAATTCGGTTTTCTCTTGAGGACAAGCGGGGTCTAAGCTTGGGGGAGTTGATACGTTCATTTTGTATAATGTTTTCCTGCTGTTATTTATAATGTTTTTGTGCATAATAATGCTAGAGTAATTATAATGCCTTTTCTCTCATAATATGTAAGGTTTACACAAATAGGGAGAGCCGGTAGCTGGAATTCTGTACCTGAAAAAGCTACGTCAGAGCTACCTATTATGCACATCTCTAAATGAGCTGGAAATTTATGGAGAATTGTTTTGGAATATATAAAAAATACTGGAGCAAATAACTATCGGAGGGGGCCATCCTGGTGAGCACAAGACACCAGGGCGCTCCTGGGCCCCCAGGCGCGCCCCACCTCCGGTGCCCATCTTCTGGTATATAGGTCATTTTGACCTAGAAAAAAATCAGAGGGGGACTTTCAGGAAGAAGCACCACCGTCTTGAGGCGGAACTTGGGCAGGAGCACTTTTGCCCTCCCGCAGAGCAATTCCGCGGGGGAACTTCCCTCCCGGTGGGGGAAATCATCATCATCGTCATCACCAACAACCCTCTCATCTTTGGGAGGGCAATCTCCATCAACATCTTCAGCAGCACCATCTCCTCTCAAACCCTAGTTCATCTCTTGTGTTTAATCTTTGTACTGGAACCTCAGATTGGTACTTGTGGGTGACTTGTAGTGTTGATTACATCTTGTAGTTGATTACTATATGGTTTATTTGGTGAAAGATTATATGTTCAGATCCATTATGCTATTTAATACCCCTCTGATATTGAGCATGATTATTATTTTTGAGTATTTACTTTTGTTCTTGAGGTCACGGGAGAAGTCATGTTGCAAGTAATCATGTGAACTTCATATGTGTTCGATATCTTGATGATATGTATGTTGTGATTCCCTTAGTGGTGTCATGTGAACGTCGACGACATGGCACTTCACCATATTTGGGCCTAAGGGAATGCATTGTGGAGTAGTTATTAGATGATGGATTGCTAGAGTGACAGAAGCTTAAACCCTAGTTTAAGCGCTTCTTCATAAGGGACCGATTTGGATCCAAAGGTTTAATGCTATGGTTAGATTTTATCTTAATACTTTTATCGTAGTTGCGGATGCTTGTGAGGGGGTTAATCATAAGTAGGAGGTTTGTTCAAGTAAGAACAACACCTAAGCACCGGTCCACCCACATATCAAATTATCAAAGTAGCAAACACGAATCAAACCAACTTGATGAAAGTGACTAGATGGAATTCCCGTGTACCCTCAAGAATGCTTTGCTTATCATAAGAGACCCTTTTGGCCTGTCCTTTGCAACAAAAGGATTGGGCTACCTTGCTGCACTTTATTTACCGTTACCGTTACTTGCTCGTTACAAATTATCTTGCTATCAAACTACCTGTTACCGATAATTTCAGTGCTTGCAGAAAATACCTTGTTGAAAACCACTTGTCATTTACTTCTGCTCCTCCTTGGGTTTGACACTCTGACTTATCGAAATGACTAGATTGATCCCCTATACTTGTGGCTCATTAGAGCTCACGTAGGAGCTCGTGGCAGTCTCAGAGAAGCCGGGAGAGGTCGGGGTTGAGCAAATCGATGGCGTGATGTGGTGGCCAGTGTTGGGGAAGAAGTAGCGGGCTCTATTCCGGTGGCGTAGACGATGTAGCGGTGGTCGGTGAAGCTGCTGGACATCCACATGAGGCTTGGGGACGACGGTGACCGCGAGTATGGCGGTGTCCATGGCCGAGGCGGAACGTGCGCACGCTACAGAGGGAAAAGTGACGCGAGGGGAAGGGGTTCTGGGGCGTTAGGGTTTCGGGAGAGGATGGGAGGGGCAGGGGCTAGCCCTTATCCATCAGGGGAGCCGGGGGGGTGGCCGCACGTGGTTGGGGGCATCGTTGACGCCTGCCATGGTTGTCTCTTGCCGCCCCCCCACTGTAGCGGGGTAGAAGACAAGGGTGATGGTGGGCTGGGCCTGCACTTGTAGACTAAGGCCCAGTCCACCAGTGCTTCTTTTCCTTTTTTATATACATTTTTATATACACTAGCACAAATGCCCGTGCGTTGCACCGGGATAAAAATAACAGGGTGCTGATGATAAAAAATGATATGTCTTTTCTTTTGAGATATATCGATTGAGAGCGATCATGCACATAACGGACTGAAGGAGGGAACTTAATGGGACATACCCTATGCATCCAGGAGACATCATGTATCCATGTGTCAGTCTTCCCTCGGTCTTTTGATCAAAATCGAACGCGCAACATCATAACCTAAAAAATAGCATCTAGATGCGCCTTGCCACTTAAGTAATTGCGTCTTTGCGATGACCTCCTTTGACTAATATAGCAACGGCTTCATCTCCTGTTTTAAGAAGACATGAGGTGAATTAAGTCTGACAGACTGTCACAAGAGACTCTTGCAAGCAAGAAAATTAAGGTTTCGCAAGCATGCACACTCTAAAAAAAGATCAAAAAATAACAAAAAATATGGCAATTCGATTAGAAAGGCATATATCTGATCGACATGTGCTAGTTATGACAGCATGTATACGTGAGGTTGCATGCACACATGTCTTTTAAAAAAGTTGTAGGTCCTCGTCGCTCTACAGTTTTAGCAGCTCATAAACCCCTCGGTCCAATTCTTTTAGCCATCCATTTTGGAGAGCCCATCACCAATGACAGTGGAAAGGCATATATCTGATCGACATGTGCTAGTTATGACAGCATGTATACGTGAGGTTGCATGCACACATGTCTTTTAAAAAAGTTGTAGGTCCTCGTCGCTCTACAGTTTTAGCAGCTCATAAACCCCTCGGTCCAATTCTTTTAGCCATCCATTTTGGAGAGCCCATCACCAATGCACAACTAATTTAATCGAGTCTGTCTTTCTTCCACTGGCTTATAATCTCAACAGTGCTTGCTTATTGCCCAACTTGTTGATTCGTCAAGCATTGTTAAAGTATATAAATTGATAAAATTCGTTGTAAGAGAGCAATGTGGGACTATTTTTAACGTATAGCCGAACATAAAAGGGTTAATTTGATATATTGCCTCGCATGGGCTTTGGGCCAAAGGAAGCAGCTGAAACTGATTTAGTCTGGGCCTTGGGCCGGAGAAAGCCAATGCACAATAATAGGGTTTCTTTCTTTCGTCAAGCAGAACAGCATTGCCTAGTTCAGTTGGTTTGCGTGCATGTGTACTTTCAGTGCTATACCCAGGTTTGAGTCGTGCCTAAGGCAAATAAATTTTTTGACGCGAACAAAATTAATTAACGTACGAAAAACAGATGGGCTTTTACTCGATCACGCACGGAAGGAACGGCGGACGATAGTACCACCTCGGATATTAAGAAAAATATCAAAATCAAGAAAAAACGGACAGGAAGAAGCGTATTATGACATGGGAAGAAAGCGCATTGTGACGGTGAACCCAACGAGTCAATCCGTGCTTTATTATTACTAGTAAATATGCCCGTGCGTTGCTACGGGTTGAACATTGACCATGTCGACCACTCATACATATAAATGTGGCAACCTAGAGGCTTCTCCGCATACTTAAATTGATCTAACAATTTCAGAATGTGCAAAGTGCAATCAACATGGAGTTTAATCACTCGTCAGGTGTTGAACCAAATCTAAAAAAATTCTCCAACACCACACTTTAAAGGTTGCTGCCACCGATTGAACAATACTTATATGATATAATCATATAAGGATAACTTAGCACATTTACTATAAATAATGGACATTTCTGAAGTCATGGCATAGTAGAACAAATCAACCAAGCAGTCTACTGAAGTAAGCAGAAATGATAAAGAATGCCTCACATTTCTTGTCAAAATATCTAAAAGCAAGCTTAAAAAATACCATTTTCCTTGCAGAACCCCAATGGCATTAGTCCTTCTCCCATCATGAAATAGTTTTTTTATATTCTTTGTTTGTTTGTTGATGATGGTTTTATATAAATAGCAAAAAGGCATGTGTGTTGCGACGGATAATAAAATTGTGAATTGCGGCCTTGAAATCAAGTCATTGATAACATAACATAATACATGTAATGATTATAAATAGTGTACAATCAACATTATTAATTGGAATCAAATAAACTGCCAATGGGCTGCACTTAAAAATCACAAATACACAGGCTAGTGATCATCCATTTCTCCTTCATGCGCATGGATTTGGGTGTTCTTATGAAATTGAAAGTGATGGGAACCGAGGACGATATTTGCAGGAGATCTACTGATGCATGGCGGTTTCTAGTGCAAGCATCACCAACTTGGGGCCTATTCGGTTGCACTCACTCTTGGCTCCGCCGCTGCAACCTCAAGCTCGTCCTAACTGTGATGATTTCTTCCACTTGCGATCATTATTCCGAGTCAATTTCTGAGTCCCGCGTCAACTGTCTGACCCAAACCAGCATGTTAAACACACGCCAATAGCAAGCAAAGTCAATGGTGCAGTCTAGCTCTTTGCTTAACCAGTTCACAATTTTGGTTCATTTGTAGTGGTAGCCTCAAGGCTTTGGCATTTGCTAATGATTTGATTGAAGAAATCCTGCAATTCTGACAGATTATTTTTCCTGTCAAAGCTAATGATCTAGTAAAGCATATTGTCAACATTTTTGTTGAAGCAAGATTTGTATTTTACTAATTTTCCTTCCTTTTCTTGCATGTTCAGACCCCAACCGGCCTAAGTGCAACATTGACCTTCAGTGCTGAATGACCATGTGCAGGCCTATAGTCTTTAGTACAGAACTTCAAGACACATATTTCTCAACGGACCAGGAGAAGCAGGGAGGAAAAATGCTGAAAATATGAAGCAGTCGATGTAGCTCAGAGTTGCTACAGAAAAGAGCCCGATTTATGACCATCTCGGCTGTACAGAAAAAAGAGTAAGCATCAAACGGTGGAGTGGGTAGGGGATTTCAATCAAAAGGGGAAAACATTTAGCATAAAATAGCGTGGGAAACAAGTCGTAGTTAGTTAAATATGCTCTACAGTGACAATCAAAATTGATGTAGCCTTAGCAAATGAAAGGGAAACTGAATTGAAGTGCATTAAAATAATGTTCAATTGAATTAACATCCTAACATAGCAGACAAATAATAAAGAATGGATAGCTAAGCATAAGGCCATAACTTGAATTTGTTGAATTGGAGAAACAACAAAGATGGAGAACAATATTAATGAAGACTAATGATTTTTCAGTAAAGAAAATGAAGGATTGGCATTTATGCTTTGTATAGTGTACCAATAGTAGGTCAATTCCTTCGGATTCCAGCATTCAGACTGTGGCATCACTCTTTGCTCTTTCCACTGACAAAACTCATGTCAGTGTCGTCAGTCCTTTATTTCCACTATGAAGTTTGCATACTCTACACTGGGCATGAGGAAATATTTAAATTTCCGTATGTATCTGCAAGAAGGCAAATCAGAGGTTCAGTCCACTCCAGTAAAATCTGATGCTTCTAAAATGAAAGCACAGTTGAGGTGATCCAATGTTGAAATTGGCTATCAACGTGGCTTTATGAAACAAGCAATTTCCATTATTCAGACTTCAAGCATATGGCGAATCATGAAGTTGTTGATGTCCACTTCGTTTTAAATTTTTTGAGCATGATGTACCCATTATATCACTTGTTTTATATGTTCTGAGCACAGTCCACCTGCAGTACAGGCCTATACTTTGAGGCGGCTTTGAAGTTTCTGCATATTGCGTCTCTATTGGAAACTCACAAATGTCTCTTTTTGTATATTCAATTTCTGTATATGCTTCCCCAAATAAAATGATTGTATGCTGGGGTGAACTGAGTGCACATTATGATTCTTTGCATGATGCTAGAAAATACTGTTTTGTAACAGGACAGCTGATCACATATGCTTCAGTCGCAAAATTCATATGTTCCTTTTGAGTTCCAAGGGGCAAATTAGCAACAGTAGTAAAGTAGTAGCAGCAACAGCACGCATCAAAAAGCAGGGAAGCAGGAGCATCACGCGGCAAACACCAGGGAAGTAAAAACATCACGCACCAAGAGGGTGTCTACCTTGTCCGTGACCGTAGGGGAGGCGTGCGTTCCGCGGAAGCGAGAGCATCTTCCGCCGTGCGCACATGCTTTGCTGGTTTACGTTATGACGGCAGGAGGAACCACCGGCAGGACACGTTCACCGGCGTGAGATGTTGGCGAAGACGCCCACGGTAGCACGACGACGGGGAGCTCGAGGAGAATGACTGGATCTGGCGCCGCCCACCATCAGAAGGAACCAGCCTTAGTCGAGGATGACATATCGCTGTCGTTCGGCCGCCTCGGGCTTGCCTCCTCTTGCATCTCCGTGGTTGCGGTCGTCCGACAGCCTTGGGCTAGCCTCCTCGTGCATCGTTGTGGTAGCCATCGTCCAGCCGCCTCGTGCTAGCCGCACAACAGCCTTCGTCGGCGGCTTGGGCCCGAGGACAGCGGGAAGTGAAGGAGAGCCACGGGGAGGAACTGATTTCGATCTGCGCGGATGCCGCGGAAGAAGCGGCTTCGTCCCCGAGATCCAACGTCGCGGAGATCATCGGGGTTGTGTGGGAAGGGGGCTGGAGGCACCGAGATCCAACGTCGTGCTCCTCCTCTCGCTCTTTGGCAATCACGGGTCGGCCGCGGATGTGGTGCGGCGGCGCATGGTCAGGCGCGGGGCGGGCCCTGGCAGGAGGCGGAGATGGGATTGGGAGGCAGCCAGGCAGGGTGCCTGAGTTTTTCTATTTCGTCTTTACCGGTTCGCATTGACTTGTAATGTGGATTGCGGGTTGAATAAAAACAACGTGGGGATCTTTGTGTAAAAACGCCGCGACGATGAACCCGGAGACCCAATCCGTGCTTTATTATTAACTAGCACATAAGCCCGTGCGTTGCAACGGAAGAAAAAATTGACATGCATTTTAATAACACAACACCCTTGCTTCGCAACGGACAGCCAGAAGGCCCAAGTCTACGACGTACCGATTGAAACCTAGCGTTTTTTTACGTAGGTACAGATTAGTACCACCTTGGATTTTGGAAAAAATATGGATGTTCTGCAAAAAAAACGGAAAGCATAAATTCAAGGAAAAAAGCATATTATGACGGTGAACCCGAGGAGTCAATCCGTACTTTATTATTATAGCAAACATGCCCGTGCGTTGCAACGGGTGAAAACAGCCCTCACACGCCCTTACCCACTGAGCATGATTAAAGATCTCACCCTCATGCCCATAACATAATAAACATGACTAATACCTCATTCTCAGGTCCACATCTTCCATTCAATATAACACCAGACACATGTTTCTGCTTGTCATATTTGTCGTCCTCGTCGCCGGTGGTCATAGTACCAGTTTTCACTAACCAAGGTTGGCCAGGTCCAACAGCTGGATTGTTGAACCGCCTTCGTGTCCGGCCAAGATCAAGACCGTTGAACAAAGTTTTTTTAATCGGCTAGCTAATATAATAGGGAAAAGCATTGGAATAATATATGTCAGTGTCACCATGTAAAGTGAGTAGTTTTTGTCAGATAGACCATGAAATCTTAGTTGGACTTCTCTCATGCATTTTGACGGGTGTCACTGGGCGAGTGAGACTTGTCGTACGTGAAGACTTTATGGAGAAAAAAGATTCCTTCATATCCTAGTTTAATAAATTGAATTAAAACAATGCATCAGGTGGGCGTATTTCAAAAATTCCCCAAGTTTTATTAATAAGTATAGATTAAAAAATCATGTTTTAAAAAATGTTTGCCTTTTCAAATTTGAAGTTCAAAATATATTTGAGTTTTTAAATTTTTGCAAATTCTAAAAATAATCACAACAGTACCTCCTAGTTTAAAAAAATGTTTGTGTTTTAAAAAATACTCAGTTTAAAAAAATATTTTTCTTTTGAAAAAAAATCGAGTTTAAATTTTTGTTAACAACTTTGCAAATTTTCGTGTTCTAAAATATATTCACTTTAAAAAGAAATCCTCTTAATATCTGGCGCGATTGTGCGCTTAATTTGAAATTTCGCGCGGCTAAATGAACACCAAGTCATGTTTGGCCTAGTGGTAGCCTTCTGAACGCTTTAGCATGAGTGTCTGAGTTCGAGTCCTTGCAGCGTATTAATTTTTCTTAGAAACGTTTTACTGGCGCAGGCTGTTGGTTCCCTAATGGACCGGCCCATTGTGGCTCTGCGCGTCTGCCTTTTCTTTTTTGGCAGAAACGAATCGGGAGAACGATAAAACTACCGCACGACAAACCACCTCGGACGTACGAATTGTAAGACCTGTGTGCCGTGTGCGTGCGGAGAACGCGGCGTGGGCCGGCCCAAAGCAGCGCGGTGTCAAACTACAGAAATTTTGACGGACGGACAAAACTACGAACGGTTCCCTAAATTAGTACCACCTCGTTTATATTATGATTTTGTCTGTACAAATCATAAAAGCGTATTATGACATAAGAAGAAAGCGTATTGTGACGGTGAACCCGGAGACCCAATCCGTGCTTATTATTAAAAATTAATTAATTAGGGAGAGACTAGCAAAAGCGCCCGTGCGTTGCAACGGGAGAAAAAAATTTATCTCCAATGGTCATGATCACAATTTGCTGTATCACCAAGATTCCTTATCAATCTCAATTTCATGAAATCATGAACATTTTTTGAAACTCGTGAACATATTTCAAATTCATGAACACTTCAAATTTTTAAACATTTTTTAAATCAAGAACTTTTTTGAATTCATGAACATTTTATACTATTTGTAAAGTTATTTAAAAATTATGAACATTGTTTTAACAATTTTCTCGACTGCTAGCGCTCCATCTATCATGTCCTCATTTGACCGTATTGAATTAGATTGACAAAACTACCTTTTGTTTCCTCCGCTCTCTGTTCTCTCCTAGCACTCCCGACTCCCCAACGCCCTGCTCTCTCTCTTCTACTCGGCCGGCTCATCCGAGCGGAGTAGCCTGCAGATAAAGGTGAAACTGAATATATGTTGATTATTTCTGTGACCCGAAAGAAATATCTATTTTTGATTAAATCCCTTGTATTTCTTTTCTTCAAGTTTTCTTTTTTTACGCAAAAGTTTCTGTTTAATTGAGAAAGAAGAGAGGGAGCCCATTAGCCAGCGCAGCCCAACACCGTCGGGCCTAACTTAACTTTTTTCACGTCCAGGTCGGCCCACCTTACTCCCGTTAACCCTAGCAGCCAGGGAGACCGATCCCCTCGTCTCCCTCCAGCGCCGCCCCACGCCAGCCTCGACCCTCCCTCATCTTCCTCCGCACACCGCTGGTGACCGCCGCCACCGGGGAAGCCAAGCAGATGAGCATGCCACCATGGACGCCTCGCCTCTGCCTCGCGCTACCCACCGGATCTGGTTCTCCATGTTGAGATCCGCCCGTTCCGGGCCTCCACTCGCCCCGCTCGCCAACCGCTGGAGCCCCAAATCCCGCCGGCGCCATGACCCGCCGCCAGGAGCTCGGGTTCAGGCCACGACGACTGCTTCCTCCCACCGCACAGCACCCCGCGCGCCCAAATCCCTCTTCCTCTGGTTTTATGAGACCTTGGGCATTGTTTTCACCACCGTTCCCTTTTTTGATCGATTCGTGTGTGCCTCATCCGCCTGACCTGTGTTTGCGGATTAGTTGTTCGCTCTGGTTAGATTGGATATAAATTCGCGATGTGGGATTATTATTACCCGAACAAGCACAGGAGGCCCAGCCAGGCGACGCATAATTCTTTGCGGAGAAACAATCGAATCATTTTTACTCAATTACTTTTGTACTGCGGGTTTATTTCCATAAAAGTCAAGGGGTTTTCTGAAAAACGCCGTGACGGTGAACCCGGAGACCCAATCCGTGCTTTATTATTAGGGAGAGACTAGCACAAATGCTCGTGCGTTACAACGGGTACTATAGAAAAATGCTTAGAAACCTGAAAAACAATTGACCACTTAAACAACTTTGCAAGTAGCAAAACAATATTTAACATAATCACATGTACCGAGGACCATATTCTTGAAACAAAGAGCGAAAATCTGATGATGCTTAAAGAAAGAAAGAAATTCCCTTAATTGCGTGAGGTTAGAAGCAAAATGATGTACCCCGTGTTCTTGTTTCAGCTGACACCAGAACATAAAGTAGAAAATAAAAGGCTTAGTAATCAAAAGAGATGTAAAATGTCCAGCAAAAAGATAAAATAGTGAGACCAAGAGTAATTGGGTACCAGTCACACCTTAAGCTAAAGGTTTGCTAATGTGAATATTTCTATCTCTACACAACGATGATACTCACATATACCTGTCACAAGGAGTTAACACCTAAAGATAAAAAAATTGTCTTCTGGCTCCATCTCGGTGATATGCAAAGATACAGGTGATAGACTTTTCTAGGGGCTTGATGCTGGTGTAAAGATTGGCATTTCTGTTTGACGTGCTTCCTGGTCAAGGTCGCAGCGGGAGAAGGTCGGGCACACACACACTTTCTTGTTTTTGGTGAGAATGTACATGCGCTTTTTACATGAAACTCAATGAACATCTATTGATTCAGCTTGTAAAATATATGCTTCCACTGGTGAAAAAGTCTGAAAATGGATTACATCACACGCTAGACGTAAAGAATGATACAGAACACACATATCAACAACGCCGACAGGAAAGTAGGTCTAGGCATGTGCGCAGAGCTGCTCGAGCTGCTCCTCGAGTGCAGATCCACTCTCTAGTGAAGTCATAGATGTTTCTAATTAGGCCTTTACTGAATTAATGAAGCCTGTTCGGAATTCCTCTGCAAATACTACGGCTCCAATCTTTCAGTATCGAGTTAAGTAGTTAACATTATAGTAGTGATAAATCATAAAATTCACAGCAAGCTGGAACCTAAGTCGCTTCTAAAACCACATACCAAGTAGGATATCCGGTCCCTTCTGGCCATTTCATAGGTTGTTTAATTTGTGGGCGCTCTGAATAAAATAGAAACAGGAATTTCAGTCAAACATGCATTATAGACAAAATGCAGTTGCTCCTTTTGAGCAGGTGCTGCATGAATGCTTAATGGCCTAAAATTGCTCAAAACACAGCCATGCGCCAGATGGGCAGGCATGTGTAGGGCTTTGCTTTGGATTTTGCTCTCTGGTCCTCTAAGTATAAATCGACAAGGTAGTACTGAGGCTGAGAGTCACAAAATAATTCACTTCAAAACGATTTATATGTTCAACCATTGGCCCAGTTGCCATGAATTTTCTAGATAGTAATATTGTTCCGCCAAAGCTCCAATCCATCACTTTATCCTCTCTTTTTCCCAAATGGAAATGCAAGCATCCGTGCTCAACTTAACAATTCATCAAGAAAATTAAAATAAAAAATGGTACATACCATTTGACATCGCTTCTGAATAATTGGAAGACCTTGTCAAAGGACCAGAAAACTTACATGTGAAGCATCATCAACAAGGCGATGATGGTTCATGAAGACTAATTCTGGTGTTCTTCAGCATATACTTCTCTGAATTCAAACTTTATGGCGTCATAATACTCTTTGCTTTTTTCCTTATGGTGACAAGGGTTAGATCTCTTAAGAGGGTGAGGCCAATCAGTAAACACAGGGAATGACACTCCCCCACCGCACAAATACTATTGCATCATTTAGCAATCAGTATACACAGGAAGACCAGTATGCCTTTTGCACCCTTCCAGAAAACTAAATACAGTACTATTTAGACCGCACAAATCTGCAACAGCAAAACAACAACTTTTAGCATAGGAACACTCTCCTTAGGAAACGGTGGATACATGGTACGGACTGCAACAATTCTCAAGCAGTAAGAATAGACGAGAAAAAGAATGAAGAGAGCTTTTCAAAAGAAGAAAAAAAGGACTAACATTTGTTTTCATGAACTCTGCATTCCAAATATCTTCTAGGACATATGCCCGTGTGTTGCAACGGGGTGACAAAATTCAGCCTTTAAATGAAAATAGTATTAGTATAAAATACTGAAATTGTTCAACCATGCCCATTTATTTATTTTCTTCGTTTCATAGCATTTATTCATGCCAACCGGGAGGCCTTTGCTTATTTTTTGTTTCACAGACCACAGTCGCTTTTATTTTTCGTTTAGCATACAACAATCGTGCTCAACTGAGATTATTTGTTTCGTAGCCCACAATCTCCTTTATTTATGTCAACCGGAATTTTTCATTTCAGAGCCCACAATTTCCTTTATTTATACTAAACAGGGTTTTTTGATTCGCAGCCCACGATCCCTTTTATTTAGGCTTCCTGAGATTTTTCGTTTGGCAGCCAACAATCCCCAACTCCTTTTATTTATTACGCTAACCAGGTGATACTTTTTGCTAAACACAGCTCACCCTCCGTCAGTTTATTCTCAGGCTGCTTGTTAATTCTCATACTTATAGGCATATATAAATTGATAGAATTTTTTTTAAAAAAACTTGATAGAATTAGCTGTAAGAAGCTAGGTGCGACTATTTAATCTGTTAACAAACTTGTTTTATTATAAGCATGAGCAGATTCTGCCCAACTTGGCCCAAAAACATCAGGGTCGCAGCGAGGCCCAATAACAGCACAAATCAAACTTGATTGTGCTTTGGTTGGGTTCCAGATCTAGGAAGCGTCATGTGTAGTGGTATGATTGCAAGGACATAACAATTGTAATGGATTGTGAAATGAAAAATGGGCAGAACAATGTGATTATTTATCAACCATGTTTCTACTTTCTTTATAGCAGCAAGAGGTACTGCTGAATATAAAGAAAGAAATGCCTCCATCATATATAGATATGTCTCAGTTTTGATGTAAATAATTTACGTGCTAGTCTGCTAGTATATATATATCTACATGAGGGAGATGGCACAAAGTACAGCTGCAGAAATTCTACAAATAGCTGGCTTGGCAAAAACTTGATAAACTATTGCTGCCAAATTAATTCAAACTAATACCTTTCATCACTTTTCTACACCATACTACAGGTCACATCCATGTGATACAGAAAGCCTTATCCAACATGACAAAAAGGTCGCACTGACACCAATTTGAACTAAAATCAGCAGTGCAAAAGAACACCAAATGAGTAATTCTTTGTTAGAGAAGCACTTGTGGTCCTCTTAGTTTAGATAAAACTAAATTCAGGATAATAGCAGTTAGGTAGTTTTTCAAACCCAAGAAGCTCAGTGACTTGCGTGACAATTCACGGCTTCATCATGTCCATCTGCACCTTTGACATGTTCACCTAAACACAATAAAAGAAACAAATGTTTACCTTGGACTTGCATCAGATACCCTCTCTACACTATTCGCCTCCCATTGAACATGAACCAAAAAAACCTGGCGGTCGAGCTTGTGGGCGAACTTCCATATCTTGAGCATCTCAGCATGCTTGTTTGAGAATTGGGTATCCTGATCAGCCAACAACCCCTGCAAAAACCACGGCAAATCAGACTACCTCTCAAAGATCTGAAGAACAGGAAAAAATAATAGATACTCTGAAATTAAATGGCACATGTGGTTAGCGATCTAGGAATCAAAGATCAAATTATATATGGAGCCTTTGGCCAAACATTAGATGATAATTTGAATATGAGCATAGAATATGGCAATCCCACCTGAGAGGGTTGTGGTGTTCATATCCGTTCACTCTCACTGGAGCTATTCATGCTTTGTCCTTCCTCATCTCTGTTGCGCCCCAATCCAAATCTGCAAAGCATCCAAATCCATGGCAGAGAAGGGGATATTAGAGGTTGGCACAAAAATAAAATCCCCGAACAAATTGCTACCCATTCTTTCTGTTCCCCCTTCTATTTAACCTTAGAATCCTTTAATTCAAGATCTTAAATTTGTCCTTGTAGCCAGTAGAAAAAAGCAGAGTACGCACCTCGTCCTCGTCTGACGGGAGGACGTACTTGGGGATGGAGGTGTCAGGAGGCAGTACTTGAGCTCCAAATCGGAGCCGTCCTCCTCGAGGCGGAGGAGGCTGGGGGTGAGGAGTTGGGGCGGGTGAGGAGGCGAAGAACAGGGCAACGGCGGCGCTGCTGGAGGATAGCTAGAGAGGAAGACCGGCCGCGCGTGGCGGCGTCGAATCCTATCCAAATCGGAGACGTCCGCGTTGAGGCCGAGGAGGCTGGGGGTGAGGAGTTGGGGCGGGTGAGGAGGGGAAGAAAAGGGCAACGGCCGGGCTGCTGGAGGGTAGCGGGAAAGGTATACCGGCCGCGCGCGGCGGCTTGATTCATGGCGGCGTTGCCGTGCCGTCCCAGGAAGAGGACCCGTGCTGTTGTGCGTACTCAGAGAGGACAGGCCGCCGTGCTATATTTTTTCCCTAAAGGCCAAGCCGAGTCCCAAGCCAATACACGAAACGTTTTCCCTTTGTTCACCACTCAAAACTGTACTGCGGGTTAATTGTCAAAAAGCACAGGAACTTCTTTGCAAAAACGCCGCAACGGTGAGCCCGGAGACCCAATCCGTGCTTTATTATTATTAGGGGAAGACTAGTACAAATGCCCGTGCGTTGCACCGGGCAAAAAAAGGCACAACCAGCTTCATGTGCCATTGTGCATCAGTTTTTATATCCAAATTTAACAAACATCTATAATAAGGTTAAACATCAAAATATTAGTGCTCATCAGAAAAGGAAGGGGTGCTATAAAATATTATAGCAGGACACAACAGAGACTTTCTGACCCGACTTAACTTCTGCTGCGAGTTTCGGGAGGAGAACGGAGGCAAAAGGAGAAGGAGAAGGGGAGAAGCAGTAGTTTGGGCTCCATTTTCGGGGCGCCGCCGAACGTCGGGGCGGGAGGAGTGCCGTCGGCGCCGAAGGTCAGGGTGGTAGGTGGGAACGCCTCGCAGGCGTGGCCTCCACTCCCCCACGACCTCTTCCTAGAAGTTGCACACATCGTCCACAACCATGCTAAATGGGGTACGCCTCCGACCTTGCGCTGCTCGGCTGGCGAGGTGGATGAATGCAACCGCGACCGAGCTCGAGCCCCCACCATCGAAACCTCGGCTGTTCCCCTCGTTGTGTGTTGGCGCTCTCCTACATGCCGAGGGGAGACAGCGGTGATGGGGCGTGATAGGCGACACGGCGGAGGTCGGGGTGGGAGGTGCTCACGGAGGAGACCGGCCAGGACAGGGGCTTGAACGCAGTGCAGAGCGCAGGGGCGCGTCGGAGGTTGGGGTGGGAGGCGTGAGGACAGGGCTGGGAGGTTGGGGCGCAAGAGCGCCGCTGGAGGTCGGTGGGAGGTGTGTGTGGGGGAGCATTTTTTTAAGGGAGGGCGGCGATCGAGAGGTCAGGATAAGGAAGGGACCTGCGGCTGATGTTTTTTTCTAACAAATCGTTATTTTACTTATATGTGGATTGCGGGTTTAATATCTAAAAGTGCAAGGACTGTTTTGTACATACATCGTTGCAACGGGATGTGAATCAAGGCTCGGAGACATATGATCCTATTCTTCCTTAGATAACATGTCAAACTGCCTTTAGGATCCTATGCACATCAGATAGCATTTGTTGGTCTTCATTTACAATTAATCAAGGGTGGCAAGGTCGAAGCTCGGGGATGTATGTGCTTTTGTACAGAGCAAATGCATGTTGTTATGAATCAGGGGTGGCAAGGTCGACAAACTGGGTCACGGGAGACATGTTGCTGATGACAATAACAATGGACCGATTGATAGTTGGGTTATTCAAAATGGTAGTTCGGAACATGAAACATGACATAGTATGTGCTAGATATATCATTGATTACTGTTTAGGCATCTGGATAGTGAAGATTGCTCACATATGTCAAACTATTGTTTTTATATAGTGGACACTAAGAAATTCACAACCTTACTAATAGGCATGACAAGAGGAATTTAAACTTTTCTGTAAAGAAAAGCAACAATACAATATTTTCATATTTCACAGAAAGCTAAATTTCATCAGCTTGAAAGTGGGTGGCGTTTCTAGATCGAAGTTGAACCTGAAAGCTTCCATCGATATCGCTCTGCTCCAAGTCCTTTGTTCTACTTTGAGTTGTAGACGGATCGCTCGCTCTCCTCCAAATCCTATGTTCTACTCCAAGTTGTAGACGGATCGCTCGCTCTTCTACAAGTTCTACACGAATTGGTTTTTCAGAATTTTTTTTTGAAATCAGAGGTGTTTCTAAAAGAACTAAAAAGATATCTCATTATGACCTAAATGGTTTCTAATTAAAAACTTTCATGATTAGGTGGAAGGAAAAGGGATGATGGAGCCTGTGGCCATAGTTGTGCATAACGAGCATGTCCGACCGATTAGGATGTACGTTTACGAGAAACAGTAACCACCACCAGTCCATTTTTTTTCAATACCGAAATCCCTCTTTCCTTCTTGGATTCAATTTCCATTTGCTCTTTCCTTCTTCAAGACCGAAATCCCTCTCTCTTTTTCCTTCTTGGATTCAATTCCATTTGCTTCCCTCTTTCCTTCTTCAAGACCGAAATCCCTCTCTGTTTTTCCTTCTATGAATTCAGTTCCATTTGATTATCTGCTCTTCCCTCTTTCCTTCTCCCATTTGCTTCCTTATTTACCTATCCAGTCTTTCCTTTCTTTTCCCTCTCTTTCCATCATTATTTCCTCCTCTTTTCCTTCCTTATTGGGCAATTTATTTCCTTCCTTATTGATTCCCGAAACTGCTCCTTGATTCCCAGGAAACTCGAAGATCCTTTTAAATTACGAAGTTTGGTTTGGAGGGAGTGATGTGGGACTATTTGAAACCTGAATGAACCTTCGTTATAGCACAGATGGAGCTAGCTTAGTTGGTTGTGTCAAAGGTTGTTGGGCACGAGGTTGCAAGCTCGATTCTGCGCGCAACAACCATTATTATTTTTGCACGTTTGGGCTGGATGGGCCGGGAAAATAGGCCAGGACGTGGACTATAAACAGATCGAGCGAATCGATCCACTCTGACGGATGAAAGAAAACAAAATTTAGTACCACCTCGCATATGTTTTAAAGTCAAACTGAAAGCGTAAAATCACGAAAAGAAGCGTATTGTGACGGTGAACCCATGGAGTCAATCCGTGCTTTATTATTAGGGAAAGACTAGCAAAAGGGTCCGTGCGTTGCATCGGGAGAAAAAAATTATAGTCAACAAAGGCCATGACAATATTTTGCTACATCACAGATAACATTTGTTTTCAAAATTCAGAACATTTTTTGAATATGCAAACATTGTAAAAACAATTATGAACTTTTTTAAATCCACCAACATTTTATGATTTATTGAACATTTTATTTAGAAATTCGCTTTTTTAATTCATGAAATTTTTTGAAGTACCAAATTATTTGAAGGAGAAAACAATGAACACGGAAAAGAAAAAGAAAGATAAAAACGAAATTTAAAAACAAGCCGCCCGCACGGAAGCACTAATGATTTTATGTGACATATCACCAAAAGTACTAATGACTTTATTATTAGATTAGAGATATAATATAGATATCGATATAGATATAGATGTACGTATATCTCCTAAAAGAAACACGATCTTAAGGTTTAGCATCCATTAACAGTAAACAATTTGCCAGAAAAACAACAACCAGTTCTCAAAGAGAAAAGGAATGACCAAGAAGATTCTCCGATGCAAGTGCTACAACAGATTATCAGGCTGTTGATCCAAGTGCTACAACACATTATCAGCCTGTTGATCCAGGTGCTACACCATATTATTAGGCTGATTCCCTACAACACAGTCCTTTTATTGACCCTGGGGTACTGGACAACGTTCGTTTAGCGTTGAATTCATAAACACAAAAGTTGCTATGAATCAGTCCAAACAATAGAAATACAGCTAAGACTGCGCAAATGCTAAGCCGAGCTCTATGTTTTCACCATCACAACAGCTTGACACCAGCTTCTCTGACAGAAGCTATTACAGCCTCGACTTTCCCATGGTACTTCAGCTCTCTCTTCATGTGGATGGATACGGCAGGTATCCCCTTGAGCAGCAGGCACTTGCCCAGCAACTTCCCAATCTTTGCGGTGGCAGAGACGTCGTGGGTCGACTCCAAGTTCGATCTCAGCAGCTTCTCCTGTGAGCTCGCAGAACACGCGACGATTGTTGTTGGAGTATGGATCACCTGTGCGGTCACATACTTGTTCGAGATTGCATCCTCAAAAGGCACGGCTTGAGAAAACCGACGATTCTAGCTGCTCTGTCTGGTGGAGGGATCACCATTGTTGTTGGTTTCTCTGTAGCAATGTAACAAGCAGCACATATTAGTCAATTGAAAATGTGAATAACATTTCAATTTACCAAATCATAACCCCGTGGCCATAGTGACAAAGCAACAATCTATACACCAGTTTTGATTTACCAGCAATTGATGTCAAAAATCATGATACATAAAGCGCTGGGGAATACAATATTAATGCAAATGCTAAACAATGCATAAAACAAATTCTTGCTGCTGGCATAGACAGGGGAGAGGCAGTGCATGAAAAAGTAATGATCTTAAAAAGGAAAATGAAACAAATATTGGTTGTAGAATCAGAGTAAAGTTGCCTACTAAGTTTCCCTAAAAAAATGGTTGCCTGCTAAGTAGATAACATGATACTGAATTAGCTTTGCAACCACACCATTGTGACAAGGAGTTATACCAAGAAACTCCCATAACCTTTTGCTTATACACAATGCTCCTAGCTAATAGTAGGTAAAGAATCTTGATCTGCACAGTTGCATATTAGGTGTGTTTGATTTGAGCGCAACCCAGAGGATACAAAAATATTGGCTAGCCAAAATACTGGATATGGTTTTGGTTGTCCATGTTCTGGCCTATGCTGGGAAGGAAGTACACTGGGAGTCGCCAAAGGAGCATGGGCATGTAGAGAGGTTGGCAACCATGTAGTTGCCTATGAGAGTGTACTAATTTGGGCACTGTGACATCATGAGCAAGAAATGATGTGGTTAATTTAGGCCCAAATAGCCTGGACAATGTAGCTATGAGAATTGTGTTCTAGTTGATATGCACTTTTTTACAGATAATGCAGAAGCAGTGACTCAATTGACATACAGAAAACTACCAAATAAAGTTGTCAACCTTGATTCAGAATACTTAGCGCCAAACAAACCAACAACAAATTTAGATGGTTCAATGAGAGGAAGCTCAATCACACTGTCTTTCAGGTATGATGATCAGCCAGTTTTATACTGGTCAGCTTCAGCAAGATGATAGGAATATCACACCATGAAATTCATATTTCATCCAAATTATCTAGAGTGGAAATATCTAATGACTAAGAAGGAATATTTATGCATTCATGAGTCAGAAACAGAGCGACTTGTCCCAGAAAGAACTCAAAGTTTTTCAGAGTGCTTCATAGCATTGAAGCAGGAACCCAAAGCTGGAAAGGATCGTCACTGAGTGAAGCTAGACCTTCCTATGCCCCAGCAATGCTAGGCTCCTATAAACATCAGTACTGAATAGTACGAATTCCAGCTCAAGATTTTTCAAATAAAAACATGGTGATTAAGTATGCAGAAACTGGATCAAACGTGCAGACCTAAATATGACAATCGCTGATACTTAAATTTCGGGCTATATCAAATTAACAGCTGCAGAGCCAAAGATCGAACCCATCCGGGGAGCGACCTCCCCTGCTCCTGCGCCTCCGACCTCGCGCTCCCCTCGCCGCCACACCGGGTGCAACCGCTGCTCCTCTCCCTCCCTTCCTCAGCCAAGATCCGCTTCCCCCGCGGCACGGGCGTCAACTTCGTCGCCGTCGACCTTCACGAGCGCGATGTGGCCTGCTCCCCTGCCCCCTTCGCCGCCTGCCCCACGGCGTGCGCGTGCGGGCGCCAATCCCCTGCGGCGGCAGCCACCAATGTCCGGACCGGTGCGCCACAGACAGGCCGATGGCGGCGTGCCGCCCCCGCTCCGGCGACCGGCCCTTCCCTTCCTTCCATGCCACGCGACACACACGCGCACGCACCTACCACCGCCAGGGCACCAGCTCGCCCCGCCCGCTGGCCCTTCCCTTCCTTCCATCTCTCTCCCTCTTGCGCCCCTTCTCCTCTGTACCTCCTCCAGCCACCGGCGCCCATGGCCACCACCGCATCGGTTGAGCGGGCGGAATCCTTACAAAAGGCAGGGGTTAATTTGCAAAATCAAATCGTTTTCCAGATCCACTTAAATAGGGACGGCGGGTTCCATTATCAAAAACCACGGGGACTTTTTCCAAAAAGGACACGACAGTGAACCCGAAGACCCAATCCGTGCTTTATTATTAGGGAGAGACTAGCACAAATGGCCGTGCGTTGCAACGGGAGAAAAAAAACCATACTTCCTAAACCCAATAGCTGAAGACTACCTCACCTCCTCCTCCCATGACCAACTGCCAGACATGTCCTCCTCCTCCCACGACCGACTGCCAGACATGATGACATTAGTAAACTCTTTGAAATATTCCACACTACCACATCAGAAACAACATGAAAAGATGTGTTGTGCAAAAACATAATTGTGAAAGGAATTCATAAGTGTGCTGTAGGTGTGTGCAATTTAAATCACAGAAATATCTACCTGGTCGTGAGTATCTCTTCACGTATTTGTTGACGTTGCTTAGTGATGCGGTGATGCCCCAAAAATATCACACTATAATAAAAATAGTAAAGTCTTGGTACAACATTCTTGCTTCACTACGGAGGCAACAAAGATTTCCATGAACCAGTGCGGGATGGGTTTAGGGACTGGGTAGCATAGCACTATTTGTGTCCAATGATATTAGAAGCATTTTTTGCGGGGTAATGATATTAGAAGCATTTTTTGCGGGCAATGATATTAGGAGCATTGTACAAAGATCCTCTATTAGTGGCTAATAGAACAAAGTAAAGTGCGGAGTTTGTGCCGCACATAGCAGGGAGTCCGACTGCTTGTGCTTTGGTGATCAACATTATTTTTATTAGGAGGATTGTAAGAGTTTGTGATGGGCGCTAGCTAGTCGAGCAGAAAAAAAGAGAGCAAATATTTGTTTTTTCTCAGAAAAATATTGTATATGACCAACATAGAATGAATCCTGTTTATTGTGATTTAGACATAGTACTCCCTCCGTCCCAAAAATTTTATCTTAGATTTATCTAAATACGGATGTATCAAGTCACGTTTTAGTATTAGATACATCCGTATGTAAACAAATTTAAGACAAGAATTGTGGGACGGAGGGAGTATTTTCAAATTCAGATATAAAAAGTAGTTCAACTTAATTTGGCGTTGCTACTATATCCATTGACGGAGAGGTTTAGTGCCATTTGGAGACCCTCCCTCTCTTTCCTTCCTTATCCTTATTATGGAAGGACTTATTTCCTTTTATATTGGTTCCCGAGATGGCTCCTTGATACCGAGAAAGTTCGAAGATGTATATAAATTATGAAGATTGGGTTTAAAAGAGCGGTATGGGACTATTTAAAAGGTGAATCAACTATCTAAATATAATACACCGTGAGGTTTTTTTTTGAGGAAAATACGCAGGCGGCCGAAAATCCTCCTGACGTGATAGACTAAGAGGGTAATCCTTGTTACACTAAACATATGATGGGCCAGCTGACTTGGACGCTCAATGTGTGCACTTTTCTGGCAGCCCGTGTTCGAGTCTTCAAAATAGCAACTTTTTTTGTGTGGCCGTTTTTAAAAGAAACGACTTAAAAAAGGATGACGGTGAACAAGTGCACGCCTTTAGCCCAGTTGGTTGTGCACATTGAGATGAAACGGCAGGTCATGAGTTCGTCTCCAGGAAAATCAACTATTTTTGCTCCATATGCAAGGGCAAAGTCGCTGCTCGCAATCGCGGCCAATGTGGGGTAAAGCCCATGACGAATAGAGAAACGTAATATGTCGATTCTATACCGATGGCAACATTAGTATCACCTCGCGTATATGTTTAAAATTTAAATTGAAAACGTAAATTAATGGGAAGAAGCGTATTATGACGATGAACACACGGAGTCAATCCGTACTTTATTATGCCCGTGCGTTGCAACGGGAGAAAAATTTGAACATGTACTAAAATTTAGTGAAAATTGTATGTGCACACATGGTTGTTCTTCACTACGAAGAAAGCGTTAATTGTCCCGCCCATTATTTACAGGCATGCTATCCATTGCAAAATGGAATTTGGTATATCTTTTTAAATAAAAGCGTGTATTAATTTAATCTGTACTGTAAGGTTTGGTTACCTCGACCCATATTTACTTAGGCTTGTGCTATACTCAGAAAAGCGAAATAGCTGATAATATTGTTCAACTATAAATGATGCATCCCTCGGGATGAATCACGATCTTGAGTACAAATTCACATGCTGATTTGTATAATCCATTACTTAAAAGCTTTAAATCAGATCATCACACCACAATAACTTTGGTGCATTATGAATTTCAAATTGTACCGCAAATATTGACAACAAGCACGTGGAAAATCTATTTTGCAGGTTGTAGTGTTGTACACACACTCATCTAGAGAACGGCAGGTCATGAGTTCGTCTCCAGGAAAATCAACTATTTTTGCTCCATATGCAAGGGCAAAGTCGCTGCTCGCAATCGCGGCCAATGTGGGGTAAAGCCCATGACGAATAGAGAAACGTAATATGTCGATTCTATACCGATGGCAACATTAGTACCACCTCGCGTATATGTTTAAAATTTAAATTGAAAACGTAAATTAATGGGAAGAAGCGTATTATGACGATGAACACACGGAGTCAATCCGTACTTTATTATGCCCGTGCGTTGCAACGGGAGAAAAATTTGGACATGTACTAAAATTTAGTGAAAATTGTATGTGCACACATGGTTGTTCTTCACTACGAAGAAAGCGTTAATTGTCCCGCCCATTATTTACAGGCATGCTATCCATTGCAAAATGGAATTTGGTATATCTTTTTAAATAAAAGCGTGTATTAATTTAATCTGTACTGTAAGGTTTGGTTACCTCGACCCATATTTACTTAGGCTTGTGCTATACTCAGAAAAGCGAAATAGCTGATAATATTGTTCAACTATAAATGATGCATCCCTCGGGATGAATCACGATCTTGAGTACAAATTCACATGCTGATTTGTATAATCCATTACTTAAAAGCTTTAAATCAGATCATCACACCACAATAACTTTGGTGCATTATGAATTTCAAATTGTACCGCAAATATTGACAACAAGCACGTGGAAAATCTATTTTGCAGGTTGTAGTGTTGTACACACACTCATCTAGAGAACCTGGTTGTGTGCAGGCAGACATTCAGAATGCAAATATTGTTCTCCTGCACAAATTAATACAACTCAGATACATCAAGATCATATTTTTTTAGAACTGTGTATGTGAGCTATGTGCAAAATATATTAGACACACCAAGGCTAGGGTGCATCTACAATAACCATCAGTCTATCATCTACATATTACATAAAGTCCACTTAGTCGAGAGCAGAACAAAATAAGAAGGGGGAAAGGGCACAAAGGATTTAGCAAGTTGAGAAAAAAAATCTTACTTGGACCTGTACTGGGCAATGGGCAGTAGTAGAGGAATTGCAAGTTTAGGTTCATCTTTTGGAAGCAAAGAATCGCAGAATTTGTTAGTAGATTTATATTCAGGACCTACAATAAAATTGATCTGGTATGTCATTTGCTTGACCTTATCATGATACAGAGAAAACAAGCCTTGATTCCTCGCAAAACCTTATAGTTCTGTGTTGATCCATACACCGAAGATTGAAGATAACTGCAAGATCACCAGTACAAGCAGTACATTTTCTGAGTATATTTTCAGAGTACTTCAAGCAAGATTACTGAAGTTACTAAAATTTACTTCAAGCAAGATTACTGGAGTAAAACTCTCACACTATGTTTACTGAAAATTTACTAAAACTGTGCCTACAACTACATTTCCTACTCCTAATCTGTAACCATACTCAACAAATAATTGTACCCTACTTCTAATCTGAACCAAATCTTGCAACCAGGATAGGGAGGAGACAGGGGAAGCTCAGCACACGCTGGAGATGCTGGCAAAGAGGAGCATCGTCGAGCAGGATGTCCACGACGCCGTAGGAGATGAAGGGGAGGGCGTACCACATGCAGCCAGGCCGTCGGCGGCTGCTCCTCCTGCTACTCCTCACGGCACCGTCTTCAAATTCAGAACCGCCACCTCCACCCCTCCCCATCTTCAGATGTGCTCTTGCTCCTTCCGCTCATCTTCATGGCGGGGACGTCCAGCCACCACCGTCACTCATTATCTTTGCTGCTTCATGTTCCTCTAATTTTTGAAATATAAAAGCATAAACTTAAGTGGGAAGCAGCAAGGTAAAGTGCTACATTAGTATATGTGCAGACTACTTCCTTATACCATAGCAAACAATCTAAGAATTTCAAATCCAAATGTTGTGAGGCACACCATTGCTTCTGAGCTCTGATCAGCCAAATTTTTTTGCAGATGATAAACAGTTCCAGAGAAAGACCTACCATCCAACTTATCCAAAAGTGGTCTTCTGATTTCCTATGAGATAGTGAAAGAACAATATACAATTATATAATCAATCAAAAAGCATTACTTCAATAATATACGCTTGAGACAGAGGTATTAGCTGTAACCGGAAGGAAGACATGTTGAATTACAGTGCAGATAGAGCATAAATGCATAGTACGTAAAAGAGATTTTGATATGCAGAGTGAAACCAAGAGAAACAATAGCAAAGCCGAGCCACTTAACTGGGAAAAGATGTTTAACAAAGTAGGATCAGGCAAAAGAAAAAACATGTTCAGGCAATATAAAATATGGAACGATGCAACAGCCGCAGGAGCAATCTTCCGTTATCTAAAATATTAGTTAAGCATATGAATTGACCAAGTTGAAATCTCTAGACATCTTATCTAAAAAAACATCTAAGAAAAACCTCAAAAATCTAAGAAAGAAAAAAAAGGATAATAATTGCACATGAATCAGCAGCATTAGCTTCCACGATCTTGCTCAACAACCCAAAATTACTAAATCCCATCAAGAACTACATGTTGAACTGTTCCTGCACAGTAAAACCACCAGTGCTACTGGGCCATATCTGATCCATCCACTACTCCAAGATGTTTCGAAACATCAAAGGAAAAGGAGGGAATAGAGGAGCAAAGCCGTGAGCAGCACAAGTCCACTCCCTTCCTGGCCTGGTCGCCATCCAGTGGAAGTATATTAGGCATTGTCCACATAGACAGGGGTACTGTGATGCCGTCGACCGAAGAACGAAGCAAGCTGATGAAAATCCAAAAAAGGAAAATCAAGCAGAGGAGAGGGAGCTCTGCAACATTTATTAGAGGTAACACATACCAGAAGTCCAGCCACAATATCATGGCAAGTGCATATCAAAAGAACACGAATCACAATCAGAGGCTCGGGATAGACCAAACGCAGTGACCGTTAACAAATCTAAACTCCATGTTAATAATAGCCACTTATATATATTTGGATGTACATAGAAATTAGATATTTCTTGATTGTTTCCATAAGAAAAAACATACTGGCTGCAACAGAATGAAAGACTAACCTATTGATGAGCACAACAGTACATACCATCCCATCCTGATGTTGCCATCTCTCACACTTGATGATTACATCTTGTTATTTCTAACATGTACACCATCGAGCAATTGCTTTACTAGAAATATATTTACACAATATGATCAGAGCAACATCAAGGAGTCCAATGCTGGTGCACAGATTCTCCTCAAATTCCACATCCAACCCTTGTAGAGAAGGACGACATATTTGCTTAGGTGATTTTTGATTGAGCTCCTACAGAAAAATTCAAAGAAATCATGAGGAGCATGGAGCAAAGCAAACTGATCAGAGTAAATCATGAGACGAGAAGCCTCTCAACCTACTACAGGGAATCGAGTCAACATAAACTGCTGTAAGAATTAAACCGTAATGTAGGTCAACAACCAAGCAGTTGATAAAATAAGCCTGACACAACCCATTAATACAATATATAATCACAGGACGTAGATAGAGATTGTGCAGATATCATGATCTACGAACCGTATCTACAAATATTGATTGAAAAGTCACAAAGAAAACCTCCTGACATCACAAAACAAATGTTTCATCAACAGAAACTCTAGTGAATGCCAATTGGATTATATGAGTAAGATAGGGACATTAAAAAAAGGAAAAAGATAATTTAATATTATATATTCTATTTTCTTACTTCACATCACAGAGAATGCAAGTCAAAGATATTGCGATACATCTTACCCTTCTATTATGAAAGGCACAATCCCGAGCAAAATATAAAGAACGAATTGCTCCTGTGGTCCAAGTATTGCAAAAATAGTTATATATAGATTATTCAGCAGTGAGGATAAACATGGCATGTACTACCGAAATCCCTGGAGCTTAGTCTGCATATCTATTCGTCTTGTCCGTAAATCAGTGGTGGCCAAGATGTGCTGGCAGCTCACCTGCCTCTCCCCGTTTACAAATAAAATCAATGCAGCTCAATGCAAAAAAAGAACATAGATATATCTACTTGTAACTCCGGAGTGTTAGTAGAGTCGAGGAGAGAAAACCCAGCCAATGTTACAGCAGATCGATGTGCAGACTTTGTTAGGGACAGTCCCAGTTGTAAAACATAGATATATCTACCTGATGTAATTGCTTGTAACTCCAGAGTGTTAGTAGAGTCGAGGAGAGAAAACCCAGCCAATGTTACAGCAGATCGATGTGCAGACTTTGTTAGGGACGGTCCCAGTTGTAAATCAATCTGGAAGAGATGGAGAGGCGCCGGGAAGCAGAGGGATTTGATGCATCAAAGCAGCCACGGCACCAGAACAAACACAGAAACATCTGTCATTAAGGTCGGCATTGCATACAGAAGTCAGGGCTTCCCTGCCGCCGGTTCCCCGTCCACCACGACCAACACCACCACAGCAGCCAGGCCTCCGAGCTGCGCTACACCCCGGTGCATCATCACAGCAGCCCGCTGTCCGCCGCGGCGTTAGCGTCGACCAGGGGCGGCGGTGCGGCCGATCATGACCGGCGGCTACAGGGAATTTGACCAAACTGGTGGTCCTGGACTCGGGGCAAAGGAGGGAAGGCCGCTGGGGAGATGGAGCCTCCAGGGAGAGGGAGGCGCCCCCGTGGTGGTCGTTGGCGAGAGGGGCTGCCGGGGTGGCGACGCAAAGGGCGACGTCGGCAGCGCTGGAGGGAGTCGCGGTCGGCAGGAGGTGGCGTCGCGCTGGAGCCTCGAGGTCGAGATGGAGTCTCGAGGGAGAGGGAGGCGCACCCGTGGTAGTCGCCGACGAGAGGGGCTGCCGGGGTGGCGGCGCAAAGGGCGACGAACTCGTCCGGATTTGGCGGCTGCGGAGCGAGGACTGGGGCCATGGAGTGGCGGGATATGGGGTCGCGGCGGCGGCGGCCGCGGAGGAAACCCTCGCGTTCTCGGGGTAGAAATTCCAACGACGGGTGAGCCTGGGCAGAACGAAACGTTTTTCTCTGTGACCACTTCAAATAGTACTGCGGCTTAATTATGTAAAACACAGGGATTTATTTATAAATGTTACATGACGGTGAACCCGAACACCCAATCCGTGCTTTATTATTACTAGGACATATGTCCGTGCGTTGCAACGGGAGAAGAAAATATCACATCCCTTTAATTGCTCTAGTCCATCAACCTCCATCCGAATCATATTTCCACAACCTAAAAAGAGGTTGCATTGTTTAGACGTGTGTGGAGAAAACATATGTTGCAATAAATCAGGATTAACCGGGTCACCGATCTATGCCCAGCTCATAATGAAGACAACATGTCTCTGTCTAAAGAGCATAATTAGTACAATAAACAAACCAGTACCAGCAGCCTAAATTGTACCTTCAAATTAAGACCTAGTTTAATCTGATAGGGCAAAAATAATCAGTCAATTCATCAAACATATAGTCAATTTTCTATAAGAAAACATATAATCGTCCACTCAAGATTGAAAAATGCAGTTTGAAGGGACTGCCCAATCTACATAAATCATGTCCATGTTTTGTACATTGCCTAACATTGTCTAACCGTTGGCTTAGGCATAGTCTAACAAAGATTGCAAACTGCTGATAAGTGTTGACATATCGTTGGTTTCTTGACTGAAAAGAAATTTTCAGTCATAGTGATAGCTCCAGCCAACAACCAGAAAAGTAGTTTCATTGGATATACGCGTCCAACAGTCCAAAGAGCGACTCCATAGGAGCAGTATGGAACATCATCATAATGAAATATATCCTATTAGCAACATGAACAGAGAAGAATGGCACACTTAAATGATGGGGAAGAAACATGAAGTGTTTCTTACAGTGTGAAAAACAAATTCTTCCTTAACTGGTGCAAACACATTATTGCCACACTGGGAATAGATTTGTTGCTTTGCAGGCTAAAAATCTCCCTCCGTCCATGTAATAACATCTTATATTATGGTGTACTTTTTTGTTGGTAATAGCACATAGAGCATAATATAGACAACTAAATCAATTTAAAAAATTGGCATGTTTAATCATGTAATATCATGCATCTACACTGAAGAAAGAACAATGTCAATCTTGAAAGGGCACTTATCTTTGATAGAATTCTCATGTTCACCTGCACCGTGAAAAGACTGGAACCACATATAAATGCCATTATCCAGTGAATGATTTATCACATTCTGGATGCTTTGCATCTACGGAAGATAAAAATATTTCAACACAGAGCAAGATAAATAGCACCTAAACCAAAGTAGTAGAGGATACTCGGGTCATTTGCTTTTAGATATTTCATGTTCACTGTTGTTATCTTTGCAACTTGATAGATCTCTTGGATTAAATGAGGAAGCCCACTTGTGATGTCACTGATGTTTAGCTTCTGAAGAAACTCTGGATAACAAACTTAAGTGTGTTTCCCCTACTTTAGTAGTCCTCTGATCAGCACCTGACGGATGTTAGATTGCGCATTGACAAAGGTGTGTATGCAGTTTCTCAATCTGGCAAAATATACCACTTAATTTGGAATTTCTACCATGAATAACTACACCAAATTTGCAATTTCAGCAGCTGAGCGATGTTGGCTAAGCCCATTCTTATCGCTGGAAACTTTAACATGAGAATAACTCCATGTTCTTGCGTTGCAACGGGTGAAAGTAATCTAATATGTGCTCACTAACGTGAAAATTGTGTACACAATAATCTAATATATACAACAAAAACAATTTTCTTAATCGGTTGAGCTCAATGCCAAGCGTAAAAAGCATTTCATTGAATAACCAATTGATCCGTTGGTATCCTTATCGCCACGGCTCATCACAACAATACCTTTCGTTACCAATTATAAACAAAGACCAAAACAGATTTCCCAATGACAGAAAAACTTCTTAAATGTTAATAGTACAATCCACAAAACAGTTAAATGTATATAAGAGCAGGTGCACATACAAATGAGTTGCAGCATAGAAACAAGCATAACATGTGCATTCTAACTTTTCAAGTAAGAATTTTTGTTGTGTTAGTACCTGATTCTGGACAGACTTGGCCATCTTGCAGAACTGCTTGCGCGTTAGAGTCTTGTGCAACAGCTTGGCATGGGTGTCCTGCTTCTTGGTCTTGCTCGTGGACAGGACAACAGCCTTCTCCTCTCCCGCTGATGGCTGGACCGCCACGGTCTTGCTGTTTGTTAAGCCTAAAAAACCACATCAGACCACAGCAAGTTAGCGCCTTGTAGAGGAACTAATAAACAGCTTTGAGCCCGCCAAGAACAGTGCAAGTGTGAAGAGCTATGGACCTGAGAACTTGTAGTAGCGGACATTGTAGAGGTTGTTGGGTCCTTGTGAAACTGGACCTTGGCGTTGCTGTTGCCAAACTGCTTGATCAAGAAGCACTTGCTCTTCTTCACAAGCTCCCAGACCAGAGACCTTGGAACGGTAGTGATTTCTCTGCTCTCACCTCTCTCTCGGATGTGCACAGGAGCCCACCCAACGCCATGGCACCCGCAGGAAGCCGCGCCGCCGGGCCTCCACCACATCGCCCCTGCCTCGTTCTCGCCCGATCGGATCACCGCCATCGCGCCAAGTCCGTCGCCAGCCGCCGCCTTTGCCTCTGCTTCGTGCCCCCATGCTCGCTGACTCCTGCCGCGCTGCTCTGCTTCGCTCGCGTCGCCCTGGCCCCCTTCTGCTCCGTCCACGCGAGGTGAAGGAGCGCACGAGCAGCGCCCGGTCCAACCAAGAGGAGGACGAGCAGGGACAAGGTGCGTGAGGGGAAGCTTCGGTGGCTGGGTTTGCCGGCCGGGTGGAGGAGACGAAGGCGGTTCACGCGCTCGGCAGCAGAGGAGGTAGAGTTACCCGATGCCATGCCGCGCCCGCCAACCGTCGTGCTCCGAGCTCCGGCCGCCTTCCTTGGAGATCCACTGTCTGAGCGCCACTTCCCACCGGATCCGGCGAGATTCAACAGGTCCTTGACGACCGCGCCACCGCATGCCCTTGCGAGGCCGCCGCCGGTTTAGCCTCTCCTCCACGCCTCTCCTCGCAATTATGGAGGGGTGCGGCCGCGGCGGCGAGATGGCGGAGGTGTGGCGGCGGCGGCGACGGCGCGAGGATGGCGTGGCTTGGGCACGGGTGAGGGATCGAGGAGGTAGATGCATACGGGAGGCCTCTGCGTACGGGTGTTTTGTTTTTTTGTTTTCCAGCGAACCGTTTTTTCTTTTGTGTATGGATAGACTGCGGGTTAACTCCTAAAAAGCACAGGAACCTTTGTTTAAAAACGCCGCGACGGTGAACCCGGAGACCCAATCCGTGCTTTATTATTAGGGAGAGACTAGCAAAAGGGCACGTGCGTTGCAACGGGGTTCAAATCAAGCTACTAAGATCATATAATGTATAGCCCACCTTGTTTATTCAAAATCAAATAAAATTGACCACTCGTTGCACTTAACAATTATTCATGCCAATATAATACATTTAGTTGATGGCTTACATGAGACAAGCTTTAGAGACAACAATTTATTCCAAAAATCTTAGTTCAAATTTGGCATTTGAAACTTTCATTATTCATTGCATAAATACAAATTGTGACACTGTTTTGTTTGGGATTTTCATTTTAGACCAACAATACATTAACCATTAAATTAGAAATTGTTCTTCTGAAATTAGTATGACATGTTGACAGCTCCAGCAGAATACATAAACCAATTTAATTTAAATAACACAACAAACAATTACAAAAAACAGGTGGGCTGCTTAGCCATGTAATCTACGATCTGCCTTGAGCTGTACTGCAAATATCTTGTATGCATATCCTGAAACAAAGCATCATCAATAAACTTTAGTATCTTGGATGGAAAATTATGGAGGTATATACAATAAAGTAAGTTCAGTACTGACTTTAGAGCCATTTTCTATAACTGGTAGGCTTAGTAGTCGGTAAGGAACTCCTTTTTTAGTTAGAGAAAAGGTATGTAAAACTCCTAGAGTTAGCGAGTGTTGTCAGCTAGCATCATGGCCATCTTTCCTTGCATCCATCCCTCGAACATGCTACAGTGTAGTACGAAATAAATAAATTTTGATGAACAGAGAGTAAATAATGAGTGAACAAATGTGTTAGGCATAATATATAATCAATCAAAAGCATCATGGTCAATGTAAATGTATGAAACTCTGTCTACACACTTTTCATAGCATTCTCTTTGTATACATTTTGCATACCATTCTCCGTGTCATCCCGTCTCACCTACACTGTTTTGTACCCTGCCAAAATCTTATCCATCAAAATTTATCCCATAACAATATCTAGCCCTTTGTTGTTAAATTGCTAAAAAAATCAACTTGGCTAAGCCCTCAGCGGTGCTGGTATGCATACCAAGAACATGATGGTGCTTGACAACATCCAAAGTCGGCTATTGGGTCGCACAATTGCCTCCGACTCAGAACATAACAAAGATAAGGAGGCCAGCCACGAAGTTTGCGATGGTGGAACCGTGAGCGTGGTGCTCGGGTTGCCCATGGTGAACATACCTCAACATGCAGATATAGAACTATAAATATCCTGATTTGCTCATCGCTATCGTCGACAGTGTCATCAATTATGTGCCAAAGCTAGCAGGTCTCATCTACCACTGCTACAACGGCGACCGCGAGTCCGTGGCTACATGCATACTGCATGGCTAGTAGTCCCGCACTACAATCCATCATGCAGTGCTCACCAACATCAACACATGTGTGAATCGATTAGAGTAGGATCTGGGAGGCGTGATTTACATCCAGAACAAACTCACCGCCACTTAGATCGAAGTTAGTGATTGGAGTTTGGACATTTTTGTTGTTGTGTAGCTGAGGAGAGGAGGATTGCTAGTTGTGTGGAACGAACAAGAATCAGTTTTTTATGTTAATTGTGTAGCCCAAAATCCACAGACATTGAAGTCATGCATGAGCAGCTGAAGGAAACTACTTGTGAGCACCGTGCTGTCATGGGCCATCGGCTAGGGCCATGCCCCGCACTCCTTTGTCTTGGGATCTCCTTCCCCAAAGAGAAGGCCCACCAGATCAGAAACCACTCCTCAGAAGAACTGGTGTCCAGTTGTCGGTCCAGACAAAGGCTTAGGTGGCCAATGACGCTACAACTCCTTTACAAAAATCCATAATCTCGTCGACGACTCCAAAGAAATAGCCACCAAGGATGTTGTGGCCGTCTTCGCCGGCCCATCGCCTCGAGGGACTGGAACAGCTGTCCGTGGCTCGGAGCTCCCCTGCTTGCCGCCACCGATCGCTGTCGTCTGTGCACCACCGCTCTGCCCCCTGCGCCACGTCTTCATCTGAGGCCCTCCAAGCACCACCGCCAAAGTACCCGACCCCTGCATGTCTGCGGCGATTCTGTGCCCAAGACCCACCTCCTATCTTCTTCCTCATGTACGGCAACAGGCCCTCCCAAATATTTCCTCCATTTGGCCGACGAGCTGGGCACTTCCTTGTCCCTTACCTCTGGCCGCCGCCTCCCCTCCTATTTTTATATGTAGGCGTGGTAGGTTGATCTCAACCCGGTCCGTCTCATGTCCTTGACCAACTGCTTTTTCCTATTCGTGTGGAGATCTTTTACGTACCAAAACGCTTCCTCCTGATTAATAATAGGAACGACAGAACACCGGATTAGTAAACGTACGTACCAAAAACTCATGGGTGGAATCCCTCCAGACGGAACAGTTGTGCGTGGTGAGCCACATGATCACATGAATAATACCACCTCGGATGTAGAAAATAATATAGGTGAAAAAAACTGAAAGCGTAAATTCACAGGAAGAAGCGTATTGTGACGGTGAACCCACGGAGTCAATCCGTGCTTTATTATTAGGGAAATATTAGGGAGAAAAAAAATTAGGGGAGACTAGCTCATATGCCCGTGCGTTGCAACGGGAGAGATAATTGATGTGTTCATCAAAATGGTCTCCACAAGAGTGGAGCAATAACGCGGAGAGATGTAGTGTTCTTGCGGGTCATTTTGGCCGGCGAGATCTTTATAGTAGTGGGGTTGGTCGGAGTGGCGGCCACTACCGAACTCATGCCTTTTTTTTGTTCAGTTCCGCCTCCTTGTCGAGGTTGTGGTGACCTCCTGATTTTTCCATAAAAATGCGAGCATATTTTTTGAAAAAAAATGTTAGTCCTGGAAAAAGGCAGGCAAAATTTTGACTAGAAAGATTTTTTGAAATTCACAAACATTTTTTGAAAATAGTAACCATTTTTAAGGCGGAGAAATGATAATTTTTTGAATTTGTGAACAATTTTTGAAAATGGAAACTTGTTTTTAACATTCAAAACCAATTTCAGAAATGTGTTTTTAATCTCGAACATTTTTTGAATTTTTTAACATTTCAATAAAAAGGAGTACTTTTCAATTACCGTTATTTAAAAATCTAATTTATTTTAAAATTCCCGAGCAATTTTGGATTTTTTTTAAGAACTGCGAACATTTTTTTTAATTTCGAACACATTTGGAATGAGAATAAGAATTCAAAGTTCCAAATATTTTTGGGAATGGGAACAAATTTTGAAATTCTGAAGATTTAATGAAAATTTGTACAAAAAACGAAATTTTGAAAGAAGAAAAAATAAATTTATGGGAAAAAGGTAAAAATAAATTGGAAGGGAAAAAAGAAAAATAAAAGTAGAAAAAGAACAAAAAAAAAGAAAATGGGCCGGACCAACGTTGGGCTACCTATGCGAAGCTCCAACTATATACCGCCCTCTGCGGCAAATGAGTTCTTCCTGCCGAGTGGGCAGGATATCAGTGGGTGGCTTCTCTGGGCCTTAGCGCTTGCGGGCCCACATAAGAAATTCTAGACAAAATTCTTTTTTTCCTTTTCTAGCACATGGACCACAAAAATTTAGTACCACCTCGGATATAAAAAAAATTCGATGGTGAACGGATGAAATAATTGGAGAAACGCCCCTTGCTTTGTTAGTAGGTATAGATATAGATATAGACTAGCAAAAGAGCCCGTGCGTTGCAACGGGAGAAAAATATATCACATGCCTCTAGCCCAATAGCCCCATGGCTAAAAGGCCCCATAAGGTTGTGCCCTCTATTTCAATACATCACATTACTCATGACAAACAGGAGCAGAACGGGACGAATGGGCAACGAACAATGGAAAAGGAGCAAAAATATTCTCCGACAAAATTTCATAGTGTTCCGAGAAAAATGCAAAGCTAGTATGTAATTTCACAGAAATGCCACTTCTAGAATGCATAAAAAACATAATCCGGCCAATCATTTTATAATGATATGTTCACACACTTAAGTTGTGCTATTACTGCCTTGTGTTTCAATTGGTAACTAAAAAAATTAATGATGTCGGGTGTTGTTTGAGGATGAAAATTGTTGTCTCTCATACTCTTAATCAACTCAAACACTCTGATATGTAAATTCAGGTATATACATTTAGCTTGTACTACAAAAAAAGTAAAGCTAGAAACCTAGCAAGTACTATATTTTTCAAGGACCAAAAACTTGAAAGAGGAATAACACAGAAAAAATGAAGAACATCTGGAAGCACTACATGCATTTGTGAGTCCAAGCATAGTATCTGCAAGAAATTATTTAGAAAATAAACATGCCTCAAAAATTTAGAGACCTCATGACAGGTGGACTGATGCCCAATATATCTTTAGATAAACAATGAGCATGTTTCTCCCTACGGTGGTGGGTAGCTCAAAGGACGGAACGTTCAAATATGTGAAAGAAAGTGCCAAGGGTAAGGTTACTGGATGGAAAGGACAGGGTTTGTCAAAGAAAGCGCGGGAGGTGTTGGTTAAATCTGGCCTCCAATCAACCCCAACTTTTACCATGAGCTGCTTCCAACTCACCAAGAAATTGTGCGGGAACCTGACTTCTATCTCTTCGAACTTTTGGTAGGGTGAAGCAAACGGGGAAAAGAAGGTTCATTGGATAGCATGGAAGAAAATGTGCATGAGCAAGCAAGATGGAGGAATGGGTTTTAGGGATATGGAGGCTTTCAATCAGGCTCTACTAGCAAAACAAGCATGGAGGTTGCTGCACTCATCGGCTTCACTTTGTGCCAATGTGTTGAAGGCTAGATACTACCCAAACGGATCTATTCTCAATGCTACCTGCCCGAGTGGAGGTTCGTATACGTTCAGAAGCATTCTATATGGCAGGGATCTGTTGATGGATGGACTGGTATGGCGAGTGGGTGATGGTACAAGTATTCGTATTCATCATGATAATTGGATACCAAGACAAGGTCATCTTCGGCCACTGGGCCAGGTGTATGTTCATGGAGTAACGAGAGTTTGCGATCTGCTGAATGATGACGGAGACGCGTGGGATCGCGCCAAGCTGGATGTAATGTTTTCCCCAGATGATGTGCAAGACATACTCCAGATCACCATCGGAGGCCATGGTATGGCGGATATCCCCGCCTGGAACTTTACAAATAATGGGCAGTTCACTGTCCGTTCGGCCTATCACCTCTGCATGGAAAAGAGGCGAGCAAGAACCGGACAGCCGGGCTCTTCGTCGTCTGTTGCGAAGCACTAGGGGTGGATGGCGTTGTGGGGTGTCAATGCACCTGGCAAAGCGATTATACATGTTTGGAGAATGATGAAGAACGGATTGGCCGTAGGGGCAGAGCTTCTGCGGCGACACATCAAAGCCGGGGTGTTCTGCCCGGCTTGTGGGCGAGAGGAATCATTGTATCACCGGTTCTGGTCTTGCGAGCACTCGGTGTTATTTTGGAAAGAGTTGGGCTCGGTGTTGGGAGTGAGGGTGGCGATCCCACCTGTCCAGATGTGCTCCCAGAGTCGACTCACGGACTAGTTGTTACAGTGGCTGACAGAGGCGGACGAGGATTCGAAGTCTTTGTTGATACAGGGCCTTTACGCGTTGTGGCTTGCTAGAAATGACATGCGGAATGGAAGAAGGATTGAAGATCTGGCACAGTTGGCGACGCGAGTCAAGAGACTGATAGAGGAGTGGAGGGCAGGCCATGAGGCCCCGGTTCCGACAGTGAAGCAAGTCATCAAAGAACGATGGAAACCACCCGACAGTGGCTGGATGAAAGCTAATGTAGATGGGGCCATGGTCAAGGAAGGAACGGGAGGGGGAGCCGGTGTTATCTTTAGGGACGAAGACGGCGCATTCCGAGGGGCGGCGTCCCATTTTCTTCCAGATTGTCCAAAAGCTGAGACGGCCGAGATACTGGCGTGTCGAAAAGCGGTGCAGTTGGCGATCCAACGAGGTATTCAGAAACTGCATTTGGAGACGGACTCACAGGTGGTAGCCAAGATGATTGGAGAAAAGGGACGCAACTTATCGCCGGTGGGACAAATAGTAGAAGAGGTGAAGAATTTGATCCGAACTAGGGAGAAGTTCAAGATCACTTGGGTCAGGAGGACGGCTAATGGGGCAGCCCATATACTTGCTAAGCTAGATCTTAATAATCGTACTTCAGTTTTTTGGGACTTAGATCCCCCAATTTGTATTCTCAGTACTGTTTCTGACGAGATTCCTACGTTGAGTTAATAAAGAAGTTTTGAAGTTCAAAAAAAAACAATGAGCATGTTTCCCCAGGTAGTCTGATGAACTGAAGCAAATTATCCGCAAGGAATAGAAAAGAAAATTAGTAGATCATCCAAGGAACAAATGGGCAAACAATAATATAATCTTGAAAAGAAACACCAATTTCAGTAAATTTTACCACGGAACAATTGCAGTTCTCTGTCACTTCTTTCCTAGTACCCAAAATAATTCTAAAAATACCATACCGCAAATTACAAAAATTCCACAGACCTCATGAAAGGTAACCTGATGTACTTTAGTCCCGGTATAGTGTTTCTACTTAGCCTAATAGGGGCAGTGCCATTCAAAAAACTAACAAATCAAATCAATCAAATGCAAGATATTTGTTCACTGTAACTATTCCGCAAGACTGTGCTCAAATATAAGCTATTTAGAGGAGCACAACTATAGTACTGTGCGAAATTTAGAAATCAGCATGTGTGCGCAAGTGCAACTCAATTGCATACCAGTTTCGTGATGGCAACTAAATCTGAAATCCAAAAGCTTAAGTAACCTCAAAATTGAAATACCGCATCCTTGCAGCTATGTTTCCACTGAAAAATTGACTTCTTGCTAATGGAGCAACCCAACCCAACAATTAGTCGTAACATAATAAAAATACTGCAATGATACATTCTTGTTGGTAAGAAACATAATTTCAGTGCAAGAGATAAATTATTTGTTTCGCCGTGCTAGAGATAAATTCTTTGTTCCACCAAAATGACATAATTTTTATGTTCGGGAAACTTGGATGTTTTGGTAAGATCCTTGTGCAAGTGAACCGATACACTGATAAGACATTGATATTCTAAGTGAATAAGTAAAACATATATAACTACAAAATGGTACCGGATAAAAGAAACTGACAATGCAATGAAGATAATAACAAAGAAAGAAACTCCAAACATAATCAACCAGCAAAAAACATTTAAAATAAATTTTGCAAAGCCCTTCGCATTTGTTTTTGTTTTGTGCTAAATAGTAGGTCTGGACCGGTCGGCGGACAGCCCGGATGACAAAATATGTCCAAATGCATAAAAACATGGTCTGTCTAGGACACATCTAGATGTGACATAGTTAACCTGATGTCCACTATGTTTGTAGTCTATTTTTTTTCTCAGTTTTTTGTTTTTGTTTTTTGTTGTTGCGGTATTTGTGAAAGTTTAGATGTGACATCCTTAAAAAACTAAAAAACATCTATATGTGAATTTAACAAACTGTAAAAACAATACGTGTCAACGCTAGGCTCGAGCGACCGGCACTTAACCCATCTCCCTTATCTCCTACCTCTGTCATGGTCTCACCCATCCCGGCTTGTCTCCTGCAAGCTGATCCGCACCCGTCGGGGCCCTGAGGCTACCTCCCGGTGCTGCCTCTTCCAACTGCGCCGGGCCACCCTGAAAAGCTTCGCTCCGCCATTGCCTCACTGGATATACGCAGGTCAGGTTGCCTCTCTCCCCGGCTTTCTCCCTTCTTCTCTCTCTAATCTCGTTCTCTGTCTCGCACGTTTTCTCCAGGGAGCCCGCCATGCCTCTCCGTCTTCGTCCGCCGCGCCGAGACCGCCTCCTGCTGCCGGGAGCCTGCTCTGGAGCCGCCGCCACTGAAGGCCGGCCGACGGCGAGCAAGGCCGGCCAACGCGCGCGGGTCCCTTCATTGGCTCCAGCAAGCTCGTCGGCGGCGGGGACCATAAGATCCCTGTGCCAGCAGCCTCGGATCTGGCCCGATTCGTACGTCCACGACCTCCGCGACCTGCGCATGCCCCTTGGTCCGGCCTAGATCCCGCGCCGCTTCGTCTGTTCGTGTTGACCCCGAGGAGTCGTATCTTCGGCAGACCACCACCAGTGGCTTCATCCCTGTATCTTCAGATGGGCTCTCTTCTCTTTGATTTGTTCTTGTCCCTCATTTCCTTCTTGATTTGTTTCCTTCTTGATTTTGGAGACCGTTTGTTGATTTTCTAGGGCGTACGTATATGAACTGGTAAGATCAGATGTAAAGTAGCGAGGTGGGATTATTTGATGGAAGAAAGATTCTCAACACAGAGCTAGGTCTTTTTTTTTTGAGAAAAAGAGATGCAGGCCGGCAATGTACAAAACTTGAGCGCAAAGAACAAACAAACGATGGGCTAGAAGGCATGCAGCGGCAAAGAACATATGGGCTGCTTCGTTTGTAGGCTCAACAATTAGGATGTAAATTCACGGGAAACCGAAAATTACCTAAGCAAAAAATTAGTACCACCTCGAATATGGGTTTTTCCGAAACTGAAAGCGTAAACTTACGGGAAGAAGCGTATTGTGACGGTGAACCCGAAGACCCAATCTGTGCTTTATTATTAAAAAAAATAAATAAAATTATTATTATTATTATTATTATTATTATTATTATTATTATTATTATTATTAGGGAGAGATATAGATATATAGATTTCTATTTTGCCTCAAATTTTATAAAGCAGATAACTTTTATTAAATATGGAACTTGGTCCATAAACCACAATGCAATTTTAGGCTCTGCCACAAAAAGTTTGGGGTTTAAATAAAATAGTTAGTAATTTTTATAATTTTGAAATGCATTTATTTAAAATTTGGCTGCTGTTTTAATTATTTTAGGGTACTTAAGTACTTTATAAAAAAGTTGATTTCACCTTGACAATTACTCATTAATTACATGTAATGCAATGAACTTTTTTATTTTACTGTTTGAAGAAATATATTACTTGACTTTACTTTAAATTTGAATTTGGCTTTGATTTTAACAAGTGGCAATTTGGCTTAGTTAAGTAATGATGACATGGCATCATTAGTGTGGAGTTACTGTAGCATGACACTAGGGGTGTTACACTGTCCCACCGCAGGACCAGCGCACGAGAAGCTGAGAAAGCCTTGTCGTTGCCGCCCTCCCGGCTTTGCCCGGCCGTGCCCTGTGGCGGCGGCGAGGGAGGAGGCGTGGGGTGGAGAGAGCTTGTGGCGGCGGCTAAGGCACCCTCCCCGTCGCACATGGGGCGATGAGGGAGTGGATGGGGGATAATCCGATCCGGGTCCTCGTATTTGCGAAATCACTAATTAAGGAGTACCCCTTTCAAAGACCACTCGCACCTTCTTATGTTGTGACAAATGGCGTGTTGCATGTGCGCCACTTGTGGCAACATACGAGTTTTCCCTTTTTTCATAGATTCATTTATTCAAAATATTTTATCTCTTAAACTATGCATCAAAATCTCGAATCGCTTTCGCCGTTGGATTCACGCCGAGATCTTCAAAATCCCATGTTGATAGGTTTTGACAATCTTTTTGTCAGGAAAAAAACCAGACGAGAAAACCAAACCGGGAGCATGATTTTTTCTTACAGGACCCGTTTGCGAGAGCCATGCCTCTCACGGAAGCAAAAACGCGCCTCTTAGGAAAGGAAACAAAAAAGAAAAAAAGAGTTTTTTCGTTTCTGAGATACATGGTCGTGCCTCTCACGAGAACAAAATCGTGCCTCTCGTGGAAGCTAAAACGTGCCTACGAGAAAGACAAAAACACATATTTTCGTTTCCAAGAGGCACGGCCGTGCCTCTGGCAGAAGCAAAACCATGCCTCCGGCGAAAGCAAAACCGTGACTCTCACAGAAAGAAAAAAGCATATTTTTTTTGTTTCTGAGAGGCATGGCCGTGCCTCTCGCGAAATCAAAGCCATGCCTCTCGTGGAAGCAAAACTGTGCTTTTTAAGGACGCAAAAAACACATTTTTCATGCAAATTTTTTCCTTTTTTTATTTATCTAAAAGCTAAGAAAGACTGCTGGAAAACCGGAAAGTCGAAAAAACAGAAAACTCCATCTGAAAAGACAAAAATGCATGCGGAAAAATAAAAAACTGGAAGGAGCGCCCAGGCCACGACACGTTGCAGCGGCTGAGATCATTGTGAGGATCCCGAAGGAGCACTCCTCAACTAGTTGCTCTCTCATATTTTGTGCAATGGGCGGTGCGGGGCGCACAAACGCATACCCCCACGCGGTTTGGTCCGGCCTAAATGGGGATGCGGGGCCCCTGTTTGTTTTTTCCTTCCTTTTTCTGTTTTATTATTTCTATTTGTATATTATAATTAAATTCTAAAATTATCAAGAATTTCAAAAAAAAATTGCAAATACAAAAAATGTATGTGAATTTGGAAAATGTTCTCACGTTTCAAAGATGGTCATGTATTCAAAAAATGTTCATGGTTTCAAAACAGTGTTTTGAACTTTAAAAGATGCTCACTGATTCAAAAAATGTCCGCAAATTTCAAATAATGTTCACTGATTCAAATAGTTGTCGCAAATTCAGAAAATGCTTGTGAATTTCCTAAGATGTTTGCCAAATCGTAAAATGTTCAAGAATTCTGAAAATTGTTTGTGAACTAAAAAATGTTATGAATTTCGGAAAATCGCTAATTCAAAAAATATACTCGAATTCAAAAATTATTCGTGGATTTCAAAAATTATTCTTATTCTATGAAAAATCACAAATTTTAAAAATATTTATGAATTATAAAAAGGGGTACTCCCTCCAATCCATATTAATTGTCATTGACTTAGTACAAAGATGAACTAAATCAGCAACATTCCATATTAATTGTCGCCGACTTAGTATAAAGTTGTACTAAATCAGTAACAAAATGGGTTGGCTTATGTAGCGTCACCGTTACCCCCAGAGGGTGCGCGTTTGCACGCTAACCAATGAAGTACATGGTAAATAAGAATAACCCTATACCTCCCTCGAAGGTCAAGCTAGATACTCTATTTGGATAGAGATACACGATGTTCCTAGCATGTATGCCAACTTGGTTCCATCTCTCGAGGTTAAAGTGGGTGAGGTTCTTTTTGTGGAGACACAATCCCATGGCTTCAGAGGCAACTTTTACCACATCTGGATAAAGATCAATGTTCATAAGCCTTTGAAGAAGGCGGTGCCGATGATTAGGGACTCAAAGCATCAAATCTATAGGGTGAAATATGAGCGATTATCTGACTGGTGTGTTGCTTGTGGACATCTCGGACACTGTTTAAGGAGCACGAAGATGGAATCCACCCTAAGTTAGCTATGGTGTTAAAGGATATCTATGCTTCTTGGTTCATGCGCCTGGGAGCAGGTCCTGGTGGTAGTCGATGATACCATGAAGGTAGGCATGATGGCCGATCTGGAGGTAACAGGGACAGGACAAACCAAGATGTTGGTGGGAATCAGTCAGAGGAGGATGAAGACCCATAAGTGGTATGGGCTGACTTAACAATGGAGGACCCTAGCAGGAAGAGGTCCAAAAGGACCTAACTGGGCAACAATACTACGGCGATGCTACAAGTGCAAGTTCAGATCCTAATGGTAATCACTTGCTATTGTCCCAACAGGAAAGACCGAGTCTGCCCCCGAAGAAATATCTCAAGAGGTCCAAGAGGGAGTGAGCCAAGGATGGAATAAACTCATCATCGAATAATTTGGTGGGCTCCTTGGAGGGGCGCCACCGTGCCCAATGAGTGCACTATGGTGGAACTATCGCGGGACAAACAACACCGCGATAGTCCATGAACTTCGCAAATTAGTGAAGAGATTGACCCGACCCTATTATGCATTGTTGCAACACAAATAGGAGGACCCAGGGTAGAAGATTTAGCTGCTACTTTGGGTTATGATAAGGCATGTGCAGTTGATAGTCAAGGTAGAAGCAGTGGAATCAGATTGTTTTGGAATAATTCAATAAAATTGGAAATTTTGGGTTACTCGGTTTACCATTTGGATGCATCAGTTGAAGAACTGGGTCATGAAAAGTGGAGGATGGCTTGTGTCATCGTCCACCTTTTCAGGTTACCGTCTCCATGTGTGTCTATGCTAGCCCCTAGATCAAATCACCGGCATACACGGTAACAGATGTTGTATCATACACAAATGCATCATTTCATTACATCGCATGATGTAAAAACCATATAATCTTACAAACTCTAGCCATAGACTAGTCAAATACATAGTTTTACAATAAGCAAATAGAGTTCTTCTAAAGCAAAATGAAAGAAAATCTAAAGTTGATGTCTTGGTAAGCTCCATCAACACCACAAGGAAGAATGTCGAGTGGAGGCACGAAACCCAACATAAGTCACTCCTCGAAGCAATCACCTGCAACATGATACGTTGTAGCCACTAGGGTCAACACACTGAATGTATTGGCGAATTCCACGATTGTACGGAAATCTTGTTTCAACCTCTACATGCATTATTGTCTAGTGGAGTTCAAGGCTTTTTGCTGAAAAAAGTTTTCTCCAACTTTGTAATAGGTGGTATACTCTAAAGTAGTACATACTTGGGGCCACCGCAATCCTGAAGCTGCCTTAGACCAACTCCACAGGTTAACCAAGCACATGTGTTAGTCAATATTCCCTTCTTCAACCCATCAATTTTTAGTTAAGATGAGGTGATGAGATCAGGCTGACAGTTCTCGGTCAAAGTTGCTCAAATTTGTCTGTAATTGTGGACATGACTAATCATGATTAGCTTTTACACTCTACGAGGTTCGTATACTTTAACCATGAGACCTAGTCACACCCTTGTGTTGATGGGGAACCTTGCATGGAAAACACAAAAAACCTAGGAAACACCCAATGATCTATCTATGGAGACGCTAGAAACGAGAGAGGGGAGTGTGTCTATGTACCCTTGTAGACCAAAAGCATAAACGAACTAAAGATCTTGGTTGACGTAGTCGTACTCGCGTCACGATCCAATTCGATCCAAGCACCGCATGTGCGGCACCTCCGAGATTATCACATGTTCGTCTCGGTGGCGTCCTCTCCTTCTTGATCCAACAAGTGAGGGAGAGGAGGTAGATGAGATTGTGACCAACATGATGACATGGTGGTGATGGTGGGAGCGGAACGCCGGCCGGGCTTCGCCAAGCACTACCACTAATACAGGATGCTGCTAACGCGACACTACGATCAGAGACCCTTCGAAGAAACTGTGTGCGATGCAATAATCGCAAACGGTAGTGTGAAAAACCATAAAAAGGTGCATAAAATTTGCGATGACGGATGCATCAAACACGGTTCAGATTTTAGTTGCATGTGCGATGCAGGGCATACGGTTCAGTTCAATTAACTATTTACGATGATGAGGAACAAAAGAAATAGGCAGCCAGATGAAGGTGTGTGCGATATATAACATATGGTTCAAATACAAAAGAAATGGTCAGTCAAATCAAGGTGTGTGCGATATACGACATGCGGTTCACTCGGATGAACTGTTTGCATTGAGACAGGAGAACAAAACGGTTCAATATAACAAGATGTGGGTGATACGCGGCAAACATGTCTGTAATTAGAAATGTGTGCGAAGGCTGATAATAACACAAACGATTGCTGCTAATAAGACGTGTGTTCTGCGATGGGATTGCATACAGAACAACAACATATATATACACACTTATAAGAACATGGTTGCATAACCAAATTAAACATCCACTTACATAGGTGGCTACTACAACCATGGCATTTGCACACACCAAAGTAAACTATTACATGCATAATTACATAGGTGGCTACTACACACATGACATTTTCACACACCAAAGTAAACTATATATTACATGCATGATTAACTAGGATAAATGATCATCTGATCATCATCTACTTCTTGTGATGCTTGCTCTGGTTGTGGCTCGATCTGGCCTCGTCGATCTCTGTAACAAGGCACTTCCTCATGTCAATGATCCGCCTGTGCATGTCGTAGCATGTGTACACGCTCTTGGCCACGAACCTGAGGTGAGGTTCATCCAGTTGCCGCATATAGGCCCTGTGCTAGGATATGAGACGTGTTCTGCCGGCATCCTGCTTCATCTTTTCGTAGTATGGGTCGATGATGGCTGAGGCGAGTTCAAACAAGGAGTCCTTCTTCGTGCTGCGCCAGACCCTGTTGTGCTCACGGATTTCGACAAGGTTCTGGTAGGCCAAGCCCGTAACCCTAAGCGATTTTACATCGTTGGTGGTTTCCACCGTGGAAAACTTGTAGTCGGTGCTGTTGACGAACCTGGTGAAAGGGTCGCAAGGCTCTGTGGCCATGCAGTAGTGGTAGATGAGGACATGATGGCGCACACACAACTGGCAACGGCAACCTTCTGATCTATGTTGGGACGACCGACGGTGTACTGGAGGTCGATGCCGACCACCTTGTACTTGTCTCGAGCAAGCAGCTGCTCAACGGTGTTGATGTAGTCGTCCACCATGGCCAGGTCGATGGTGTACACCACTGAGAGATCCGTCTCCCTCGCATGGGTCTCCACTTTATGCTCGCCGAACTCCATTGGAGCGCCGCTAGACACCCCCTTTCTATGTGTCGTCGTGGGTGTGCTTGTTATGTTGTGGGGTGCGATCGAAAGGTTGAAGAGACTAAGATTATAATGGCCGCGGGAATTAAAGAGGAAGCCGGACGGCCTGGAATATCGGCACGCCCTGATGGCAGTTCTAATTTGCAGCGCGTAACTCCATCGTGCCGCATGTAACTGCATGGCGTGGCAATGCACGCGGCGCAACCGCATGCATATGGCCCCTCGATGTGAACGTGCGTAGGCCCAACCGCTGGCAGAGCGCGCGGAGGGACGCGAGCAGAGCGCTCCGCGGTCGCCTCAATGACGAGCAACTACATATATGCATATGGAAGTTGAACACGCAAGGAAAAGCTGTGCACAAGCCAAGTGCGCCGGCGGATGCGAGCAGAGCGTGTCGCGACGCCTAACGGCAAGCACAGCGCGCTGCGGCGCCTAACGGCGAGCAGAGCTTGCCGAGGGACACGAGCAGAGGCCGACATAGTGATACGTGGCAAATAAGGCGAACTGTGCAAGCAATGTCGGAGACATCAAGCACGAATCAGATTAGAATTGTGTGTGCGATATGTGGCATACAATTGATCCATCCGAGCTGTTTGTGATGGAATAAGTGTGTGTTGTGGGCAAACGCTTGCTGGTATATAACCTTAAATTTAACCAACAAAATGTTAATGCATGTTACAAAAATTATATAACTGGAAGCTATGTTCAAATACGAATCCAACGATATGATCTTTGCTGACATGCATTCATATTTTATTAATTAAATCCTACATATAAACCAGGAGGGGGTATAGTAGGTAATTAAATCGCAAATGTTTTTTATTAACCGTATGTGTATGTGTCCTTCCGTCCTCCTCTCGCATGTCCTGTCACCCGCTGCCGCAGACACTTCGAGCGCAAGCTTGAGCAGCGCGTAGGGGCGTTCTTTTGGCCAAACGGTGGTGAGCCCGTTCCCGCGCAATAGCTCAGGTTTCCGCGCAAGCTTCCCGCCCGACTCGGTGAAATCCCCCAAAATCCCAATGCTTACCAGCCTACTATATAAACCCTCATGGTCGGCAAGTCTTGCGTCACATTTTCCCCTCCCTGCATGTAGCTTATCTCATCTGCTTCTTCCACAATCGCGAATGACATCGGTCCATCGTCATCACTCAGCCACTCCGCCATCATTAGAGGAAAACTCCAGCTGGGAGGCTACACTGCGGCGGCGGCGTAGTTCCCGGTGTAGTGTAGTGTGTGTGACGTCCCTGTCGGGTGTGCACGGAACACCCACCACACGCTCCGTCGCCGCTGCCCTTCGGCAGCTGTTGCCGGCCGCCGTTGCCGCCACACCACCGTCGAAAGCCAGGGCCATCGCTCGCTCCGCCGCCGCGACTCGAAGGCGGGAGGTGGCCGTCATGACCGCCATTGGTGGCCATCACCCACTCCGCCACCGCGGCTCGAAGGCGGAAGGTGGTGGTCGTGGCTGCCACCCCATGGCCGGCTGCCGTGGCCGCCAGCCCACCGTCGACCACCGGGATCATCACCCGCTCCTGTTGGAAATATGCCCTAGAGGCAATAATAAAAGCATTATTATTATATTTCCTTGTTCATGATAATTGTCTTTATTCATGCTATAATTGTATTATCCGGAAATCGTAATACGTGTGTGAATAATAGACACCAACATGTCCCTAGTAAGCCTCTAGTTGACTAGCTCGTTGATCAACAGATAGTCATGGTTTCCTGACTATGGACATTGGATGTCATTGATAACGAGATCACATCATTAGGAGAATGATGTGATGGACAAGACCCAATCCTAAACATAGCATGAGATCGTATAGTTCGTTTTCTAGAGTTTTTCAATGTCAAGTATCTTTTCCTTAGACCATGAGGTCGTGTAACTCCCGGATACCGTAGGAGTGCTTTGGGTATACCAAACGTCACAACGTAACTGGGTGACTATAAAGGTATACTACGGGTATCTCCGAAAGTGTTTGTTGGGTTGACATGGATCAAGATTGGGATTTGTCACTCCGTATGACGGAGAGGTATCACTGGGCCCACTCGGTAATGCATCATCATAATGAGCTCAAAGTGACCAAGTGTCTGGTCACGGGATCATGCATTACGGTACGAGTAAAGTGACTTGCCGGTAACGAGATTGAACGAGGTATTGGGATACCGACGATCGAATCTCGGGCAAGTAACATATCGATCGACAAAGGGAATTGTATACGGGGTTGCTTGAATCCTCGACATCGTGGTTCATCCGATGAGATCATCGAGGAGCATGTGGGAGCCAATATGGGTATCCAGATCCCGCTGTTGGTTATTGACCGGAGAGCGATCTCGGTCATGTCTACATGTCTCCCGAACCCGTAGGGTCTACACACTTAAGGTTCGGTGACGCTAGGGTTGTAGGGATATGTATATGTAGTAACCCGAATGTTGTTCGGAGTCTCGGATGAGATCCCGGACGTCACGAGGAGTTCCGGAATGGTCCGGAGGTAAAGATTTATATATGGGAAGTCCTGTTTCGGGCATCGGGACAAGTTTCGGGGTTATCGGTATTGTACCGGGACCACCGGAAGGGTCCCGGGGATCCACCGGGTGGGGCCACCTGTCCCGGGGGGCCACATGGGCTGTAGGGGTGCGCCTTGGCCTACATGGGCCAAGGGCACCAGCCCCAAGAGGCCCATGCGCCTAGGGTTTCAAGGGAGGAAGAGTCCTAGGAGGGGAAGGCACCTCCTAGGTGCCTTGGGGAGGAGGGATTCCTCCCCCTTGGCCGCACCCCCCTAGGAGATTGGATCTCCTAGGGCCGGCGCCCCCCCTTGGCCCTCCTGTATATAGTGGGGGAAGGAGGGCTCTTCATCCACGCCTTTGGTTGCCTCCTTCTCCCTCTCCAACACCTCCTCCTCCTCCATAGCGCTTGGCGAAGCCCTGCCGGAGTACTGCAGCTCCATCAACACCACGCCGTCGTGCTGCTGCTGGTGCCATCTCCCTCAATCTCTCCTCTCCCCTTGCTGGATCAAGAAGGAGGAGACGTGGCTGTTCCGTACGTGTGTTGAACGCGGAGGTGCCGTCCGTTCGGTGCTAGGATCTCCGGTGATTTGGATCACGTCGTGTTCGACTACATCATCCCCGTTCTTTGAACGCTTCCGCTTGCGATCTACAAGGTACGTAGATGCATCTAATCACTCGTTGCTAGATGAACTCATAGATGGATCTTGGTAAAACCGTAGGAAATTTTTTGTTTTCTGCAACGTTCCCCAACAGTGGCATCATGAGCTAGGTCTATGCGTAGTTCTTCTTGCGCGAGTAGAACACAATTTGTTGTGGGCGTAGATCTTGTCAACTTTCTTGCCGCTACTAGTCTTATCTTGCTTCAACGGTATTGTGGGATGAAGCGGCCCGGACCAACCTTACACGTACGCTTACGTGAGACCGGTTCCACCGACTAACATGCACTAGTTGCATAAGGTGGCTGGCGGGTGTCTGTCTCTCCCACTTTAGTTGGAGCGGATTCGATGAAAAGGGTCCTTATGAAGGGTAAATAGAAGTTGACAAATCACGTTGTGGCTTTCACGTAGGTAAGAAAACGTTCTTGCTAGAACCCTAATTCAGCCACGTAAAACTTGCAACAACAATTAGAGGACGTCTAACTTGTTTTTGCAGCAAGTGCTTTGTGATATGATATGGCCAAAGTTGTGATGAATGATGAATGATCTATATGTGATGTATGAGATGTTCATGCTATTGTAATAGGAATCACGACTTGCATGTCGATGAGTATGACAACCGGCAGGAGCCATAGGAGTTGTCTTTATTTTTATATGACCTGCGTGTCATTGAGAAACGCCATGTAAATTACTTTACTTTATTGCTAAACGCGTTAGCCATAGTAGTAGAAGTAATAGTTGGCGAGCAACTTCATGGAGACACGATGATGGAGATCATGATGATGGAGATCATGGTGTCAAGCCGGTGACAAGATGATCATGGAGCCCCAAGATGGAGATCAAAGGAGCTATGTGATATTGGCCATATCATGTCACGTTTATTATTTGATTGCATGTGACGTTTATCATGTTTTTTCATCTTGTTTACTTAGAACGACGGTAGTAAATAAGATGATCCCTCATAATAATTTCAAGAAGTGTTCCCCCTAACTGTGCGCCGTTGCGACAGTTCGTTGTTTCGAAGCACCACGTGATGATCGGGTGTGATAGATTCTAACGTTCACATACAACGGGTGTAAGACAAATTTACACATGCAAACACTTAGGTTGACTTGACGAGCCTAGCATGTACAGACATGGCCTCGGAACACAGAAGATCGAAAGGTCAAGCATGAGTCGTATAGAAGATACGATCAACATGAAGATGTTCACCGATGTTGACTAGTCCGTCTCACGTGATGATCGGACACGGCCTAGTTGACTCGGATCATGTTATACTTAGATGACTAGAAGAGGGATGTCTATCTAAGTGGGAGTTCATTAAATAATTTGATTAGATGAACTTAATTATCATGAACTTAGTCTAAAATCTTTACAATATGTCTTGTAGATCAAATGGCCAACGTAGTCCTCAACTTCAACGCGTTCCTAGAGAAAACCAAGCTGAAAGACGATGGCAGCAACTATACGGACTGGGTTCGGAACCTGAGGATCATCCTCATAGCTGCCAAGAAAGATTATGTCCTACAAGCACCGCTTGGTGACGCACCTGTTCTCCCTGCAGAACAAGACGTTATGAACGCTTGGCAGGCACGTACCGATGACTACTCCCTCGTTTAGTGCGGCATGCTTTACAGCTTAGAGCCGGGGCTCCAAAAGCGTTTTGAGAGACACGGAGCATATGAGATGTTCGAAGAGCTGAAAATGGTTTTCCAAGCTCATGCTCGGGTCGAGAGATATCAAGTCTCCGACAAGTTCTTCAGCTGTAAGATGGAGGAAAACAGTTCTGTCAGTGAGCACATACTCACTATGTCTGGGTTGCATAACCGCCTGACTCAGCTGGGAGTTAATCTCCCGGATGATGCGGTCATTGACAGAATCCTCCAGTCGCTTCCACCGAGCTACAAGAGCTTTGTGATGAACTTCAATATGCAGGGGATGGAAAAGACCATTCCTGAGGTATTTGCAATGCTGAAATCAGCAGAGGTAGAAGTCAAGAAGGAACATCAAGTGTTGATGGTCAATAAAACCACTAAGTTCAAGAAGGGCAAGGGTAAAAAGAACTTCAAGAAGGACGGCAAAGGAGTTGCCGCGCCCGGCAAGCAAGCTGCCGGGAAGAAGACAAAGAATGGACCCAAGCCCGAGACTGAGTGCTTTTATTGCAAGGAAAGTGGTCACTGGAAGCGGAACTGCCCCAAATACTTAGCGGACAAGAAGGCCGGCAAAACAAAAGGTATATGTGATATACATGTAATTGATGTGTACCTTACCAGTACTCGTAGTAGCTCCTGGGTATTTGATACCGGTGCAGTTGCTCACATTTGTAACTCAAAGCAGGGGCTGCGGAATAAGAGGAGACTGGCGAAGGACGAGGTGACGATGCGCGTCGGGAATGGTTCCAAGGTCGATGTGATCGCCGTCGGCACGCTGCCTCTTCATTTACCTACGGGATTAGTTTTAAACCTCAATAATTGTTATTTAGTGCCAGCTTTGAGCATGAACATTGTATCGGGATCTCGTTTAATTCGAGATGGCTACTCATTTAAATCCGAGAATAATGGTTGTTCTATTTATATGAGAGATATGTTTTATGGTCATGCTCCTATGGTGAATGGTTTATTCTTAATGAATCTCGAGCGTAATGCTACACATGTTCATAGTGTGAATACCAAAAGATGCAAGGTTGATAATGATAGTACCACATACTTGTGGCACTGCCGCCTTGGTCACATAGGTGTCAAACGCATGAAGAAGCTCCATGCAGATGGACTTTTAGAGTCTCTTGATTACGAATCATTTGACACATGCGAACCATGCCTCATGGGTAAGATGGCCAAGACTCCGTTCTCAGGAACAATGGAGCGAGCAACCAACTTATTGGAAATCATACATACTGATGTGTGCGGTCCAATGAGTGTTGAGGCTTGCGGTGGCTATCGTTATGTTCTCACCCTCACTGATGATTTGAGTAGATATGGGTATATCTACCTAATGAAACACAAGTCTGAAACCTTTGAAAAGTTCAAGGAATTTCAGAGTGAGGTTGAGAATCAACGTAACAGAAAAATCAAGTTTCTACGATCAGATCGTGGAGGAGAATACTTGAGTCACGAATTTGGAACACACTTAAGAAAATGTGGAATAGTTTCGCAACTAACGCCGCCTGTAACACCTCAGCGTAATGGTGTGTCCGAACGTCGTAATCGCACTCTATTAGATATGGTGCGATCTATGATGTCTCTTACCGATTTACCGCTATCTTTTTGGGGCTATGCTTTAGAGACCGCCGCATTCACTTTAAATAGGGCTCCGTCGAAATCCGTTGAGACGACACCATATGAATTATGGTTTGGGAAGAAACCTAAGCTGTCATTTCTAAAAGTTTGGAGATGCGATGCTTATGTCAAGAAACTTCAACCTGAAAAGCTCGAACCCAAGTCGGAAAAATGCGTCTTCATAGGATACCCTAAAGAAACTATTGGGTATACCTTCTACCTCAGATCCGAAGGCAAGATATTTGTTGCCAAGAATGGATTCTTTCTAGAGAAAGAGTTTCTCTCGAAAGAAGTAAGTGGGAGGAAAGTAGAACTTGATGAAGTGTTACCTCTTGAACCGGAAATGGCACAACTCAAGAAAATGTTCCTGAGGTGCCTGCACCTACTAGAGAGGAAGTTATTGATGATGATCAAGATACTTCTGATCAAGCTCCTACTGAAATTCGAAGGTCCACAAGGACACGTTCCGCACCAGAGTGGTACGGCAACCCTGTCTTGGAAATCATGTTGTTAGACAACGGTGAACCTTCGAACTATGAAGAAGCAATGGCGGGCCCGGATTCCGACAAATGGCTAGAAGACATGAAATCCGAGATAGGATCCATGTATGAAAACAAAGTATGGACTTTGACTGACTTGCCCGTTGAGCGGCGAGCCATAGAAAATAAATGGATCTTTAAGAAGAAGACAGACGCGGATGGTAATGTGACCATCTATAAAGCTCGGCTTGTCGCTAAGGGTTATCGACAAGTTCAAGGGGTTGACTACGATGAGACTTTCTCACCTGTAGCGAAGCTAAAGTCCGTCCGAATCATGTTAGCAATTGCCGCATTCTACGATTATGAGATATGGCAAATGGACGTCAAAACGGCATTCCTTAATGGTTTCCTTAAGGAAGAATTGTATATGATGCAGCCGGAAGGTTTTGTCGATCCTAAGAATGCTGACAAGGTGTGCAAGCTCCAACGCTCGATTTATGGGATGGTGCAAGCATCTCGGAGTTGGAACATTCGCTTTGATGAGATGATCAAAGAGTTTGGGTTTACGCAGACTTATGGAGAAGCCTGCGTTTACAAGAAAGTGAGTGGGACCTCTGTAGCATTTCTCATATTATATGTAGATGACATACTTTTGATGGGAAATGATATAGAACTCTTGGACAGCATAAAGGCCTACTTGAATAAGAGTTTTTCAATGAAGGACCTTGGAGAAGCTGCTTATATATTAGGAATCAAGATCTATAGAGATAGATCGAGACGCCTCATAGGTCTTTCACAAAGCACATACCTTGATAAGATATTGAAGAAGTTCAATATGGATCAGTCTAAGAAGGGGTTCTTGCCTGTGCTGCAAGGTGTGAAATTGAGCTCAGCTCAATGTCCGACCACGGCAGAAGATATAGAAGAGATGAGTGTCATCCCCTATGCCTCAGCCATAGGTTCTATTATGTATGCCATGCTGTGTACCAGACCTGATGTAAACCTTGCCGTAAGTTTGGTAGGAAGGTACCAAAGTAATCCCGGCAAGAAACACTGGACAGCGGTCAAGAATATCCTGAAGTACCTGAAAAGGACTAAGGAAATGTTGCTCATTTATGGAGGTGACAAAGAGCTCGTCGTAAAGGGTTACGTCGATGCTAGCTTCGACATAGATCTGGATGACTCTAAGTCACAGATCGGATACGTGTATATTTTGAATGGTGGGGCAGTAAGCTGGTGCAGTTGCAAGCAGAGCGTCGTGGCGGGATCTACATGTGAAGCGGAGTACATGGCAGCCTCGGAGGCAGCACATGAAGCAATATGGGTGAAGGAGTTCATCACCGACCTAGGAGTCATACCCAATGCGTCGAGGCCGATCAAGCTCTTCTGTGACAACACTAGAGCTATTGCTCTTGCCAAGGAGCCCAGGTTTCACAAGAAGACAAGGCACATCAAGCGTCGCTTCAACTCCATTCGTGAAAATGTTCAAGATGGAGACATAGAGATTTGTAAAGTACATACGGACCTGAATGTAGCGGATCCGTTGACTAAACCTCTCCCTAGAGCAAAACATGATCAACACCAGAATTCCATGGGTGTTCGATTCATCACAATGTAACTAGATTATTGACTCTAGTGCAAGTGGGAGACTGTTGGAAATATGCCCTAGAGGCAATAATAAAAGCATTATTATTATATTTCCTTGTTCATGATAATTGTCTTTATTCATGCTATAATTGTATTATCCGGAAATCGTAATACGTGTGTGAATAATAGACACCAACATGTCCCTAGTAAGCCTCTAGTTGACTAGCTCGTTGATCAACAGATATTCATGGTTTCCTGACTATGGACATTAGATGTCATTGATAACGAGATCACATCATTAGGAGAATGATGTGATGGACAAGACCCAATCCTAAACATAGCATGAGATCATATAGTTCATTTGCTAGAGTTTTTCAATGTCAAGTATCTTTTCCTTAGACCATGAGGTCGTGTAACTCCCGGATACCGTAGGAGTGCTTTGGGTATACCAAACGTCACAACGTAACTGGGTGACTATAAAGGTATACTACGGGTATCTCCGAAAGTGTCTGTTGGGTTGACATGGATCAAGATTGGGATTTGTCACTCCGTATGACGGAGAGGTATCACTGGGCCCACTCGGTAATGCATCATCATAATGAGCTCAAAGTGACCAAGTGTCTGGTCACGGGATCATGCATTACGGTACGAGTAAAGTGACTTGCCGGTAACGAGATTGAACGAGGTATTGGGATACCGACGATCGAATCTCGGGCAAGTAACATATCGATTGACAAAGGGAATTGTATACGGGGTTGCTTGAATCCTCGACATCATGGTTCATCCGATGAGATCATCAAGGAGCATGTGGGAGCCAATATGGGTATCCAGATCCCGCTGTTGGTTATTGACCGGAGAGCGATCTCGGTCATGTCTACATGTCTCCCGAACCCGTAGGGTCTACACACTTAAGGTTCGGGGACGCTAGGGTTGTAGGGATATGTATATGCAGTAACCCGAATGTTGTTCGGAGTCCCGGATGAGATCCCGGACGTCACGAGGAGTTCTGGAATGGTCCGGAGGTAAAGATTTATATATGGGAAGTCCTGTTTCGGGCATCGGGACAAGTTTCGGGGTTATCGGTATTGTACCGGGACCACCGGAAGGGTCCCGGGGGTCCACCGGGTAGGGCCACCTGTCCCGGGGGGCCACATGGGCTGTAGGGGGTGCGCCTTGGCCTACATGGGCCAAGGGCACCAGCCCCAAGAGGCCCATGCGCCTAGGGTTTCAAGGGAGGAAGAGTCCTAGGAGGGGAAGGCACCTCCTAGGTGCCTTGGGGAGGAGGGATTCCTCCCCCTTGGCCGCACCCCCTAGGAGATTGGATCTCCTAGGGCCGGCGCCCCCCTTGGCCCTCCTATATATAGTGGGGGAAGGAGGGCTCTTCATCCACGCCTTTGGTTGCCTCCTTCTCCCTCTCCAACACCTCCTCCTCCTCCATAGCGCTTGGCGAAGCCCTGCCGGAGTACTGCAGCTCCATCAACACCACGCCGTCGTGCTGCTGCTGGTGCCATCTCCCTCAACCTCTCCTCTCCCCTTGCTGGATCAAGAAGGAGGAGACGTGTCTGTTCCGTACGTGTGTTGAACGCGGAGGTGCCGTCCATTCGGTGCTAGGATCTCCGGTGATTTGGATCACGTCGTGTTCGACTACATCATCCCCGTTCTTTGAACGCTTCCGCTTGCGATCTACAAGGTACGTAGATGCATCTAATCACTCGTTGCTAGATGAACTCATAGATGGATCTTGGTGAAACCGTAGGAAATTTTTTGTTTTCTGCAACGTTCCCCAACAGCTCCGCCACCGCTGCTCGAATGAGGGAGGCATAGGTGAAGGCCGGCACGTGCGTCCGCAACCTCGCGCGCTACATTGAGTTCCTACGGGAGGAGGAGGAGCGCCTCGTCGAGCATGCAAAGAGCCTTACCGCAGCCGTGGACGCAACACACGCCGACGCAGAGGCGAGGAATCGGGAGATCTACGAGCAGTCCGGCCGCTTCGGGAGGGGTCGTTTGGAGTGGTAGAGTGCGTCCGAGCTGGTGAGCGTTGATGAACGTGCAACAGCGGCAGACACCGTATTGCAGTTGTCCAGCTCGTCGGTAGGCTCCTCCTCCTTTTCCTCTTACTAAGCGTGCTTGGCAGAGGAGAGGTTGCCGGAAGTAGTACAAAGCCCCTCTGTAGTAGTAGTATTTCGGGGCTATTTTGTTCAGTTCATCTGAATATAGATGTGGTGGAACTGTACAACGTACTTAAAATTAGCTAGTATATATAGTTGAACTTGCTATTTCAGTATGTGGTTGGCAACAATTGGGGAAAAGTTTGGTTGGTTCAGCTATCGAGTTGAACTATTTGTATAAATTAAGAATGACTGCTTAATCTATGAATGAAATCTATGCTTAATTATTAGATTTTAGTTGCAAAAAGTTACATAGTGCTAGTGATTTTTAGCTGCATATATTGACAAATCACAGTGTTACAAGGATTGACAAATGGCAATGTTACTAGATCAACAAATGTTAATCTTTCCAGTTTGACAAATGGCAATATACCCAATATGACAGATGTAAATCTTACCAAATTGTTTGTATGTGGTTGCACACGGGTCATCCAAAACATCCGTTTACGTTGAAGGGATGCACAAATGCTGCTTAGCACATTTTCTCTTGGCTTCCTGGGGAAGCTGTCGGTTTGCATACATCTGTTCTAACTAAAACATTTGCGATCAAGAACTGCACAAATCCTGCTCGACACATTTTCCCTTGGCCTCCTGGGGAAGCTATCGGTTTGCATACGGGTGTTCTAAGTAAAACGTTTGCAATGAGTGTTTTATATTTAAAAACCGTATTAAACTGCGGCTTGGGCGCCATTAATGGAGGGGATGCGAGCAAGGCGGGCGGCCATGGAAGTCAAAGGACCCTCTTCCCGATGAGCCTGCACAGTGTACAGCTCACACGCTTCCCGGTGAGCCTACACATTGGAGTACAGCTTGCACGCCTCCCGTTTAGTCAAGCAACTGTGGGCACGACACCTCCTAGCCATTAAAAGAGTGAGGCATGGCGTCACATGAATGGTTAATAGAACACACACGATTTAAATTATACAACACATTTGAGATGTTACAGTGGCAGCTATTTGTTTCAAAATGCCTTTGTTGGTTGTTATTCGAGTGCACCTTCTCTCAAAATGGACATGAAAAATACCACAGCATGTCAGGTGCCATTCCATGATAGCATGCCAAGTTTCATGAATTTTAGACGAGTTTTGGATTTACTAAAATTAAAAACAAAGTATCTCATTGTTTTGTCGGCAATCAACAGTGCCCTGGTGTTTGAAATTCATTCCCATTTACTGCATGAGACCTAAGCATGCACCCAAGGACACATATTTGATTTTTCAACCAATTTATAAGCACTGAAGCATGTGCATGTAGTTCAAATTTGAATTATGCACATAAAATGCCTAAAAAACCCAGTTAATGGATAAAAATGTCCAAACGAACCCCAAAAAATTCCAAATTTTAACACAACACTCCTGTTGTTCTATGTTGACACTAGAAAATTTTTAAAAGCAATAAGAGGCAATTGATATTGTTTCGTCCCCAAAGGTGGGACATTCCCTACCGAAACCATCAGGTTTATTGTGAGAAGCTCTGGTTTGTGAGAAGTTTATACCCAAACCTGCCCGAATGGGACAAAAAATTTACCATGGCATGTTGATGCTGCACCATGATAGTATGCCAAGTTTCATGAATTTCAGACGACTTCTGGATTTACTAGAATTTAAAAACCAGTTATCTCAATGTTTGCAGCCGAGTGACGGTGGCAGCGTGTTTGACATTCATTCTCATTTTCTTGCATGGGACCCAAGCATGCAACCAAGGACACAAATTTGATTTTTCAACCAATTTATATGCACTGGAGCATGTGCATGTAGTTCAAATTTGAATTATGCACATAAAATGCCTAGAAAACCCAGTTAATGTATAAAAATGTCCAAACGAACCCCAAAAAAATCCAAAATTTAACATAACACTCCTGTTGTTCTATGTTGACACTAGAATTTTTTTTGAAAGCAATAAGAGGCAACAGATATCGTTTCGTCCTCAAAGGTGGCATGTTCCCTATCGAAACCATCTGGCTTGTTGTGAGAAGCTCTGATTTGTGAGAAACTTATACCCATATCTGCCCCAAATGGGACAAATTTTTACCATGGTATGTTGATGCCGCTCCATGATAGCATTCCAAGTTTCATGAATTTCAGACGAGTTTTGGATTTACTAGAATTTAAAAACCAGGTATCTCAATGTTTGCGGCCAAGTGACGGTGGCAGGGTGTTTGACATTCATTCTCATTTCTTGCATGGGACCTAAGCATGAAACCAAGGACACATATTTGATTTTTCAACCAATTTATATGCACTGGAGCATGTGCATGTAGTTCAAATTTGAATTGTGCACATAAGATGCCTAGAAAACCCAGTCAATGTATAAAAATGTCCAAACAAACCCCGAAAAATTCCAAAATTTAACACAACACTCTTGTTGTTCTATGTTGACACTAGAAAAAAAATTGAAACCAAGAAGAGGCAATGGATATTATTTCATCTAGAAAGGTGAAACGTTCCCTACCGTAACCATGAGGCTTGTTGCGAAAAGCTCTGGTTTGTGAGAAGTTTATACCCCAACCTGCCCCAAATGGGACAATATTTTTACCACTGCATGTTGATGCCGTTCCATAATAGCATGTCAACTTTCATGAATTTCAGACGAGTTTTTGATTTACTAGAATTTTAAAACCATGTATCTCAATATTAGCGGCCGAGCGACGGTGGTAAAGGAGGTTGACATTCATTCCCATTTCTTGCATGGGACCTAAGGTTGCAACCAAGGACACACATTTGATTTTTCAGCCCGTTTATATGCACTGGAGCATGTGCATGTAGTTCAAATTTCAGTTGTGCACCTAAAATGCATACAAAACCAAGTTAATATATAAAAATATCCAAACGAACCCTCAATAATTCCTTTTTTTGACGACACACCTATAGTTGCATGTTCACTGCAGACAAAAGTTCTAGCAATTCAAACACAATCTATGACCCCATTATCTAATTCAAATCAAGACGAAAAATCAAGTAGATCGCACACAGTTTATTATCACCAACTCTGTGAGATGCAGCACAAAATATCTTGGAGCACCGTCGGAGTATAGTACGCATACGACTTACGCGAGAAGGTGCGTCGGCTACAGTCCACAGTCGACGTGTCAAGCACACTAGCTCGCTCCCAAAATATCATTTCACTGTTCAAACATCGCTGGTGAAGGATGGGGACGTGGACCCTGTGACGCCCGGATAGTTACGCTACAGTAATCCTCCGCTAATGATGCCACGTCACCTCGATTACTGTGGTTAATCTTGCATTAGTTCGAAACCGATTAAAATTCAATTTAAAAATTTGGCAAACAACAAAAGTTTTCAAAAATTAAACTAAAATGTTCGGAGTGCGCAGTTAAATGTCAGGGTAATTATAATAAAGCAAACACATTTTTATAAAATGCCTAAATGATTTAAAATGAAATAAAACAGAAAAGAAAATAAATAAAAGAAAAGAAATTACAAAAAAAAGGAGAAAGCCCCCCCGGCCCCTTGGGCTTCGGCCCACCAGGCGGCCCGACTGGTCGCAGACCCAGCCAACCCAGCTCCCCTCCCCCGGCCCGCCGAACCCCTACAACCCCCTGGGGCGACCGAACCCTAACCCCCACGCGCCCCACTCCCCCACTCCCTCATCTCTCCCTCCCCCCCGATCCAGATCGGATCGGGGCTCACTGGCCATCGCCCGGTGCCGCCTCGCCAGCCCCCGCCCACGTGCTTCGCCGCCCCGTCGTCGCCGGTGCTCCCCATCGCCCGCCTCTTCGTCCACCTTCCCGCTGGACTACATCGCCCCTCGCCGCTGCCCGAAGGCCTCCCCATCGCCGGACCACCCGCCGTTGCTGCTCGTCGCCGCAGCCCGGAGCTCCTCCGCATCGCCCGTCGCCCCATCCTCGATTTCCCCCTCGACGGCTCCACCGAGCCCATTGCCTTCCCCCTGCAGCTCCCCTGTGAGGAACCCCCCCTATCCTCCTCCCCCTACTCCCTTCATCCCCGTAGCCTCGCTAGCCGCCATGGCCGTAGGTCGTCTTTGCCGCTCCGATTCGTCGCGTCCAAGCCGTCCCCGGCCCCCTCGACCTCACCATCGAGCTCGTGGGGAGCCTCTAGTCCGATTCCCGCTGTTCCCGGTCTCGATCCATGCCCCTCTGTACCGTTGCTCGCCATGGCCGAAGCTCGCCATAGCCGCGCTGTTCACTGCCTCCGCCGGTGCCTCGCTGCTGCGACGGCCCCGTGCTCCCCCGCCTCTCCGCCGGCCGCCCCGGCCACCACCGCACCTGGCCTCGCCCCCGCTTCCCCTTGCCGGCGCCGCGCCGCCGCCCCGGTGGCCATCGCCGGCCACGGCCTTGCCCACGCCCCGTTCGGGCGGGCGCCCGCTCCCCTCGCCCGCGCCTGTTAAGCCCGCTCCAGTGGCTTTTGTGCCACTGGCAGCTGGGGCCCTCTTCCCTGTTTTGTTTTATAAATAAAAGAAAAAAATGATTTAATAAAAGTAATTAACTAAATTAAATTGGTTTAATTAGAATTAATTAGCTTAATCATCTAGTTTAGTTAACTAAACTGTTAGACTAGCCTAATGAGTCTATGACAGGGGGACCCCACCCCCTGTTGACCAGTCAAACGTTGACTGGTCAACTGGGACCGCTTGGACCCACATGTCACCCTCTGGTACACTTATGTGTACACAGATCTGGGTGCACCTAGCATTTACTCATTATTTTCGAATTAATTAAATTGCAAAATATCATTAAAACTTTAGAAAATCATAGAAAATAATCCATAACTTGGATGAAAATGTTTTCTACATGAAAGTTGCTCAGAACGACGAGACGAATCCGAATACGTGGCCCGTTCGGCCGCCACATGTCCCTAGCATAGCAAACATGGAACTTTTCCCCTCCCTTTTAATTGTCAGAAAATGCTAAACCTGGGGAAACATCCTCGGATGTTATCCCCCTTCGCTGGTAACGTGTAACACCGCGTTAGAACACGTCTAGCTCTGCCTGTTGTCCTGTTATGCTCTTGCTTGCTATGTATTTACTGTTTCTTCCCCCTCTTCTCTCCGGTAGACCCCGAGACCGATGCTGATGCCCCTGTGATCGACTACGTCACCGACGACCCCTCTCTCTTGCCAGAGCAACCAGGCAAGCCCCCCCTTTGATCACCAGATATCGCCTACTCTTCTCTATACTACTTGCATTAGAGTAGTGTAGCATGTTACTGCTTTCAGTTAATCCTATACTGCTGCATAGCCTGTCCTTGCTACTACTGTTGTTACCTTTACCTGCTATCCTACTGCTTAGTATAGGATGCTAGTGTTCCATCAGTGGCCCTACACTCTTGTCCGTCTGCCATGCTATACTACTGGGCTGTGATCACTTCGGGAGGTGATCACGGGCAAATACTACATATACTTTACACTATTACATTACCTATGATACTGTTCGGAGATGGGGGCTGGAAGGACAGGTGGCTCCATCCCGGTAGAGGTGGGCCTGGGTTCCCGATGGCCCCCGACTGTTACTTTGTGGCGGAGCGACAGGGCAGGTTGAGACCACCTAGGAGACAGGTGGGCCTGGCCCTGTTCGGCGTTCGCGGATACTTAACACGCTTAACGAGATCTCGGTATTTGATCTGAGTCTGGCCATTTGGTCTATACGCACTAACCATCTACGCGGGAGTAGTTATGGGTATCCCGGCGTCGTGGTATCAGCCGAAGCACTTCGTGACATCAGCGACTGAGCGGCGCGTGCCGGATTGGACTGGAACACCACTAGGCTAGGTCTGCTTCCGGCCGCCCATGCAACATGCAGGTGTGCTCAGGGCGATGGGCCCAGACCCCTGTGCGCTTAGGTTTAGACTGGCGTGCTGACCTCTCTGTTGTGCCTAGGTGGGGCTGCGACGTGTTGATCTTCCGAGGCCGGGCATGACCCAGGAAAGTGTGTCCGGCCAAATGGGATCAAGCGTGTTGGGTTATGTGGTGCACCCCCGCAGGGAAGTTAATCTATTCGAATAGCCGTGATCTTCGGTAACAGGACGACTTGGAGTTGTACCTTGACCTTATGACAACTAGAATCGGATACTTAATAAAACTCACCCTTCCAAGTTCCACAGACAACCCGGTGATCGCTTTTCCACAGGGCGACGAGGGGAGGATCGCCGGGTAGGATTATGCTATGCGATGCTACTGGAGATGCTACTTGGAGATGCTACTTGGAGGACTTCAATCTACTCTCTTCTACATGCTGCAAGACGGAGGCTGCCAGAAGCGTAGTCTTCGACAGGATTAGCTATCCCCCTCTTATTCAGGCATTCTACAGTTCAGTCCACCGATATGGCCCTTTACATATATACCCATGCATATGTAGTGTAGCTCCTTGCTTGCGAGTACTTTGGATGAGTACTCACGGTTGCTTTTCTCCCTCTTTTCCCCTTTCCCTTCTAGCTGGTTGTCGCAACCAGATGCTGGAGCCCTGGAGCCAGACGCCACCGTCGATGATGATTCCTACTACACTGGAGGTGCCTACTACTACATGCAGGCCGCTGACGACGACCAAGAGTAGTTAGGAGGATCCCAGGCAGGAGGCCTGCGCCTCTTTCGATCTGTATCCCAGTTTGTGCTACCCATCTTATGGCAACTTGTTTAACTTATGTCTGTACTCAGATATTGTTGCTTCCGCTGACTCGTCTATGATCGAGCACTTGTATTCGAGCCCTCGAGGCCCCTGGCTTGTATTATGATGCTTGTTTGACTTATTTATGTTTTAGAGTTGTGTTGTGATATCTTCCCGTGAGTCCCTGATCTTGATCGTACACGTTTGCGTGTATGATTAGTGTACGATTGAATTGGGGGCGTCACAAGTTGGTATCAGAGCCGACTGCCTGTAGGAATCCCCCTTTCCAACTCCTTGGCCGAAGTTGAGTCTAGTCGTTGAAAAACTTTTACGAACATGGCTGTGTGGCTTACGGGCCCACGTCGCCATTAGGTGGTATTAGGATCTTTTACTCCTTGACCTTTACTCTGGGACTCTGATCTCTCCTCTATTCGGGTTAAATGAATTTTACTAAATATAACATTAGGATCTCGTTATCACTTTCACTCGGAGAGCCCCTTATTACTGATGATCGTCTGCTGCACCAAAAGACCCTGAAGATGCTCTCCGCTGTTAACTCGAGAACTTGTGTTCATCGCGTTTGCAATTCCCCTTCCACCGTAAACCCTTATGGATAACTACTTGCAGTTGTTATTCTTACATTCATCCCCAGTTGGTCTTGTTATTACAAGATACCCCGAAACACTCGTCGTTGTTTGATAATCCTTTGAGCTTACTGCCCTGCTGTTCTTTGTCACCTGAATACCCCTACGGTTAATTCTCGCACTTATCGAGTATCCGCTCATCCCCCAGTTGTTCATGTGTTACACAAAAGTCTTCGAAATACCATTCGATATTCCGTAAATCCTCAGCAACCTATTGCTCTGGAATTTCCTGTTTGCTTTCATTATGATTAATCCCATAAGTAAAGTAATCATATTGGCATCCTTTGTCACCATCATTTTTGAGTCCGTTGATTCAATACGTTGTGAATGTTCACAATCATCAGTCGAGTCCTAGGATTATCTTTCCGGCTCAGACGTCATTTTGATACTGAGCTGGTTCTCGACCAAACTATCTGTCGTCGATTGTGCCTCTGGTATATTCAAGTGATCCATCCTTGATCAGAACGCCTGCTTCTGATCCCTTGTTTTGGAAATCATAATTCCTTTGCATTTAAGCTTTGAATTATTCAGATGAATCCATAATCTATTGCATTTGCATTCTTTCTTCCTCCGATTGGGTATCGATACTCACCTCAGCTCCACTGTGGATCGCCATATCCACTGTTGGATTATTATATCCGACAGTGTCCTTAATAATTAATCACCTTGTGAGTCCTTCTCCGATACATAATGCCTTTGTTAAATTGTATCCTTTCCTTTTGTCAACCATGCTCTACTTTTGAGCTGGTGATATTTACTCTTGAAGCTTATGGTATATGTTCGTAAGAAGCCTCGATGGGATTGAACCAACGCCTTCCCTCATCGGTGTGAACCCGAAAGATTTCATCAGTCATACTTATCTAGTATTGCACCAGGTAAAACTTTCAACAACTAATGCCATTATCGAAACGAGAAGTGAATGTAAGGTTATGCTTTGGAGAAGTGGGAGTCGACCTTGAACTTTGTGTTCATGCCCATGGACCCGAGGTGGAACTTATCATGGAAGCTTCTCGTAGTAATAATAATCCCCTTGTTATAACTTCTTCTCTTATCTATGCTTGGTCTTTTGCGACCGTGGTTTTGACCATATTGTTCTTCTTTCCCATTTCTTGGACAAGTTTAAGTGCTTGCCTTCTGCAAATGATTTCACTTGTCCAACCTCTATCCCGCTCTACCCTTGAGTATACCCTCTGGTACCGCGAGAATGTCAGGGAACTACATAACTTCTTATGGGTTCTTCATCAACTGTTATCTCTCACCGATTCCAATTTTCCTGGGTTCTGGGTTGTCGTCAACCGAGAACACCGATAAGTGAATCGGTTCCGCACTCCGATTCAATAAATCTAAGTAATTCTGGTTGCTTACGAGTTTAATAATCCTTCAAGTCATTCCTAGCCTTATCGGCTATATCATTATCGTGCAAACTTCTAACTGTGTGTCACATCCCTAGCTTCTGGCATTGCACTAGTACTAGCCTTTGGTGATGCATCATGTTTACTTTTACAGAAAGTTGAAATGGGGATGTTCAAACCCTAGCATTAAATCAACTCAACTAGGGTGAATTAAAATATTTTCAATAAACCCAAAAGGTTCCTAAGAAAAGTTCATGATTTCTGGTTAAGGTGGAAACCTCTGCCAAAAATGATGATTATATTCTTAGGTCATTTTTGGATTTTTGAATTAAATCATATTGTATTTGACTTTGGGCATTTAAATACTATAAATAATTTAAATGCTCAAATAAATGTTGGAAATTGATAAGGGTCACTGAAATAATTCAGAAAGTACCCATAATTATTTCCAGGATTTTATAAAATGATTTGATATTTTAAAACAAATCAAAAACAAATTGCAGAAATAGAAAAATATAAAACAGAGCAAAAATAAAAAGGGAGACGGCCACCTGGGCCACTTACCTGCTTACCTGCCCGGCCCAGCTCCTCCCGCTGGCCCAGCCCGCCACTGCTACCCCCCCTGTCGTCTTCTTCCCTCGCCAGGAGGACGAGGTCGTGTGCCCGACGCTCGCCAGCACGCGCGCGCGCCACCTCCCCCCTGCTGGCCACCTCCTGCTTCCCCCGGACTCCCTCGATGCCCCGGACGAAGCCACGCAGCTGCCCCGCACCGCTCTCACTCTCCCTCGCCCTCCCCTTCTTCCCCTGCTCTCTCTCCCTCTCACCCGAGAACCACCGCCACCACCGACGCCGATTGCCGCAGCCACCGTGCTCCGGCCACCCCCGCACCTCCCGATGGCCCCCCTAGATGCGCACGGGCACGGGCTACCCTCTGGTGCCCTTGGCTTGGCCCAAAACCCCTCGCAGCGCCACTCCGGCGAGCTTCCGCCGCAGTTTTGGTCGTCGCCGGCCGAACTCCGGCGAAGTCGACGTGGCTTAGTTAATTAGTCACTAACCCCCCCACCTACTGACGCTGACAAGTGGGCCCCAGGGCTTAGTCAAAGCTAACCAGCCCGGGTCAATGCGGGATTAGTCCCTGTGTCACTGACGTGTGGACCCCACACGTCAGGTTTGACCTGGGGCGCTCGGTTGACCCTGCTGACGTCACTATTACGTCATGCTGACGCAGTATTTGTTCTGGAATTTAAATAAATCCTAAATGATTTATAAATTTCAGAAAATGACTAAAACTTCCAAAATTCATAGAAAATTAACCGTAACTCCAAATTTAATAAATTATATATGAAAAATTATCAGAAAAATTCAAGGAATCCATCTGTACCATTTTCATGCATGTTAGAACAACTTATAGCTGCTGTTTAGCACAAATCAATTAAATGGCATTTGAATAATCACTTATGGAGTTTGAATTTGAATTTTATATTCAAACCAACTTCATTTAACTTGTTGCTAGATGCATTAGCCCAAAACACATTCATTTTGCTATGTCATGATCATGCATCATATTGTGCATTGCATTGATTGTGTTTCCTTCTGTGTTGCCGGTATTTGTCCCCTCTCGATAGACATGATACCGAGGATGTGATCGTTGACACTGATGAAGACTCAATGTTATCTTCAGAAGTGCCAGGCAAGCAAAACCCCCTTGTTCATTCCGATACAATCCTACTCTCTCGCTCCTGCTCTCTTTTAATGCATTAGGACAACACCGATTCATCTGTTACTTGCTGCGGTAGCTGAACCCCTTCATCCTCTGCATGACCTGTCATTGCCACAGTAAATAGATGAAACCCACTAGCATGAGTAGGAGTTGTTTGAGCCCTGTTGTGCCTACTCATTCATGTTTGTTTGTCATGCCTGCTACTGCTTAGAGTTGAGTCAGGTCTGATTCATCGGGGATGAATCAGAGGCGTGTGAACATGTCCTACTGTGTGTGAGCTAAGTGTGTGAACACGATTTGGTAAAGGTAGCGGTGAGAGGCCATGTAGGAGTACATGGTGGGTTGTCTCATTGTAGCCGTCCTCAGGAACTGAGTTCTGTGTTTGTGATCCATGATTCAGCTACTACCATACATTGGGCCCTGAAATATGACCCCGCTCGACTTCTTATTCACCCTTGTCCTCTGTCCAGGAGTTGCAAGTAGTTTCTGGTGTTTGTAGTATGCTGGAGGCCGTGGACAGCGCTGACCGTAGGGGTGGGCTGTGATGCGGTAGGCACGTGGCCGGGTAAACCGGGCGCCCGTTTGGTGTCACGGAACCCTGTTCACATCGTTTGGGGCTGTGAGCGAAACTCCGGCCGGATCTCCTCATGGATGGAACCCGAATAGGCGATAAACCTGGACTAGAGACTTGAGTGTTTAGGTAGGTCGTGGTCTACACCCACGTCGGCTTTCGCTTGAAGTCTGCCGAGCACATGTCGTGTGCAGACGCTAAGTGGTGGAAACATGTATGAAGAAGTACACCCCTGCAGGGTTATCATCATCTATTCGAATAGCCGTGTCCGCGGAAAAGGACTTCTGGGTTGCTTATATCAGTTCATAGACAAGTGAAAGTGGATACTCTAAAATACGCAAGATAAGCGTGAGTGCTATGGATGGCGTTCTCGTAGGGAGACGGGAGCGATTCCATAGTGGTGTATTGATATGGGGAATATGTGGACTCGTGTGCGCCACCTCAAAAGAGTTACTTGCAGTCGTAGTTCAGGATAGCCACCGAGTCAAAGCTGGCTTGCTGCAGTTAAACCCCACCATCCCCTTTGTTGATAATGAAGCATATGTAGTTAGTTCTGATGTAAGTCTTGCTGGGTACATTTGTACTCACGTTTGCCTATTTATGTTTTTGCAGAGAGACTTCGGTCTCGCTAGTAGTTCCGCGTGGACTTCGACGTTTAGCTTGATACCTCAGCTACGATCTTGTGCCCTCGGCAGGATCTGATAGATAGTCAGGCTTCTCAGCCTTTTTCATTTATAGTTGTCTGTACTCAGACATGATAGCTTCCGCTTGTGCTTTGACTTGTATGCTCTGAGTGTTGGGTCATGAGACCCATGTTTGTAATATCTCGCTCCTCGGAGCCTATTGAATAAACTACTTGAGTCGTAGAGTCATTTTGTGATGCCATGTTGTATTGCACATATCGAGCATATTGTGTGTATGTTATTGAAATGCTTGGTATGTGTGGGATCTGACCATCTAGTTGTTTATCTTTAGTAGCCTCTCTTACCGGGAAATGTCTCCTAGTGTTTCCACTGAGCCATGGTAGCTTGCTACTGCTCCGGAACACTTAGGCTGGCCGGCATGTGTCCTTCTTCGTTCCTGTGTCTGTCCCTTCGGGGAAATGTCACGCGATGAATACTGGAGTCCTGTTAGCCTGCTACAGCCCGGTTCACCGGAGTCCTGCTAGCCCAGTGCTACAGCCTGGATTCACTCGCTGATGACCGACACGTTCGATGCTGGGTCATGGATGCCTGTCCCTGTAAGTTTGTGCCACTTTGGGTTTACGACTAGCCATGTCAGCCCGGGCTCCTTATCATATGGATGCTAGCGACACTGTCATATACGTGTGCCAAAAGACGCAAACGGTCCCGGGCAAAGGTAAGGCGACACCCGTGGGAATACCGTGCGTGAGGCCGCAAAGTGATATGAGGTGTTACATGCTAGATCGATGTGGCATTGAGTCGGGGTCCTGACACTGTGCTACCTGGTCCTTCTTCCCGAAGCACAAAATTTTCGACGATGAGCTAAGCTTACGTCGATCTTCCTCGTCATATCAGTTCGCCTTGAACAACAAGCTTGATTTCAAGTTTGTGTCCTACCCATGGTTCCAATAACCTTCCGCTACCTCATTCCTTTGACTTGATGTCGTCGCTGGTTGATTACATCTTCGTGAAATCTCTCGACAAATGTGTCGTGATCATCATCGACCTTATGAGCTCTTCCAGGATATCAATTGAGTTCATGATGAGAAATACCATCCTTGCCCTTGATGATCTGTGTTATCATCGACCACTTTATTGCCTTCCCACCAACACAAGCTTGTTCGTGTTTGGTGTTATACCTTGAGTTCCTTGTTATCCAGTAATTGTTCTTCTTTACCTTGGAACATTAACATCTCTTATGTCCTCAATGTTGTGAGAATTTCACCACCTCTGGAGAATTCTTGATACAAGTGATACTTATCACCATCACCGTTCTTTTCCTGGTCACCGTGTTATTTCTAACCACCGACAAATGGACTGTGATGTGTAATCCCAAAACTTCTAGCAACCCTATTGCTTTGAAGTTAATGGTCGGTCATTCATTCTTAGACTGTTGATTATTGAATCACCATTCTGACATTGGTCGTGCAACCCAACCCATATTTCGGGTGCACCTTTCGACCAATGTTTAATTGTGTATGTTTTCCTCGAGCATACTTCCTTATATCATTTGATCTGACAAATGTTATCTCCTTGTTCACTTAATTGTGGAAATCCATCTTTTGGAAATCTCGAAGAATTGTCGTTGAGTTCATCATCCACCTCCTTGTCCTCTCCTTGGGATAATGATGAACTCTTGTTAACGGAAATCACTTCATAGTTCATTTCCCGAGAATCTTACAGTGTTATCCCGTCAATTTGTGTTGCACCTTTCTTCTCAGGCATCCTGAGCCTGAGGTATCCTGACACCAATCATACCTGAACCTCGGTCAGATGTGATGGTTTGAACATATTTCCAAGGGTTATAACATTGGTCTTTAACCCGATAAGGTGATGTCATCCTAACACACCTGCCCGGAGGGCCTATTGTTATAGTTCTTCCTTTTAGCAGTGTTAGTCATTCTTCCGTGAGGAAATTGGAAGACTTATTCTATAAGTTGTTCCTGATGGATCCTTTGTGTTTCCAAAGTCTGATCTTCACCTGATGACCATGTCAATGCTATCTCGAAGCATGCCTGTGGTACTCTGATTTTCAATAAGAACACTTGAAGCCCAATGCTAAATGTTTCCTGCTCAATTATCCAAACACCGTTGTATGGGTAATGTCATGAAATTTCTCTCCCCTTGCCTAAAAGGGTTTTCTACTTTATATCCTGTCATGGATATCATGCTCTATTTGCCCTTGGAAAGGATATACCCCTGAATTATGTATTTAAACACATTTTCCTTTCCATTGTTTTGTTTAAACCTTCTTGTGATCTATATGAGCGGTAATAATTCCCTACTTATGTAAACACCTCGGTGTACCATCTTGTCTGGTGTAACCCTGTTACTATTGTTGATGACATTCCGGTAGCCACCGATGGACGAGAACTTGGCCTATTGGTCCGCCTCGTTCAACGAGCAGGATTGGTTCTCTTCGTCCCTCGCCCTTGGTACTGATATTGTTGCCAACATAACTGATAGGCTATCCTCTGTCATGCCTTTCTTACACAATCGTGCAAGACATTACTGCCCTTCCTACTTAACCCACATGGTGGGCTCATAACCCACAGTTTCACAGGATCGAAACCTGACTCACCTGTACAACCCTGTTTCTAATGGTTATTCCCCATGCTTGGCTTTGTATTTAATTCACGGGCCACCTTCCGAGTGTTCTATTCTGGTATCAGACGCTATACTTACTCTCGCTACTCTGAACCCCTTTCTCACTCTGGTTCAGACTTCGAGCCACTATCTATCTGCTTGGAACCTCTTATTGTACCTTCGAACCTCACTCTCGATGTGTTTTATTTGTTCAACTCGAGAGGTACTCTTATACTCATTCATGGGTTAATCCCAGATTATTACCCTTATAGCATTCTGTCGTTGCCGATCTGCCCTGTTACCTATTCATAAGTACAATGAAGATCCTGAAGAAAGGATGTCGACTTCATCATGATGACCGGAAGCAAAGGAATGAAGACATCAACGTATTGGACCGGTCTCTTCGAGAAGAGCAAGCCAGAATGAGAAGACCCGCTAGACTCGTTACCAAACCTTCCCCCTTTCACTACCTCTTAAATCTCGGGACGAGATTTCTTGTAGTGGAGGAGAATTGTGACGCCCGGATAGTTACGCTACAGTAATCCTCCGCTAATGATGCCACGTCACCTCGATTACTGTGGTTAATCTCGCATTAGTTCGAAACCGATTAAAATTCAATTTAAAAATTTGGCAAACAACAAAAGCTTTCAAAAATTAAACTAAAATGTTTGGAGTGCGCAGTTAAATGTCAGGGTAATTATAATAAAGCAAACACATTTTTATAAAATGCCTAAATGATTTAAAATGAAATAAAACAGAAAAGAAAATAAATAAAAGAAAAGAAATTACAAAAAAAGGGAGAAAGCCCCCCGGCCCCTTGGGCTTCGGCCCACCAGGCGTCCCGACTGGTCGCACACCCAGCCAGCCCAGCTCCCCTCCCCCGGCCCGCCGAACCCCTACAACCCCCTGGGGCGACCGAACCCTACCCCCCATGCGCCCCACTCCCCCGCTCCCTCATCTCTTCCTCCCTCCCGATCCAGATCGGATCGGGGCTCACTGGCCATCGCCCGGTGCCGCCTTGCCAGCCCCCGCCCACGTGCTTCGCCGCCCCATCGTCGCCGGTGCTCCCCGTTGCCCGCCTCTTCGTCCACCTTCCCGCTGGACTACATCGCCCCTCGCCGCTGCCCGAAGGCCTCCCCATCATCGGACCACCCGCCGTTGCTGCTCGTCGCCGCAGCCCGGAGCTCCTCCGCATCGCCCGTTGCCTCGTCCTTGATTTCCCCCTCGACGGCTCCACCGAGCCCATTGCCTTCCCCCTGCAGCTCCCCTGTGAGGAACCCCCCTATCCTCCTCCCCCTACTCCCTTCGTCCCCGTAGCCTCGCTAGCCGCCATGGCCGTAGGTCGTCTTTGCCGCTCCGATTCGTCGCGTCCAAGCCGTCCCCGACCCCCTCGACCTCACCATCGAGCTCGTGGGGAGCCTCTCGTCCGATTCCCGCTGTTCCCGGTCTCGATCCATGCCCCTCTGTACCGTTGCTCGCCATGGCCGAAGCTTGCCATAGCCGCGCCGTTCACCGCCTCCGCCGGTGCCTCGCTGCTGCGACGGCCCCGTGCTCCCCCGCCTCTCCGCCGGCCGCCCCGGCCACCACCGCACCTGGCCTCGCCCCCGCTTCCCCTTGCCGGCGCCGCGCCGTCGCCCCGGTGGCCATCGCCGGCCACGGCCTTGCCCACGCCCCGTTCGGGCGGGCGCCCGCTCCCCTCGCCCGCGCCTGTTAAGCCCGCTCCAGTGGCTTTTGTGCCACTGGCAGCTGGGGCCCTCTTCCCTGTTTTGTTTTATAAATAAAAGAAAAAAATGATTTAATAAAAGTAATTAACTAAATTAAATTGGTTAATTAGAATTAATTAGCTTAATCATCTAGTTTAGTTAACTAAACTGTTAGACTAGCCTAATGAGTCTATGACAGGGGGACCCCACCCCCTGTTGACCAGTCAAACGTTGACTGGTCAACTGGGACCGCCTGGACCCACATGTCACCCTCTGGTACACTTATGTGTACACAGATCTAGGTGCACCTAGCATTTACTCATTATTTTCAAATTAATTAAATTGCAAAATATCATTAAAACTTTAGAAAATCATAGAAAATAATCTGTAACTCGGATGAAAATGTTTTCTACATGAAAGTTGCTCAGAACGATGAGACGAATCCGAATACGTGGCCCGTTCGGCCGCCACACGTCCCTAGCATAGCAAACATGGAACTTTTCCCCTCCCTTTTAATTGTCCAAAAATGCTAAACCTGGGGAAACATCCTCGGATGTTATCCCCCTTCGCCGGTAACGTGTAGCACCGCGTTAGAACACGTCTAGCTCTGCCTGTTGTCCTGTTATGCTCTTGCTTGCTATGTATTTACTATTTCTTCCCCCTCTTCTCTCCAGTAGACCCCGAGACCGATGTTGATGCCCCTGTGATCGACTACGTCTCCGACGACCCCTCTCTCTTGCCAGAGCAACCAGGCAAGCCCCCCCTTTGATCACCAGATATCGCCTACTCTTCTCTATACTACTTGCATTAGAGTAGTGTAGCATGTTACTGCTTTCAGTTAATCCTATACTGCTGCATAGCCTGTCCTTGCTACTACTGTTGTTACCTTTACCTGCTATCCTACTGCTTAGTATAGGATGCTAGTGTTCCATCAGTGGCCCTACACTCTTGTCCGTCTGCCATGCTATACTACTGGGCTGTGATCACTTCGGGAGGTGATCACGGGCAAATACTACATATACTTTACACTATTACATTACCTGTGATACTGTTCGGAGATGGGGGCTGGAAGGACAGGTGGCTCCATCCCGGTAGAGGTGGGCCTGGGTTCCCGACGGCCCCCGACTGTTACTTTGTGGCGGAGCGACAGGGCAGGTTGAGACCACCTAGGAGACAGGTGGGCCTGGCCCTGTTCGGCGTTCGCGGATACTTAACATGCTTAACGAGATCTTGGTATTTGATCTGAGTCTGGCCATTTGGTCTATACGCACTAACCATCTACGCGGGAGTAGTTATGGGTCTCCCGGCGTCGTGGTATCAGCCGAAGCACTTCGTGACGTCAGCGACTGAGCGACGCGCGCCGGATTGGACTGGAACGCCACTAGGCTAGGTCTGCTTCTGGCCGCCCACGCAACGTGCAGGTGTGCTCAGGGCGATGGGCCCAGACCCCTGTGTGCTTAGGTTTAGACCGGCGTGCTGACCTCTCTATTGTGCCTAGGTGGGGCTGCGACGTGTTGATCTTCCGAGGCCGGGCATGACCCAGGAAAGTGTGTCCGGCCAAATGGGATCAAGCGTGTTGGGTTATGTGGTGCACCCCTGCAGGGAAGTTAATCTATTCGAATAGCCGTGATCTTCGGTAACAGGACGACTTGGAGTTGTACCTTGACCTTATGACAACTAGAATCAGATACTTAATAAAACACACCCTTCCAAGTTCCACAGACAACCCGGTGATCTCTTTTCCACAGGGCGACGAGGGGAGGATTGCCGGGTAGGATTATGCTATGCGATGCTACTGGAGATGCTACTTGGAGATGCTACTTGGAGGACTTCAATCTACTCTCTTCTACATGCTGCAAGACGGAGGCTGCCAGAAGTGTAGTCTTCGACAGGATTAGCTATCCCCCTCTTATTCTGGCATTCTGCAGTTCAGTCCACCGATATGGCCCTTTACACATATACCCATGCATATGTAGTGTAGCTCCTTGCTTGCGAGTACTTTGGATGAGTACTCACGGTTGCTTTTCTCCCTCTTTTCCCCTTTCCCTTCTAGCTGGTTGTCGCAACCAGATGCTGGAGCCCTGGAGCCAGACGCCACCATCGATGATGATTCCTACTACACTGGAGGTGCCTACTACTACGTGCAGGCCGCTGACGACGACCAAGAGTAGTTAGGAGGATCCCAGGCAAGAGGCCTGCGCCTCTTTCGATCTGTATCCCAGTTTGTGCTAGCCATCTTCTGGCAACTTGTTTAACTTATGTCTGTACTCAGATATTGTTGCTTCCGCTGACTCGTCTATGATCGAGCACTTGCATTCGAGCCCTCGAGGCCCCTGGCTTGTATTATGATGCTTGTATGACTTATTTACGTTTTAGAGTTGTGTTGTGATATCTTCCCGTGAGTCCCTGATCTTGATCGTACACGTTTGCGTGTATGATTAGTGTACGATTGAATCGGGGGCGTCACAGACCCCCGTCGTGAGGGTAACTTCGGCGGGCCCCTCTCGCGAGAGCGCGACGGCAGCCGCTAGGCGCGTGCTAACAAGCTTCGTGAGCGCGGCCGCAATCTGCGGCCGGGCGGCCAAGGCAGCCCAAACGGCCACTGTTGCTTCCCAGGTGGCGACAACAACATCTGCCTCGGGGATAGCAACTGGCAAGAGCGGCACAACAATTGTCCATTCCACAGGGGCGGCTGATAACCCACAAGTATAGGGGATCAATTGTAGCCTCTTTCGATAAGTAAGAGTGTCGAACCCAACGAGGAGCTAAAGGTAGAACAAATATTCCCTCAAGTTCTATCGACCAGTGATACAACTCTACGCACGCTTAACGTTCACTTTACCTAAAACAAGTGTGGAACTAGAAGTACTTTGTAGGTGTTATTGGATAGGTTTGCAAGAATATAAAGAGCACGTAAATATAAACTAGGGGATGTTTAGATAAAGAAGTAATAAAGTTAGTATAGCGAGTGTGGAAAAGTGGTGGTAGGAGTTGTGAAATTGTCCCTAAGCAATTGACTACTTTACTAGACCGATAGCAAGTTTTATGTGGGAGAGGCCACTGCTAGCATGTCATCCCTGACTTGGAATTCTATGCACTTATGATTGAAACTATTAGCAAGCATCCGCAACTACTAACATTCATTAAGGTAAAACCCAATCATAGCATTAAGATATATTGGTTCCCCTTTAATCCCGTATGCATCAATTTCTATGCTAGGTTGAAGCTTCTGTCACTCTTGCCCTCCAATACATAGTCTTATCAACATACAACTAACCCTATGGTGTGATCCACGCGCGCGCTCATATGATGGGCACCAAAGGACATCAACATAACCACAAGCAAATTAAACCGATCATAGCAATTCACCAATTACCTAAAGGACAACGAAAATCTACTCAGACATCATAGGATGGCAACACATCATTGGATAATAATATGAAGCATAAAGCACAATGTTCAAGTAGAGGGTACATCGGGTTGCGGGAGAGTGGACCGCTGTAGATAGATGGGGGAAGGTGATGGAGATGTTGGTGAAGATGATGGAGGTGTTGGTGTAGATTGCAGTGACGATGATGGCCCCGGTGGCGTTCCGGCGCCACCGGAAGCAAGGGGGAGAGAGCCCCCCTTCTTCTTCTTCTTCCTTGACCTTCTCCCTAGATGGGAGAAGGGTTTCCCCTCTGTCCATGGTCTCCATGGCGTGGGAGGGGCGAGAGCCCCTCCGAGATTCGATCTGACTCTCTGTCTCTCTTTGTTTCTGCGTTCCTGATTCTGCCCTTTCACTATTTCTTATATTCCCGGAGATCCGTAACTCTGATTGGATTGAAACTTTGAACACGATTTGTTTCCGGATATTATCTTTCTTGCCGCGAAAAAAGGGCAACAACTGCCTTAGGGGGTGTCCACGAGGGTCAGGGGCGCGCCCACCCCCCTAGGGTGCGCGCCCCTGCCTTGTGGGCCCCTCGAGCATCGTCTCGCGTTGATTCCACTTCTAAAAATTCATAAATATTCCAAAAAAAATCTCCGTCACTTTTTATCTCGTTTGGACTCCGTTTGATATGGATTTTCTGCGAAACAAAAAACATGCAACAAACAGGAACTGGAATTGGGCACTGGATCAATATGTTAGTCCCAAAAATAGTATAAAAAGTTGCCCAAAGTGTGTAAAAGTTATAGAATATTGGCATGGAACAATAAAAAATTATAGATACGACGGAGACGTATCAGCATCCCCAAGCTTAATTCATGCTCGTCCTCGAGTAGGTAAATGATAAAAAAGATAATTTTTGATGTGGAATGCTACCTAGCATAATCTTGATCATGTAATCTAATCATGGCATGAATATTAAGACATGAGTGATTCAATGCAGTAGTCTATCATTTGACATAAAATAACTTAATACTCGGGCATCCCAACAAGCAATCATGTCTTTTAAAATATCAATGCTAAAGAACGCTATCCCTACAAAATCATATAGTCTCGTATGCTCCCTTTTCTTAAAACAAGGTACCCCTCATGCCCATCCTGGTGCCAGCCAAGCAATTGGTTCATAATTTTTAACGCGCTTCAGATTTTTCAACCCTCACGCAATACATGAGCGCAAGCCATGGATATAGCACTATAGGTGGAATAGAGTATGATGGTGGAGGTTGTGTGGAGAAGACAAAAAGGGAGAAAGTCTCACATCGTCGCGTCTAATCAACGGGCTATGGAGATGCCCATCAATTGATGTCAATGCGAGGAGTAGGGATTGCCATGCAACGGATGCACTAGAGCTATAAGTGTATGAAAGCTCAAACTGAAACTAAGTGGGTGTGCATCCAACTTGCTTGCTCATGAAGACCTCGGGCATTTGAGGAAGCCCATCATCGGAATATACAAGCCAAGTTCTATAATGAAAATTCCCACTAGTATATGAAAGTGATAACTCAAGAGACTCCCTGTATGAAGAACATGGTGCTACTTTTAAGCACAAGTGTGGTAAAAGGATAGTAGCATTGCCTCTTCTCTCTTTTTCTCTCTTTTTCTTTTATATTTTTTTGGTGGGATTCTTTGGCCTTTTTTTTATTTGGGCTTCTTTGGCCTCGTTTATTTTTCATAAAGTTAGGAGACTCATCCCAACTTGTGAGGGAATCATTTCTTCCATCATCCTTTCCTCACATGGGACAATGCTCTAATAACGATAATCATCACACTTTATTTACTTACAACTCAACATTACAACTCGATATCTAGAACAAAGATATGACTCTATATGAATGCCTCTGGCAGTGTACCAGGATGTGCAATGATCTAGCATAGCAAAGATATCAAAAAAAGGACAAGCGATGAAAACATCATGCTAGCTATCTTAAGATCATGCAAAGCAATATGGCAATGAATGCTCAAGTCATGTATATGATGATGATGATGAAAGTTGCATGGTAATATATCTCGGAATGGCTATGTAAATTACATAATAGGTAGGTATGGTGGTTGTTTCGAGGAAGATATAAGGAGGCTTATGTGTGGTAGGGCGTATCGTATCACGGGGTTTGGATGCACCGGCAAAGTTTGCACCAACTCTGGAGGTGAGAAAGGGCAATGCACGGTATTTGTAGAGGCTAGCAAATTGCAAAAAGGTAAGAGTGCGTATAATCCATGGACTCACATTAGTCATAAAGAAGTCATATACTTATTGCAAAAGTTTATTAGCCCTCGAAGCAAAGTACTACTACGCATTCTCCTAGGGGGGAGGTTGGTAGGAGTTAACCATCACGCGCCCCCGACCTTCACACAAAGGAGGGCAATCAATAATAAATCATGCTCCAACTTCTTAGCATAACAAGAGACTATACGTGCATGCTTGGAGAATCACAAACCTTAACACCAATATTCTTACTAAACACAACCATTTACTAGTACCTCCCACATATTATCATCTCTATATCACAAAATATTGCAAGGAATCAAACATATCATATTCAGTGATCTACAAGTTTTATGTAGGATTTTATGACTAACCATGTGAATGACCAATTCCCGTCATCTCTCTAAATAGATATAAGTGAAGCAAGAGAGTTTAATTCTTTCTACAAAAGATATGCCCATGCTCTAACAAATATAAGTGAAGCAAAAGAGCATTCTACAAATTGAGGTTTTCTATGTGAAGAGAAACATGCAATCCAAACTTCAAATGATATAAGTGAAGCACATGAAGCATTCTATAAAGCCATACTCAAAAGATTTAAGTGAAGTGCAATGAGCATTCTATAAATCAACCATGGACTATCTCATACCAGCATGGTTTATAAAAGAAAAGTGAAAACTAAATGTAAAAGACGCTCCAAGATTTGCACATATCACATGAACGAAACGAATCCGAAAACATACCGATACTTGTTGAAGAAATATGGGATGCCTTCCGGGGCATCCCCAAGCTTAGATGCTTGAGTATCCTTGAATATTTACTTGGGGTGCCTTGGTCATCCCCAAGCTTGAGATCTTGCCTCTCCTCCTTCTCCTCATATTGAGACCTCCTCGATCTTTGAACACTTCATCCACACAAAACTCAACAAAAAGCTCGGTAAGGTCTGTTAGTATAATAAAACAAATCACTACTCTAGGTACTGTCGCAAACCAATTCATATTTTGTTTTTGCAATGTAGCTACTGTAATATAACTTTCCCATGGCTTAATCCACTGATAGAAAATTATAGTTTCATCAAAACAAGCAAACTATGCATCAAAAATAGAATCTGTCTTAAACAGGACAGTCTGTAGTAATCTGAACATTCACCATATTTCTGGTACTCCAAAAATTCTGAAACAAATAGGAATAATAAACAATTTGTATAGAAAGACAGTGCAAAAAGTTTCAGAACCGTTTGACATTCCAGTACAAAATGTAAAATCACGCACTACAGCCAAAGTTTCTGTCCTGCACCGCACAAACCAACAAGCATTGTAAACATCCTAAAGGAAAATCTTGGCACATTATTTTTATTTTTAAACTTTATAAAAGCACACAACAGAAATAAATGACTCTCTAAAACTTCCGGGTTGTCTCCCTGGTAGCGCTTTCTTTAAAGCCATTAAGCTAGGCATAAGGTGCTCAAGTAATGGATCCACCCGGATCCCAAGGTATATCAAAGCCAATTTTAATTAACAATGATTTGTAATTTAGTAGTGAGCATAAAGTAACATATATCAAGCAACAACGAAGTCTAACTCTCTTCCTATGCGTCGACATGTCATAAAAGAACAATTCATGCACACATAGTAAAGGCCAATGAATAGTATAAACAGTTTCTTGCAATTTTATCGTGTGGGAAACATAGAGAGGTGGAGATATAGTTCCTCTCTCATAATAATTGCAAGTAGGAGCAGCAAGCACATGCATATTATATCTATCAAAATGATCATGTGTAGTAATGAAACGCAACCCATCAATATAATCCTTAATAAGGGCAAACTTCTCCGATATAGTGTAGTCAGGAGATTTCCAAAAGATAATAGGACTATCATGCGTGGGTGCAATAGCAACAACTTCATGTTTAACATAAGGAACTATAGCAAGTTCATCTCCATAAGCATACATATTGGCATCTTGGCCACAAGCATAGCAAGCATCATCAAAAAGGGATATTTCAAAAGAATCAACGGGATCATAACAATCATTATAGCAATCATCCTTCGGTAAGCATGAAGGGAAATTAAACAATGTATGAGTTGAAGAGTTACTCTCATTAGAAGGTGGGCACGGGTAGCTAATCCGCTTTTCCTCCTTTTGTTCTTCGCTCTCCTCATCATCTTTTTCATCCAATGAGCTCACAGTTTCATCAATTTCTTCTTCCATAGACTCCTACAAAATATTAGTCTCTTCTTGGACAGCGGAGGAGTCCTCAATATATGGTTTAATATAAGGATTAGAAGCATAATTATCATAGCAGTATTTAAGTATGGCCAAATTTTCATATTTGTAGAGAGTAGTATCACACTCTTCAATAAAAGAAGCAATTTCACAAGTACCCCTAAAAGCAATAAATTCTTCAATTTGTTGAACATCATAGTAACTATAAACACCCTTAGTATATGAAGATACAATTCCATTATCACTAAACAAACATTTATAGGGAAGGTGTTTCTTAGGGTCTTCAGAACAACAAGTAAAATCGTAAATTTCACATAAATTGCAAGCATAGCATTGCAAACGATGAATTTGATCCAGTAAAAGTTTTCCTTTTTGAGATAAGCGGTGTTGCACATAACAAGCATGCTCATCTAAAGATTTGCCCTCAACTAAGCTAGTTGGGGTTTCAACACGAGCACATAGGGATCAAAGATGATCCAAGTAAAAAACTTTAGGAGTGTGATAGATTTTGAGTGGTTCTTCAACCATTGGTGTAGTAGGTTCAACTATTTTTTTGGTATTTTGCGTTTCCTACCCATAACTAAAGATAGAAAACAACTAGAACAACAAATAAAATCTACTTAGTGATAAGGCAAACAAGAACACACGAGAATATTCACCCCACGCGATAACTCCCCGGCAACGGCGCCAGAAAAAGGTCTTGATAACCCACAAGTATAGGGGATCAATTGTAGCCTCTTTCGATAAGTAAGAGTATCGAACCCAACGAGAAGCTAAAGGTAGAAAAAATATTCCCTCAAGTTCTATCGACCATCGATACAACTCTACGCACGCTTAACGTTCGCTTTACCTAAAACAAGTGTGAAACTAGAAGTACTTTGTAGGTGTTGTTGGATAGGTTTGCAAGAATATAAAGAGCACGTAAATATAAACTAGGGGCTGTTTAGATAAAGAAGTAATAAAGTTAGTATAGCGAGTGTGGAAAAGTGGTGGTAGGAGTTGTGAAATTGTCCCTAAGCAATTGACTACTTTACTAGACCGATAGCAAGTTTTATGTGGGAGAGGCCACTGCTAGCATGCCACCCCTGACTTGGAATTCTGTGCACTTATGATTGGAACTATTAGCAAGCATCCGCAACTACTAACATTCATTAAGGTAAAACCCAACCATAGCATTAATATATATTAGTCCCCCTTCAATCCCGTATGCATCAATTTCTATGCTAGGTTGAAGCTTCTGTCACTCTTTCCCTCCAATACATAGTCTTATCAATATACAACTAACCCTATGGTGTGATCCACGCGCGTGCTCATATGATGGGCACCAAAGGATAGCAACATAACCACAAGCAAATTAAACCAATCATAGCTATTCACCAATTACCGAAAGGACAACAAAAATCTACTCAGACATCATAGGATGGCAACACATCATTGGATAACAATATGAAGCATAAAGCACCATGTTCAAGTAGAGGGTACAACGGGTTGCAGGAGAGTGGACCGCTGTAGATAGATGGGGGAAGGTGATGGAGATGTTGGTGAAGATGATGGAGGTGTTGGTGTAGATTGCGGTGACGATGATGGCCCCGACGGCATTCCGGCGCCACCGTAAGCAAGGGGGAGAGAGCCCCCCTTCTTCTTCTTCTTCCTTGACCTTCTCCCTAGATGGGAGAAGGTTTTCCCCTCTGGTCCATGGTCTCCATGGGAGGGGCGAGAGCCCCTCCGAGATTGGATCTGTCTCTCTGTCTCTCTCTGTTTCTGCATTCCTGATTCTGCCCTTTCACCGTTTCTTATATTCCCGGAGATCCGTAACTCCGATTGGATTGAAACTTTGAACGCGATTGGTTTCCGGATATTAGCTTTCTTGCGGCGAAAGAAGGGCAACAACCACCTTACGGGGTGTCCACGAGGGTCAGGGGTGCGCCCCCTGCCTCGTGGGCGCCCCGAGCATCGTCTCGCGTTGATTCCACTTCTCAAAATCCATAAATATTCAAAAAAAAATCTCCGTCAGTTTTTATCCCGTTTGGACTCCGTTTGATATGGACTTTCTGCGAAACAAAAAACATGCAACAAATAGGAACTAGCACTGGGCACTATCAATATGTTAGTCCCAAAATAGTATAAAAAGTTGCCAAAAGTATGTAAAAGTTGTAGAATATTGGCATGGAACAATCAAAAATTATAGATACGATGGAGATGTATCAGCGGCATTAGCCCTGATGGAGGCCGCCCACGACCATGTCGAGGCCGCCCATGCCCAACTCATGGCGGTCACCGCACAAATCGAACGAAGCTTCTCCGACAATAGTTGGCAACCCACGATCGAAGAGTTGGCAATCGCCGAAAGTGTTCGAGCAGCCGTCCATTCCTGTGCGGCATACCTTGCCACGATGGAGCCTGCGAAAGCCCAGATCGCGACCGCCCACACCCAGCTCATGGCAGCCTATTCCAAAGATATGGCGGATGCGGATGGCGAGATGCTTGCCGAGTATGGTGTGATGGATGCCATGGAGCCCCTTCCCCAGGAGATCGCCGGGCACAAGCTGGACATGGAGGAGGCGGCGAAGATCGACGAGCACCAGCCGTAGTAGTACTCTTTGTTTTGTTTAATTAAGAGCGTCGGTGTTTAATTTGTTAGAGTAATGTTTAGGTCAGCTAGCCCCGTTTAATTGCTAAACTTGCTCGATTAAGAAGTTTGGGTGTGCTGTAGTCTCCCTTGTGTACCCAAATTATGCAATGACGTGGATGCCCACTGTAACCAAGGAAATTTGAACCAAATTTTTTGACGTTCAAACTCATCAAACACGGGTTAAGCTATCTGAATCGTTTGTGATGTTCACATATCGTACACAGTTCTAAATAAGGGACCGCGTCTGATGACACTTTGCGCGCCAGTTTTTTCGCTGAACGGATTCCAAACTTTTGGCTTTCGCGGAAACATATACCTCTCCGGCCCCTTACAAAAAGCCACATTTCCCCTGTTTCTGCCTCCCTTTCCAAGTTGAAACCTTCACTCCTTGCTTGCAGCGCCGCCTTGATACGTCTCCAACGTATCTATAATTTATGAAGCATTCATGCTATTTTATTATCTGTTTCGAATGTTTATGGGCTTTATTATACACTTTTATATTACTTTTGGGACTAACCTACTAACCGGAGGCCCAGCCCATATTGTTGTTTTATTGCCTGTTTCAGTATTTCGAAGAAAAGGAATATCAAATGGAGTCCAAATGGAATGAAACCTTCGGCAGTGTGATTTTTGGAGCGAACAGGATCCGGGAGACTTGGAGTACAAGCCTGGGAAGCTTCAAGGAGGCCAGGAGATAGGAGGGTGCGCCCACCCCCTGGGCGCGCCCCCTGTCTCGTGGGCCCCTCGAGCCTCCCCCGACCGACTTCCTTCGCCTATATATTCCCTTATACCCTAAAACCATCGAATACGACAATAGATCAGGAGTTCCGCCGCCGCAAGCCTCTGTAGCCACCAAAAACCTCTCGGGAGCCCATTCCGGCACCCTGTCGAAGGGGCGATCCCTCACTGGTGGCCATCTTCATCATCTCGACGCTCTCCATGACGAGGAGGGAGTAGTTCGCCCTCGGGGCTGAGGGTATGTACCAGTAGCTATGTGTTTGATCTCTCTCTCTCTCTCTCTCTCTCTCTCTCTCTCTCTCTCTCGTGTTCTATCTATGGCACGATCTTGATGTATCGCGAGCTTTGCTATTATAGTTGGATCTTATGATGTTTCTCCCTCTCTGCTCTCTTGTGATGAATTGAGTTTTCCTCTTGAAGTTATCTTATCGGATTGAGTCTTTAATGATTTTAGAACACTTGATGTATGTCTTGCCGTGCTTATCTGTGGTGACAATGGGATATCACATGATCCACTTGATGTATGCTTTGGTGATCAACTTGCGGGTTCCGCCCATGAACCTATGCATAAGGGTTGGCACACGTTTTCGTCTTGACTCTCCGTAGAAACTTTTGGGCACTCTTTGAAGTACTTTGTGTTGGTTGAATAGGTGAATCTGATATTGTGTGATGCATATCATATAATCATGCCCACGGATACTTGCGGTGACAATGGAGTATCTAGGTTACATTAGGGTTTTGGTTGATTTGTGTCTTAAGGTGTTATTATAGTATGAACTCTATGATAGATTGAACGGAAAGGATAGCTTCGTGTTATTTTACTACAGACTCTTGAATAGATTGAGCAGAAAGGATAACTTTGAGGTGGTTTCGTACCCTACCATAATCTCTTCGTTTGTTCTCCGCTATTAGTGGCTTTGGAGTGACTCTTTGTTGCATGTTGAGGGATTGTTATATGATCTATTTATGTTATTATTGTTGGGAGAACTTGCACTAGTGAAAGTATGAACCCTATGCCTTGTTTCCTACCATTGCAATACTGTTTATGCTCACTTTTATCATTAGTTACCTTGCTGTTTTTATATTTTCAGATTACAAAAACCTATATCTACTATCCATATTGCACTTGTATCACCATCTCTTCGCCGAACTAGTGCACCTATACAATTTACCATTGTATTGGGTGTGTTGGGGACACAAGAGACTCTTTGTTATTTGGTTGCAGGGTTGTTTGAGAGAGACCATCTTCATCCTACGCCTCCTACGGATTGATAAACCTTAGGTCATCCACTTGAGGGAAATTTGCTACTGTCCTACAAACCTGTGCACTTGCAGGCCCACCAACGTCTACAAGAAGAAGGTTGTGTAGTAGATATCACGCCTCCTCGCCGACAACCCTCCTTCATGTTGTTCAGCCTCGTCTATCCAGGCAGGTAATCCACACCCGACCCCCATCCTCCTCCTCCTTCCACACCCACATACCCCGACCGCCGGCGCGACACCTTCCACCCAAATCACCGACCCCTCCACCAAATAAGCGCTTCCCTAAGCCATGGTGCACGCAATATAGCCAGAATCTCAAGGAACGTTTGGCAGCGGAGAAGCAAATCACAGCACACGCGCGGATGAGGTCGCGATGGCTGCCATTTGTGCCGACCCCCAGATCTTGGATAAGCACCTCGCCGTTGAGGCCACCATCGATGCCTCGTGCGCCAACACCGCGATGCGGTTGGCTGGTTTAAATGACAGTTCGTGCCGTTTTCTCGAGGCCACCCTCAGTGCCTTCGACGAAGATTACGAGATGTTTTCTCAGCATGCATGTGCTTACCTCATCTCGAGAGCCAGTAGGTTGATGCCCGGAGCGGCTCAGGAAACTCACCACTACGACGAGGGCACCCATGATGCGGAGGCCTATCCCTCTCCCATGTCCAAGGAGCCAATCGTCATTGATATATCCGACAATGAGGAGTAGCTTGTCTTATTAGCTCACTATAAGGACCCATGTTCAGTTTGCTAGCTACTGCCTTCCCTTAACAAATTCTAGTGAATTGTGCTATCTACTTTTACCATGCAATCTGTTGCTCTAGTGTATATGTTCTAGATGTCGTGCAATGTGGTGCTCACTTATTAACTGTTTGGTTAATTAGTTTTCATGTTCAGTTAACTGTTTGGTTCAATTCTGCAAATGTGATGTTCAATTCTTCAGGGTGCAATTTTGTATTGTCTTCTATGTGAGAAATAAATTGAAATTTCAAGTTGTTAAGCATGCTTTGTTTGGTTAACTGGCTGATCTTCTATTAGGTGTATGTTATATTGTGCAACTAGAAGATACCCCGCGCGTTGCAGCGGGAATTTGTAGAAAGCGACTATAATGTGCATAGAGAATGTTAAGCAGAAGCAATCTCTAAAAGATAATATAATTATAGAAAAATATTCAGGTTCAAGATCACAAACATATGGAGCTCAAAATGCATGTCTTATATCCTCAAAAACATGCACGTCTTATTATTTTCTACTGATTACACAGAACATAATATAGTTTTCCATTTTTGCGAGTAGAAAGTACCAACTACCTAAGCATAACGATATCATTCATGGAATACACAAATCAGATGATAAATTTCTTTCATAGCAACAATGTTTCAGTTCACCAACTATGAGGATGTAAGGTACAATCATAGTGATGCTTTCACGGGTGTGGTAATGCAAGATTGTTTTGTAATATGAGTAACTTCTGCAATAATATGTTACTTGTCATCATCAGAACTAATGTGGTGATTTTAGAGAGCTATCAAGAAAGGCAAAAGTATTTACATTAATCCTGTCACGTTGTCTAAAGGCGTATATAAATGCTCGGACATATTTTGGCATTGAACCAATGCTGTCACTCAAAAGAAGATTGTTGTTTTGAAGAAAAATATCAAATTTATAAAATCTGGATTACGCATACACATGTAGGTGCACAAATGACTGAAGGTGCTCCAGTGTAGAAACATCTGGCAAACAACATTGTAAGGCAGAAAAAAAAATCAACCCAATATGAGTGTATAACAACAGATCATACAAAAAGGGTTAGTGTATAGTTACCTCATTCGAAAAAAGGTATAGGTAACAATCTAGCATTGCTAGCTCCTAGCTGCAAGTCAATAAGATAGAAAGTTATAAATATAATTCCCTTGATAATCCATGGAAGTATTTAAAGAACCAAACTGAATTCTGGCATGCATCCAATATACTGGAATTAATCGCTGTGCTTTCCATTGCATGCAAATAGATGAACACACAGGCAAAAAGGTAAGAAAACCTGATCCTCTTTCAGTGAAACAGAAAATCAGTATAGTACATGTAATATTGGGCCGTACCCTAGCATTGGCCTTGGCACTCACGCTCAGGGTTGCTCACCCAGAGTAGGTGTACCTAGCGCCAGCGATCACATACTGGTTCGTGAGCGCCACCAGCCTTCCTTGGGAGTGCATCAGGCACAGGCTAGAAGATCTCGACCGGGATCAATGACTTGTCGAGAAAGTACTGCTCATGGAAGACCGGACCGGCCAGTAGGACGCGAATCGTCTCATTGGAGGCGGCAACGCCGCGGCGTTCGACTGCAGATGTGAACAAATCAGTGGAGAGAGAGTGGGGTTGAGATATGGGGAAGATGAGAAGAGTCGGTCAGGATTTTCTAGGGAATCAGTGGAGATTTATTCCTCAAGGAAGATGGAGTATTAATATCGTATAATCAAAGCGGTTTGTCTGTTCACATCCCGTGTTAATAGATAGCTAGATGTATTTGAGATCCCATCTTGGTGGCTGGAACCGCTGCATGTACACTTATTGCCGTTTATTAGGCCTGGCTAGCGACGGATACTTCATGCTTGCATGCAGAGTCTACCGGTAGACATTTTTATTTTGGTAATTATCTGTTGCACCGGGAGGCTACCGAAGATGCATGTCTCACTGCTGGTTGGGTGGAGAACTGCTGACATGGCAGGTTGCTGATGTGGATAGCTTGCATGTTTAGAGAAATAGGATAGTGGGGATGAATTATTTAGGTATTATAGATGTGGTGCTTAGTTACTGTTTGGTTCATTTATTGTGGTGTTTAGTTAACTGTTTGGTTCAATTCTGCAATGCAATGTTCAATTGTTGTGGGTGCGCATTTTGTTATTGTATACTATGTGAGGAATAAATTGAATTTGGCTATACTAAATACATGAGAAACAAATACAATTGCTATATTTCCAAGTTGTTAAGCATGCCTGGTTTGGTTAACTGTTTGATCTTCTATTTGGAGTATGTTATATTGTGCAATGTGGTGCTCAGTTATTGTTTGGTTCATTTGTTGTGGTGTTTAGTTAACTGCTTGGCTCAATTCTGCAATGCGATGTCCAATTGTCGTGGGAAGGATTTTTGTATTATTATGCATATGAGGAATAGATTGAATTTGGCTGCACTTAATATATGAGAAACATATATAAGTGCTATATTTCCTAGTTCTTAATCATGCTTGGTTTGGATAAATGAGTTTTCTATGTGGCTTGAATTAATCTGGTGAATCTGTAATGTGCTTATTTTGTTGGGGAACGTAGTAATTTCAAAAATATTCCTACGTACACGCAAGATCATGGTGATGGCATAGCAACGAGAGGGGAGAGTGTTGTCCATGTACCCTCGTAGACCCTAAGCGGAAGCATTAGCACAACGCGGTTGATGTAGTCCTACGTCTTCACGATCCGACCGATCCAAGCACCGAACATACGGCACCTCCGAGTTCAGCACACGTTCAGCTCGATGACGATCCCCGGGCTCCGATCCAGCAAAGCTTCGGGGATGAGTTCCGTCAGCACGACGGCGTGGTGACGATGATGATGTTCTACTAAACTCCGCGACGATATGACCGAGGTGGAATATGGTGGAGGGGGCCACCGCACACGGCTAAGGAACGATCCGTAGATCAACTTGTGTGTCATGGGGTGCCCCCCTGCCCCCGTATATAAAGGATCCAGGGGGGAGGAGGCGGCCGGCCAAGGAGGGCGCGCCAAGGGGGGAGTCCTACTCCCACCGGGAGTAGGACTCCCTTCTTTCCTAGTTGGAATAGGAGAAGGGGGGAAAGAGGAGGAAGAGGGGAAGGAAAGGGGGGGGGGCGCCCCCCCTTCCCTTGTCCTATTCGGACTAGGAAGGGGAGGGGCACGTGGCCCCCTCCTGCCTCCTTCCCTCTTCTCCCTTGAGGCCCATGTAGGCCCAATAACCCCCCGGGGGGTTCCGGTAACCTCCCGGTACTCCGGTAAAATGCCGATTTCACCCGGAACAATTCCGATGTCCAAATATAGGCTTCCAATATATCGATCTTTATGTCTCGACCATTTCGAGACTCCTCGTTACGTCCGTGATCACATCCGGGACTCCGAACAAACTTCGGTACATCAAAACTTATAAACTCATAATAAAACTGTCATCGTGACGTTAAGCGTGCGGACCCTACGGGTTGGAGAACTATGTAGACATGACCTAGAACTATTCTCGGTCAATAACCAATAGCGGAACCTGGATGCCCATATTGGTTCCTACATATTCTACGAAGATCTTTATCGGTCAAACCGCATAACAACATACGTTGTTCCCTTTGTCATCGGTATGTTACTTGCCCGAGATTTGATCGTCGGTATCCAATGCCTAGTTCAATCTTGTTACCGGCAAGTCTCTTTACTCGTTCCGTAATGCATCATCCCGTGACCAACTCATTTGGTCACATTGCTTGCAAGGCTTATAATGATGTGCATTACCGAGAGGGCCCAGAGATACCTCTCCGACAATCGGAGTGACAAAACCTAATCTCGAAATACGCCAACTCAACATGTACCTTCGGAGACACCTGTAGTACTCCTTTATAACCACCCAGTTACGTTGTGACGTTTGGTAGTACCCAAAGTGTTCCTCCGGTAAACGGGAGTTGCATAATTCTCATAGTTACAGGAACATGTATAAGTCATGAAGAAAGCAATAGCAATATACTAAACGATCAAGTGCTAGGCTAACGGAATGGGTCATGTCAATCACATCATTCTTCTAATGATGTGATCCCATTAATCAAATGACAACACATGTCTATGGTTAGGAAACATAACCATCTTTGATTAATGAGCTAGTCAAGTAGAGGCATACTAGTGACTATATGTTTGTCTATGTATTCACACATGTATCATGTTTCCGGTTAATACAATTCTAGCATGAATAATAAACATTTATCATGAAATAAGGAAATAAATAATAACTTTATTATTGCCTCTAGGGCATATTTCCTTCAGTCTCCCACTTGCACTAGAGTCAATAATCTAGTTCACATCGCTATGTGATTTAACACCAATATTCACATCTATATGTGATTAATACCCATAGTTCACATTGTCATGTGATCAACACCCAAAGGGTTTACTAGAGTCAATAATCTAGTTCACATCGCTATGTGATTAACACCCAAAGAGTACTAAGGTATGATCATGTTTTGCTTGTGAGAGAAGTTTAGTCAACGGGTCTGTCATATTCAGAGTCGCATGTATTTTGCAAATATTCTATGTCTACAATGCTTTGTACGGAGCTACTCTAGCTAATTGCTCCCACTTTCAATATGCATCCAGATTGAGACTTAGAGTCATCTGGATCGGTGTAAAAGCTTGCATCGATGTAACTCTTTACGACGAACTCTTTTATCACCTCCATAATCGAGAAACATATCCTTATTCTACTAAGGATAATTTTGACCAATGTCCAGTGATCTACTCCTAGACCACTATTGTACTCCCTTGCCAAACCAGGGTAGAGTATACAATAGGTCTGGTCCATAGCATGGCATACTTTTATAGAACCTATGACTAATGCATAGGGAATGACTTTCATTCTCTTTCTATTTTCTGCCGTGGTCGAGTCTTGAGTCTTACTCAATTTCACACCTTTGCAACACAGGCAAGAACTCTTTTTTTTGACTGTTCCATTTTGAACTATTTCAAAATCTTGACAAGGTATGTACTTATTGAAAAACTTATCAAGCGTCTTGATCTATCTCAATAGATCTTGATGCTCAATATGTAAGCAGCTTCACAGAGGTCTTTCATTGAAAAACTTTTTATTCAAGTATCCTTTTATGCTATCCAGAAATTCTATATCATTTCCAATCAACAATATGTCTTGCACATATAATATCAGAAATGCTACAGAGCTCCCACTCACTTTCTTGTAAATACAGGCCTTTCCAAAAGTCTGTATAAAACCATATGCTTTGATCACACTATCAAAGCGTTTATTCCAACTCCGAGATGCTTGCACCAGTCCATAAATGGATCGCTGGAGCTTGCACACTTTGTTAGCACCTTTTGGATCAACAAAACCTTCTGGCTGCATCATATACAACTCTTCTTCCAGAAATCCATTCAAGAATGCAGTTTTTACATCCATTTGCCAAATTTCATAATCATAAAATGCAGCAATTGCTAACATGATTCGGACAGACTAAAGCATCGCTACGGGTGAGAAAGTCTCATCGTAGTCAACCCCTTGAACTTGTCGAAAACCTTTTACAACAAGTCGAGCTTTGTAGATAGTAACACTACTATCAGTGTCCGTCTTCCTCTTGAAGATCCATTTATTTAACATGGCTTGCTGATCATCGAGCAAGTCAATCAAAGTCCATACTTTGTTCTCATACATGGATCCTATCTCAGATTTCATGGCCTCAAGCCATTTCGCGGAATCTGGGCTCATCATCGCTTCCTCATAGTTTGTAGGTTCATCATGGTCTAGTAACATGACTTCTAGAACGGGATTACCGTACCACTTTGGTGCGGATCTTATTCTGGAAGACCTACGAGGTTCGGTAGTAACTTGATCTGAAGCTTCATGATCATCATCATTAACTTCCTCACTAATCGGTATAGGAATCACTGGAACTGATTTCTGTGATGAACTACTTTCCAATAAGGGAGAAGGTACAATTACCTCATCAAGTTCTACTTTCCTCCCACTCACTTCTTTCGAGAGAAACTTCTTCTCTAGAAAGGATCCATCTTAGCAACGAATAACTTGCCTTCAGATCTGTGATAGAAGGTGTACCCAATAGTTACCTTTGGGTATTCTATGAAGACGCACTTCCCCGATTTGGGTTCGAGCTTATCAGGTTGAAACTTTTTCACATAAGCATCACAGCCCCAAAATTTAAGAAACAACAACTTTGGTTTCTTGCCAAACCATAGTTCATAAGGCGTCGTCTCAATGGATTTTGATGGTGCCCTTTTTTAAAGTGAATGCAACTGTCTCTAATGCATAACCCCAAAATGATAGTGGTAAATCGGTAAGATACATCATAGATCACACCATATCCAATAAAGTGCAGTTATGACGTTCGGACATACCATTACACTGTGGTGTTCCATGTGGCGTGAGCTGTGAAACTATTCCACATTGTTTTATATGAAGGCCAAACTCATAACTCAAATATTCTCCTCCATGATCATATCGTAGAAACTTTATTTTCTTGTTATGATGATTCTCCACTTCACTCTGAAATTCTTTGAACTTTTCAAATGTTTCAGACTTGTGTTTCATTAAGTAGATATACCCATATCTGCTCAAATCATCTGTGAAGGTCAGAAAATAACGATACTCGCCACGAGCATCAATACTCATTGGATCGCATACATCGGTATGTATTATTTCCAATAAATCAGTAGCTCGTTCCATTGTTCCGAAGAACGGAGTTTTAGTCATCTTGCCCAAAAGGCATGGTTCGCAAGCATCAACTGATTCACAACCAAGTGATTCCAAAAATCCATCTTTATGGAGTTTCTTCATGCGCTTTACACCGATATGACCCAAACGGCAGTGTCACAAATAAGTTGCACTATCATTATCAACTTTGCATCTTTTGGCATCAATATTATGAATATGTGTATCACTACGATCGAGATCCAACAAACTATTTTCATTGGGTGTATGACCATTGAAGGTTTTATTCATGTAAACAGAACAACAATTATTCTCTGATTTTAAATGAATAACCGTATTGCAATAAACATGATCAAATCATATTCATGCTCAACGCAAAGGCAAATGACATTTATTTCGAAAGTATAGGGAGTGTGCGATGATGATCATATCAATCTTGGAACTACTTCCAACACTCATCGTCACTTCCCCTTCGACTAGTCTCTGTTTATTATATAACTCCTGTTTCGAGTTACTAATCTTAGCAACCGAACAAGTATCAAATACTCAGGGGCTACTATAAACACTAGTAAGGCACACATCAATAACCTGTATATCAAATATACCCTTGTTCACTTTGCCATCCTTCTTATCCACCAAATATTCGGGGCATTTCCGCTTCCAGTGATCATTTCCTTTGCAGTGTAAGCACTCAGTTTCAGGCTATGGTCCAGCTTTGGGCTTCTTCGCAGGAGTGACAACTTGCTTGTCTTTCCACTTGAAGTTCCCTTTCTTTCCCTTTGCCCTTCTCTTGAAACTAGCGGTCTTGTCAATCATCAACACTTGATGCTCTCTCTTGATTTCTACCTTCGTCAATTTCAACATCACGAAGAGCTCGGGAATCGTTTTTGTCATCCCTTGCATACTATAGTTCATCATGAAGTTCTACTAACTTAGTGATGGTGACTAGAGAATTCTGTCAATCACTATCTTATCTGGAAGATTAACTCCCACTTGATTCAAGCGATTGAAGTACCTAGACAATCTGAGCACATGCTCACTAGTTGAGCGATTCTCCTCCATCTTTTAGCTATATAACTTGTTGGAGACTTCATATCTCTCAACTCGGGTATTTGCTTGAAATATTAACTTCAACTCCTGGAACATCTCATATGGTCCATGACGTTCAAAACGTTTTTAAAGTCCCGATTCTAAGCCATAAAGCATGGTGCACAAAACTATCAAGTAGTCATCATATTGAGCTAGCCAAACGTTCATAACGTCTGCATCTGCTCCTGCAATAGGTCTGTCACCTAGCGGTGCATTAAGGACATAATTCTTCTGTGCAGCAATGAGGATAAACCTCAGATCACGGACCAAGTCCGCATCATTGCTACTAACATTTTTCAACTTAGTTTTCTCTAGGAACACATATGAAAACATAGGGAAGCAAAAACATAGGGAAGCAACAACGCGAGCTATTGATCTACAACATAATTTGCAAAATACTACCAGGACTAAGTTCATGATAAATTTAAGTTCAATTAATCATATTACTTAAGAACTCCCACTTAGACAGACATCTCTCTAGTCATCTAAGTGATCACGTGATCCAAATCAACTAAACCATGTCCGATCATCACATGAGATGGAGTAGTTTCAATGGTGAACATCACTATGTTGATCATATCTACTATATGATTCACGCTCGACCTTTCGGTCTCCGTGTTCCGAGGCCATATCTGTATATGCTAGGCTCGTCAAGTTTAACCTGAGTATTCCACGTGTGCAACTGTTTTGCATCCGTTGTATTTGAACGTAGAGCCTATCACACCCGATCATCACGTGGTGTCTCAGCACGAAGAACTTTCGCAATGGTGCATACTCAGGAAGAACACTTCTTGATAATTAGTGAGAGATCATCTTATAATGCTACCGTCAATCAAAGCAAGATAAGATGCATAAAGAATAAACATCACATGCAATCAATATAAGTGATATGATATGGCCATCATAATCTTGTGCTTGTGATCTCCATCTTCGAAGCACCGTCGTGATCACCATCATCACCGGCGCGACACCTTGATCTCCATCGTAGCATCATTGTCGTTACGCCATCTATTGCTTCTACGACTATCGCTACCGCTTAGTGATAAAGTAAAGCAATTACAGGGCGTTTGCATTTCATACAATAAAGCGACAACCATATGGCTCCTGCCAGTTGCCGATAACTTCGGTTACAAAACATGATCATCTCATACAATAAAATATAGCATCACGTCTTGACCATATCACATCACAACATGCCCTGCAAAAACAAGTTAGACGTCCTCTACTTTGTTGTTGCAAATTTTACGTGGCTGCTACGGGCTTTAGCAAGAACCGTTCTTACCTACGCATCAAAACCACAACAATAGTTCGTCAAGTTGGTGCTGTTTTAACCTTCGCAAGGACCGGGCGTAGCCACACTCGATTCAGCTAAAGTGAGAGAGACAGACACCCGCCAGTCACCTTTAAGCACGAGTGCTCGTAACGGTGAAACCAGTCTCACGTAAGCGTACGCGTAATGTCGGTCCGGGCCGCTTCATCTCACAATACCGCTGAACCAAAGTATGACATGCTGGTAAGCAGTATGACTTGTATCGCCCACAACTCACTTGTGTTCTACTCGTGCATATAACATCAACGCATAAAACCTAGGCTCGGATGCCACTGTTGGGGAACGTAGTAATTTCAAAAAATTTCCTACGTACACGCAAGATCATGGTGATGGCATAGCAACGAGAGGGGAGACTGTTGTCCACGTACCCTCGTAGACCGTAAGTGGAAGCATTAGCACAACGTGGTTGATGTAGTCGTACGTCTTCACGATCCGACCGATCCAAGCACCGAACGTATGGCACCTCCGAGTTCAGCACAAGTTCAGCTCGATGACGATCCTCGGGCTCCGATCCAGCAAAGCTTCGGGGATGAGTTCCGTCAGCACGATGGCGTGGTGACGATGATGATGTTCTACCGGCGCAGGGCTTCGCCTAAACTCCGCGATGATATGACTGAGGTGGAATATGGTGGAGGGGGGCACCGCACACAGCTAAGGAACGATCCGTAGATCAACTTGTGTGTCATGGGGTGCCCCCTGCCCCCGTATATAAAGGAGCCAGGGGTAGGAGGCGGCCGGCCAAGGAGGGCGCGCCAAGGGGGGAGTCCTACTCCCACCGGGAGTAGGACTCCCTTCTTTCCTAGTTGGAATAGGAGAAGGGGGGAAAGAGGAGGAAGAGGGGAAGGAAAGGGGGGGCGCCGCCCCCCTTCCCTTGTCCTATTCGGACTAGGAAGGGGAGGGGCGCGCGGCCCCCTCCTGCCTCCTTCCCTCTTCTCCCTTGAGGCCCATGTAGGCCCAATAACCCTCCGGGGGGTTCCGGTAACCTCCCGGTACTCCGGTAAAATGTCGATTTCACCCGGAACAATTCCGATGTCCAAATATAGGCTTCCAATATATCGATCTTTATGTCTCGACCATTTCGAGACTCCTCGTTACGTCCGTGATCACATCCGGGACTCCGAACAAACTTCGGTACATCAAAACTTATAAACTCATAATAAAACTATCATTGTAACGTTAAGCGTGCGGACCCTACGGGTTCGAGAACTATGTAGACATGACCTAGAACTATTCTCTGTCAATAACCAATAGCGGAACCTGGATGCCCATATTGGTTCCTACATATTCTACGAAGATCTTTATCGGTCAAACTGCATAATAACATACGTTGTTCCCTTTGTCATCGGTATGTTACTTGCCCGAGATTTGATCGTCGGTATCCAACGCCTAGTTCAATCTCGTTACCGGCAAGTCTCTTTACTCGTTCCGTAATGCATCATTCCGTGGCCAACTCATTTGGTCACATTACTTGCAAGGCTTATAATGATGTGCATTACCGAGAGGGCCCAGAGATACCTCTCCGACAATCGGAGTGACAAAACCTAATCTCGAAATACGCCAACTCAACATGTACCTTCGGAGACACCTGTAGTACTCCTTTATAATCACCCAGTTACGTTGTGACGTTTGGTAGTACCCAAAGTGTCCCTCCGGTAAACGGGAGTTGCATAATTCTCATAGTTACAGGAACATGTATAAGTCATGAAGAAAGCAATAGCAATATACTAAACGATCAAGTGCTAGGCTAACGGAATGGGTCATGTCAATCACATCATTCTTCTAATGATGTGATCCCATTAATCAAATGACAACACATGTCTATGGTTAGGAAACATAACCATCTTTGATTAATGAGCTAGTCAAGTAGAGGCCTACTAGTGACTATATGTTTGTCTATGTATTCACACATGTATCATGTTTCCGGTTAATACAATTCTAGCATGAATAATAAACATTTATCATGAAATAAGGAAATAAATAATAACTTTATTATTGCCTCTAGGGAATATTTCCTTCATATTTTTCATCAACATATTTTACTGATAGCATGCGAACCCTTACTTAACCTGATGACTATTTACCTTATATGTGTTGCAGGAAAACAATGGGAAGCACTCAGGTTTACAATCGAGGTTTACACATGCATGATCCTTTGTCTAATAGCACATTATTATGCAATTGCAGGACCCATTCTAATATTTAGGTTTTTAACAATTTGGTCTTGCACATGTAGGTCCTGTTGTCAGAGGTTTTGACCCACTGTTCGACCCTTTTTGCATATGGGGAAATGAGTTGTCCATGAATATCAGTCAAGTCAAGAAACTCAGAAAGATTGTTAGGATAAAGAAATTAGTGACAAAAAATAACAAGATCTTTGTTTGCACAATGAATAAGACATCAGTTCACTACATGACGGTACTAACTATTATACCTTGCCTTTTTTATTCCTTTACCCCATTTCCAATATAGAGAAGATATTTATGCACATCATTGTTTTTAGGCCTTCCCAAAGCAGTTCACTAATGATTACCTCTCAAACCACCTGTATGGTTAGGAGGCGAGGAAGGTATTCATACAACACCAACAATTCAATATTGAAGTGTTCCTAAAGAGGACGAAGGATGGACGGTCAATCATCCACAGGCACTGGCCTAAAGTTGCAAAGACCTTCAACATCAACGAAGGCTCAATATTCGCCTTCTGCTTCAGCAGTTTTCCAGATGAGATACATCTGTCTATGTACCGTCTATGATGCTAATTTTGAAAGGTTATAGATGTTGCATGTGAAACTTAGTGCTGGTGCAGTTGTGTAATGGGGTAGCTGAGTGCTGAAGCTATATGATGTTGTACTTTGATGTATTTCAATTATGAAAATAAAATATATTGTGTGCTTAATATGAAATGTCAATTAGATTTATAAATGGATTATTACTAAAAGGATAATTAGCCTGCTCATTGGGTTTTCTATTGCAAACAGTTATTGAGAAAACACCATGGGCGATGACCTCAGGCAACACATAGTTTCTAGGAATAAATCGTGTTGGATTAATGAACAATCACACATGGTATCCTCTTGAAAACTGTTTGCGTTAGGCCACCTGGCGCAAATGTTTGCCACATAAAAACTGTGTGTGATGGACAACCTTTGCCACACGTGTGTGATGCATTCAATAACACAAATGATAAAATTGTTAATACCACGTGCAATGGAAACGCTATCACAAATGATTTAATGAGGAAAATTGTGTGTGATGTACCTGCGAATAGAAACGTTTTCCTTGGAGCGACTGTGTGAGATGTATATACGAACGGAAACGTTTAGCAGGGATGACTGTGTGGGATGTACTTACGACCAGAAATGATTTCGCCTGTATAATTGTATTTTTTAGCACTACTGTACGTATAACTGTATTTGATCGCTTGTCGGTCGCACACGACCTCATTTTGACGAGCGTGTGTGCCAGGAGGGCATATCCTCGACGGTTTCTGGGTCGTGTGGGAAGGACCCCCTATCGCCCACACTCACTAGGCGACGGCTCCAAATGCCGTCGCGGAAAGGGGTTAAAAACCGTTTGTATAACACCTCGCTGTACTAGTGTATGCAGAACGTGGAGGACGAGTAACGGGAGGGAGACGGGGAAAGTGTGGAAGGGTGTGGCTGCCCTCCTGTGCCTCCACCTTATATAGGGTGAGGGGGAGGGGACGTCGGCCCTAACCCGTCCTCCAAGGGAGGGGGCGACGGCCCTAGGGGTGGCTTGCCCACCAAGTCAGCTGGGGCACCTCCCACCCCTAGGGCTTGCCCCCCTTGGCGCATGGGCCTGGTGGGGGCTAGTGTGCCTGGCCCATATAGGCCAAGGCACCCCCTACAGCATATGTTCCCCCTCGGGACAGGTGGACCCCCAAAACCCTTCAGTGCCTGAGGTACACTATCGGCATGTCCCCAAACTATTCCGATGATCAAAATATAACTCCACATATATGAATCTTTACCTCTACCATTCCGGATCTCCTCGTGATGTCCCAGATCCCATCTGGGACTCCGAACAACCTTCAGACTTCACCATACTAATATCTCAATACTACCCTAGCACTACCGATTGTTAAGTGTGTGACCCTATGGGTTCGGGAACATGAAGATATGATCAAGACTCATCTCTGATCAATATAATCAATAGCTGGACCTGGATGCCCATATTAATTCCCACATATTCGATGAATATCTTTATCGGTTCAACCACGATGTCGAGGATTCAGTTAATCCCATATATAGTTTCCTTTGTCCGGGGATATTTTGCTTGCCCGAGATTCGATCGTCGGTATCTCCATACCTAGTTTAGTCTAGTTACCGTCAAGTCTCTTTACTTGTTTCATAATACAAGATCCCTGTGACTAAACTTATTAGTGACATGAAGCTTCTTGTGATGTTGTATTACCATGAGGGCTCAAAGATATCTCTCTGTCACACGGAATGACAAATCCAAGTCTCGAACCATGCAACCCAACAAACACTTTCTCAAATACCTGTAGAGCACCTTTATGATCACTCAGTTACGAAGTGAAGTTTGATAACCCACAAAGCATTCTTGGCATTCGGGAGTAGCATGATCTCGTGGTCTAAGGAATAGATACTCGACATGATGAAAGTTGTAGCAAATAAGCTAAGTGATACAGTCAGATGCTAAGCTTACGGTTGGGTCTGTCCATCATATAATTCTCCTAATGATGGGATCCCGTTACCAAATGATAACTCATGTCTATGGTTAGGAAATCTTAACCATATTTGGTCAACGAACTAGTTTAGTAGAGGCCCACTAGGGACATGGTGTTGTCTATGCATCCACACATGTATTTAAATTTTTGGTTAGTATAATTCTAGCATGTATAATGAACATTACCATTAACGGGAAATATAATAATAACATATTTATTATTGCCTCTAGGGCAGTCTCTCACTTGCACTAGAGTCAATAATCTAGTTTACATAGTTAGGAATCTAACACCCATGAAGTTCTGGTGCTATCATGTTTTGCCCGCGGAAGAGGTTTAGTAAACGAGTCTGCCACATTCAGATCCGTATGTACTTTACAAAGTTCCATGTCTCCATCCTTAATGTAATTACGAATGGAGCTGAAGTGACGTTTGATGTGTTTTGTCTTCTTGTGAAACCTTGGCTCCTTGGCAATGGCAATGGCGCCAGTGTTGTCACAATAGAGAGTCATAGGATCCGATGCACTAGGTACCACTCCTAGATCGAACATGAACTCCTTCATCCAGACTCCTTCCTCCGTTGCTTTTGAAGCAACTATATATTCCGCTTCACATGTTGACCCCGCTACGACGCTCTGCTTGGAACTACTCCAACTGACTGCTCCAGCATTCAAAATAAATACGTAACAGGTTTGAGACTTTGAGTCATTCGAATCGGTGTCAAAGCTTGCATCGTTGTAACCCTTTACTGCGAGCTCTTCGTCACATCCATAAACGAGAAACATTTTCCTAGTCCTCTTTAGGTACTTAAGAATATTTTTTACTGTTGTCCAGTGATCTACTCCTAGATCACTCTGGTACCTACGTGCAGATTTACGGCAAGGCACACATCAGGTCTGGTACACATCATGTCATACATTATAAAGCCTAAGGCTGAGGCATAGGAAACGTCATCGAGCTGGACGTGTGCGGAACACGGAGGTGCCGTACGTTCAGTGCTTGATCCGAACAAATCGTGAAGGTGTACGACTACATCAACCGAGTTGATAAACGCTTCCGCCTAATGATTTACAAGGGTATATAGATGTTCTCCCCCTCTCGTAGCTATGCATCTTCATGGATAGTGCGTAGAAATTTTTTGTTTTTCATGCAATGTTTCCCATCAATAACTACAATTAAAACATATTCCTAGGCATACTATAGACATGGGAAAACTAAAATTTATGCCACTTGTTAACATGGATTTTGACCAAGATAAGATAGATTTATAAACTGCATAAAATATAGATGCAAAACGGGAAAATCCGTTTTATAATGAAAAGAATCAATTTAAAAATATATAATTGACCGTTCAAAATGAGGACTGAGAAAATAGGATATGATATATTTACAAATGTCGGTAACGCACATATTAAATCGACGATTGGGAAATACGACGAAACTCGTCAAATTTTGTCATGAGGAAAAAATATAAAGGACACATGGCTCGCACGCATCCCGCCGCCACTAACGGCGAACATACAAACATTAAATTGCCATGAGGTACGCTAAGATCGTCAAAATGTTGGCTATATGATAAATGTTCGATTCTGTTCCATCCGCGAAATAAAATATTGAAACGATAAAAAAAAATCGCGCTAATGAAATATACGCACAATGTATTTGGTCAAATATTCATCTGATAATCGATATGACGCTAAACCTTGAGTTGCATGCAAAAAATATATATAAATTGACATGCACAACCTGACTCCAGGCCTTAATGAGCTATTTAATAGCTAATCGTGCTTAGTCCAAAAAAATGGCCATGTATGCATGGACGTGCTTCTCACAAGGCTGCTGTGCATGCATGCGGCGCCCACACAATGATTTAAAATAGTCTAAGCCCAGTTTGAAAATATCTACGTACGTGTGCATGCATGTGTAAGCCACATCCATCGGCCAATCACGCACATAAGTAAATGGGTTAGCGACGTTGCCGGTCAATTAGCGATTAAACAAATAAAAAAAGAGAAAGAAGCAACCCACGCTCCCATCATCCCATGTTCCCACAATGGGTGGACGTGAGCATGCAGGCATCGAGCCTCAGCGCTCCACTCCTCCTCCTCCTCCTCCTCCTCCTCCTCCTATAAATACCCCCCCTCTCATTAGTTTGGGGTTCGGTTCAGATACTCCATGGTTCTCTGATCTCCTTCCCTTCTCTCTAGTAGCAATATTCTACTACACATCATACTACACACAAAAGCACACCGTGAGAAAATGAAGCAAGGAGCAGGGGGAAGAACCTTGGTTGGTTCCAAGGAGGAAGAAAGGTGAGATATGATGCTACTCTCATGCCCTTAGTTTCGGCAGTTTGGTTCGGAGCAAGGAGTCCTCATTACTCATCCACGAAATCTTGTCCTTAGTTCCGGCCGTTTGGTTCGGATCAAGGATATCTCTCCCTTACTCATGAAATCTTGTCCTTAGTTTCGGCCATATTGGTTCGGATCAAGGTTTCCTTTCTCCCTCACCCATGAAATCATGTCTTTAGTTTCGGCCATTCTTTTGGTTCGGATCAAGAAAAATACATATCATGAAATCATATCCTTAGTTTCGGCCATTCTTTTGGTTCGGATCAGGAACATAAAACTCATAAAATTATACCCTTAGTTTCGGCCTTGTGGTTCAGATCAAGGAATATAATTCATAAAACATTATCCTTAGGTTCGGCCTTGTGGTTCGAATCAAGGAATATAAATCCATAAAATCATGCCCTTAGGTTCGGCCCTTTTGGGTTCGGATCAAGGAATCTAGATACTACATGAAATCAGGGATTCACATGTTTCATGTAGATATGTCCTTAGTTTTGGCCATGTGGTTCAAATCGAGAATGCATATTTTTCTTCACGTAGACATGTCGTGATTGGGGGACATATAAAATGCTCTAAGAATGGGTTCTTTCATGTTGATAAAGCACATCTTGCGCATGGATTCTTTCTTCTCACAAGGATGAATTCCGTGGCATAAGTCAACAAAATGCAAAATACCATATGACATGGGTTCTCTCATGAATCCCATGGCATAATAAAAATTGTAGTATGGTGTGGGTTCTTTCAAACGAATTCCACGACATATACCATCAACCAAACAAAACGAAACTTTTGTTCTAAGCATGGGTTCTCCTATATGAATTCCATGACGTGAGTTACAAATATTGAAAATATATGCATCCAAATATGGGGCCAGATTAAGCCTCACCAAATCAACCTTCATTTACACCATAACATGAATGAAATCAAGCATGAACAAATATGTTGCATGCATGGTAAAGAAACATATGACATAATATCAGACATAATGTCATTGAAAGAAAACCCACGCGGATAAACTTCAAGTTCCCCCAGGCCGGAGTTCACCGTCGATTGCGAGGAGGATTACCTTTATTTGATTTTTCTTGTAGCACATTGTAATAAGAATGTGTTGCAATTCTATGTAATAGGATAGTTGGAATTCTTAATCAAGGGTTTTCTCTTCGGAGATGTAATTAAAGAATTTTTATATAAATGTAAGAGTTCTGGAAATAATGTACCTGCAATGTTTGATTTTATTTTTATTTTATGCATTTAAATTTCACTCTGTATCAATGACGTGGACGCGTGTTCTCACGCCCGCCATTTTCCCGTCATCGTTAACATGGATTTTGACCAAGATAAAGTAGATTTATAAACTGCATAAAATATAGATGCAAAACGGGAAAATCCGTTTTATAATGAAAAGAACCAATTTAAAAATATATAATTGACCGTTCAAAATGAGGACTGACAAAATAGGATATGATATATTTACGAATGTCGGTAACGCACATATTAAACCGATGATTTGGGAAATACGACGAAACTCATCAAATTTTGTCATGAGGAAAAAATATAAAGGACACATGGCTCGCATGCATGCCGCCGCCACTAACGGCGAACATACAAACATAAAATTGCCATGAGGAACGCTAAGAGCGTCAAAATGTTGGCTATATGATAAATGTTCGGTTCAGATACTCCTTGGTTCTCTGATCTCCTTCCCTTCTCTCTAGTAGCAATATTCTACTACACATCATACTACACACAAAAGCACACCGTGATAAAAGGAAGCAAGGAGTAGGGGGAAGAACCTTGGTTGGTTCCAAGGAGGAAGAAAGGTGAGATATGATGCTACTCTCATGCCCTTAGTTTCGGCCGTTTGGTTCGGAGCAAGGAGTCCTCACTACTCATCCACGAAATCTTGTCCTTAGTTCCGGCCGTTTGGTTCGGATCAAGGAGATCTCTCCCTTACTCATGAAATCTTGTCCTTAGTTTTGACCATATTGGTTCGGTTTCCTTTCTCCCTCACCCATGAAATAGTGTCCTTAGTTTCGTTCATTTTGGTTCAGATCAAGGAATACATATGCATGAAATGACACCTTAGGTTCAGCCTTTTGGTTCGGATCAAGGAATATGAACATCATGAAATTATACCCTTAGGTTCGCCTTTTTTGGTTTGGATCAAGGAATATATAAACCCACAAAATCATGCCCTTCGGTTCAGCCTTTTTGGTTCGAAGCAAGGAATATGCACTTCATTAAATCATGCCCTTAGCTTCGGCCTTTTTGGGTCGGATCAAGGATTTTACATACTACATTAAATCAAGGAGTAGCATATTTTTCATATGGAAATCTTGTCCTTAGTTTCGGCCATTTGGTTCGAATCAAGGATGCATATTTTTTCTTCGCGTGGACATGTCATGTCTAGGGGACATATAAAATGCCCTAAGCATGGGTTCTTTCATGTGAATTCCATGACACGAGGCACAAAAAAATTCTAAAATACTCACAAGGCACATTTCGTGCATGGGTTCTTTCTCGTGAATTCCATGGCACGATGCATAAAATGACTAGAAGTACAAACTATGACATGATATGGGTTTTCACTCACGCATTCCATGGAGTGATCCACAGAATGAATGAAATGCAAACTATGATATGTCATGGGTTCTTCTCAAACGAATCCCATGGCATAGGCCATAAAACAAAGAAAAATGCAAAGTGTGCAATGTGTTCTTCTTAAATGAATTCCATGGCATAATAAAAATTGTATTATGGCGTGGGTTCTTTCAAACGAATTCCACGGCATAAATCATCCACCAAACAAAACAGAAATTGTACCCTAAGCATGGGTTCTTCAAAAGGAATTCCATGACACGGGTTATAAATATTGAAAATACATGCATACACCCTATGCATCAAAACACGGGGCCAAATTAGGCCTAGCCAAAATCAACCTTCATTTACACCATAACATAAATGAGGTCGAGCACGAACAAATATGTTGCATGCATGGTAAAGAAACATATGACATAATATCAAACATAATGTCATTGAAGAAAACCCACGCGGATAAACTTCAAGTTCTCCCAGGCCGGAGTTCAGCGTTGACCGCGAGGAGGATTCCTTTTATTTTATTTCATTGTAGCATATTGTAATAGGCATGTGATGTAATCCGATGTAATAGAAATGTTGGAATTCTTAATCAGGGGTTTTCTCTTCGGAGATGTAATTAACAGAATTTTTATATAAATGTAAGAGTTCTGGAAATAATGTACCTGCAATGTTTGATCTTCTTTTTATTGTATGCATTTACGCATTTAAATATATTCATTCTGTATCAATGACGTGGACGCGTGTTCTCACGCCCGTCATTTTCCCGTCATCACCACTTTGCATGATTTACACTACAGCGGACATTCACATACGCACTTGTTCCGAATAAACTCATCACAAATCAAATGCTACTTGATGGCAAGTAATAATCTTCAACCCCTACACACGATAATACTTCACAATAACTAGTATAGGCGTGTATCGTACTTCTATGAAATGCACGAAATTATCAACAAGAAATCATAGAAAAATATATTAATATCTATTGTTCTAATTAACAAGAGCGACTAAGAAGATCTATACGAAAAATCGATTGGCAGAACAAGTAATCTAACCCCACCACGGAGTTTCTACAGCCATAAAGAACATTTCATATGTTGAAAGCAACATCTTAATGGACAGAAAATAGAGAGGCAAATCGATGCCATCGGACGGGCACCGATTTTGGATGCGCATAAACAACTAGAGAAATAGGCCGAACTATGATGTCTAGGACATAGGTTGAACACGTTTGTGTACACGCGCTAAAGGATTTCGACAGAAACTCACCGAGCGCGCGGAATTGATGCGATAAACTTGACGAACAGTGTGGACGAACATGTAAAATTGTTCGCGTGTGGTCGACGGAACGATTTACTGCTTCTTTGAATGGATTCACGGCATGGAAAAGAACCTTTGGGCGCAGGGGTTCCAACGGAGATGGCCTGCTTCATCGGAATCGAGCAAGGGCATGAAGCAGCAACACTTTGGAGAGAGTTAATGGGAAAACAAGGAAGGGAGAAGGCATGACCTATGAGGGGAATGACAGAGGAGATCGAGAGGAACCTCTATGTACTCACAGATTTGGAAAAGGTGGAGAGTTAAGAGAATTAGAGGAGGGGCTGTTTCTCTCATGTAGGTCTTTTCTTTATGTTTGCGAGAACGTACTTATACTTTACTTACATAGGAAGAGGAAGAGAAGAGGCGGCGCTCGCTCCTTGATACTAGGGACTAGGCCAAGTCTACTTATCTTCTGATTTGGAAACAGTCCAGAATTATGGGAATTAAGGAGGGGCAAATTCATGCATGTAGTGTTTCATTCATGTACATGTGCATGGCTATTTTTTTTAAATACTACATTTTTTATTAATTTTCAGAAATAATACACCATTTTGATATTTTTGACAAATAATACGGCATCATCTTCCTGGAGGACGACTGGACCTAATCGTCTTCGTGGAGGACGATTAGTGTCCAGTCGGCTCACAGCTGGCCGACTGGGCAGTCGTCCGAAGGTGGGCCTCCATTCGTCCTCCAGAAAGACGATTAGCTCCAGTCGTCCACCAGAAAGATGATTAGTTCCAGTCGTCCACCAGGAAGATGATTAGTTCCTGGCCTGGACTTTTGTCTACCTCGAAATTGCTGGCTAAACTCAGAAGACATTGCGACATACTCGGGTCAAAACTATGATCGAAAGGATAATGAGGATGGGACATCTTGACGAGACTACAATGCACTGCTTACCAACCCTTTCTGTATGAGTGGGGGTTTTATAAGTCGAGAAGAGAAATATGGTGGGAAAGAAGATGGCGGGAACAGAAGGGGTGGCGGGAACAGAAGGGTTGGCGGGAAAGACGATGGCGGGAACAACAGGGTTCGCTGGAAAGGCAGGTTGGACAGGAAAGGCAGGTTTGGCGGGAGAGAAGATGGCGGCAAAGGGTTCCCGGGAACACGGTTATGAAAATGTCCAGGCCAGGAACTAATCATCTACATGGAGGACGACTGAAACTAATCATCTTCCTGGTGGACGACTGGAACTAATCATCTTCCTGGTAGACGACTGGAGCTAATCGTCTTCCTGGAGGACAACTGGAGGCCCACCTTCAGACGACTGAGCCGACTGGACACTAATCGTCCTCCTGGAAGACAATTAGGTTCAGTCGTCCTCCAGAAAAATGATGCCGTATTATTTGTCGAAAATATCAGAATGGTGTATTATTTCTGAAAATTGATAAAAAAATATATTATTTAACAAAAAGTTAGCCATGTGCCTGTAGGTTTTCTTTTGTGGAAACATACAGAGGAAGGAGAAGCAGAAGAAGGGCTCACTTGCTTGTGAGAGATGGCTAGTTCGGTCAAGCCCAAGTGGGAAGAGAAAGAAAAGGATGGGCTTGGCCCACTCGGACGGAGAAAAAAAATGGCTGTACACATGGAGAAAGATAGACGTTGGGCCAATGGAGTTTGACCCTGAGATTGAGAGGAAGACAAAAAAATGATTTTCTTTTGGAGAACATCTAGAGAAGGAAAAGAAGCTCAAACAATCAAACGAATTTCAGAAACCCAAAGAAAATTTAAGATGCATATTATAATATGCTGAAGATGAAAAAATAAAGCTGGACTAAAAGAAAAGAAGTAAACTCAAATTTTAATTTAGGTTCACATTAGTTCAAATCAAGTCCTCAGATTATAAAAGTCCAATTTAAGCTTTATTAACAAATAAAACAAATGAAATTTTCTCGCCTGATTTTGGAAAACTTTTTCTTAAACATTCCAAGAATCAGATGTTACAATGGCAACTACGTCTCTGGTTGCGGCATCGTGTTGAATGACAAACCGCGTCTGGACAGTTAGATCCGGAGGGTGATTTGTGTGTCAGCTTTGGAGATGCCCTAAGCCTCTCTCCTCGCTCTCTCCTTCCTCGTGTCGTCTGAAGATTTGTCCCCATTCAATCGGCGTCGTCTACGGCAAAGACGTGACAATATCGCACAGGTCGACTAACAAGCAATACTATTGATGAGGACTTACTACAAGATATTTTTTACCCTATTGATGTTGACATGATTCTTCGGATACCCCTTAGTGATCATATAGACGAAGACTTTGTGGCATGGCACTACACAAAATCTTACACCTTCTCAGTTAGGTTAGCATATTATGTTGAATGGGATTATTCTCACCGGCATAGACTTACTCGTACTAATGGTGAAGATACATCATCACGGAATCCAGTTTGGAAATTCGTTGGAAGTTGCAGGTGCCTAGTAAAGTGATTGTTTTTTTTTTTGCATGGAAGGCTCTCCATGGGATAGTAGCGGGATTATCAGTGCTTGCTAACAAGCACATCCGTACTTCCCCACAATGCCCAATATGTTCAATGGGCCCAGAGGACATTCTACGTATACTTGATGTTTACTTGTGCACGAGCGAAGCAAGTCTCGGCTGTTGTGGGTCTTCTAGAAGTTATTGAAGCATAACACATAGACAAATCTGGCTCCATTGTGTTGGAAGAGCTGCTACGTCGGACTAGTAACAAATCATCAATTCTTGGTCATGTTGGTCTTAAGTAGCTGATCGTAGTTGGGGCATGGTACATATGGTGGTAGTGGCGGAAGTGTGTTAAGGGGGAATCTGTAGCCCCGCCACCTCGCACATCTTTTGTGATTGAAGCTCTAGCAAGCAATTTTGGAGCACACATTCAGGGACCAAACAAGAAAGAATCACTCGGATAAAACCACCAAAGGACGTATACAAGGTGAATGTAGATGTTGCTCTTAAGAATGATGGCGGGGGAGGTGCTGGAGCGGTTATTCAAAATGATAAGGGTGAGGCCATAGCTGGTGCATGTTAACCTCTTCACCACCTGTTAGATGTAGCAACAACATAAACTAAAGCATTACAACATGCCGTAAACCTCACTGAAGACTTGGGGTGTACCCCGGTCATTGTAGAGTTAGATTCCTTGAAACTTGTTCAAGCTTTCAATGACACAATCCAGGTTGCCTATACTTGTAGACTGTTTTCAACTATCATAAGATTGTCCATATTTCATTGCAACACTGCAACCGGGAAGCAAATTATGTGGCGCGCAACTTGGCTAGGCATGCTCATTTCAAACTCTACTGTCTCATGGGATGATACCCCACAATAGTTTTATTGTTTCTGATGTAATAAACGTTGTATCTTTGATCAAAAGTAAATAAAGTGCACCATGAAGACTTTCTCTAAAAAAACAAGTAGTACTATCTCGCTAGGGAACAAAAGCAAACAATCCAAATCCTGATGAGTTTGAACTTTGAACTCGGTCTAAACATGCTAATGTACCGTTTTCCTTCTTTTTGTTGTTGTTGTTGAGAAATTGCTACTCCCTTTGTTCCGATTTACTCCTCGTGGTTTTAGTTCAAACTAAAACCACGAGGAGTAAATCGGAACGGAGGGAGTACCAATTTCCAAATCACGTCACAAGGGGGAAGGGGCAGAATGTTGAGATCCATGGCTAAATCGAACCTGACGAGGTGAGCGACTAAGCCTGATGGCTAATGCGTAACACATTTTCGATGTGGAATGGCCGAGTGCTGTAACAAACTGTTGGACTTGCGTATAGGGCAAGCTGGCGGCTCCCCCCCCCCCCCCCCCCCCCCCCCCCCGCATTCTTCGTGGTTTGGTCTTCCAAGCCCACCACCCTCTCCACCCTCTTTCTCCCGAGGCTGAATATAAGTACCTCCTCCTCATCCTCCCCTTTCACGCCTCACCAACTCAAAACCACCGCCTCGTCGATCCCACATTCCCCTCCCCTCCCGTTTCCGCCCGCAACTCGCCCTCCCCCAACGCCCGAACGTAGGTCTCAAGCCCTCTGCCACGCTCCCGCTCTGCGCGCCTCCCGCATTCCTCGCCGGCGGCGATTCGGCCAGTGGGGGGGCTTCTTCGAGCGCCTGCTGATGGCTAACGGCGAGGCCGCGTCCATCCGCACCCAGGCACGGGAGGTCCTAAACCTCCACTCCGACGGCCAGCACGAGCATGCGCTGGCCCGCGCCATGGCGCTCGGCGCGGCGCACCCGGGCTCCGCGCTCGTCCTCAACCTCGTTGGCTTCCTCCACCGCCACGCCGCCCTCGTGGTGCGGAACGACAGGGGCGCCCCTGGCGGCGGCGGCGGCGGCGGAAGCGACGGCGACGACGACGACGTGTCCGCGCTGAAGGAGTACCACCGCCACGCGGCCCTCGACGCCTTCTCCGCCGCTGCGCGGCTCGCGCCCGACTGCATCATCACAAATGTTGGCCACGCCGAGGCGCTCGCTGACTGCCGTCGCTACGAGGACGCCCAGAAGGAGTTTCTCCGCATGCTCAAGACGATCGAGAAAAACGACCAAGCCGACCCGGCGCTGTACAACGTGGTGTACGACATGAGCGGGGTCTCAAGCAGGAAGGGGAGAAGGCGCGACGCCGTGAAGAGCGCCAGCCTCGCCATGGAGCGCTTCGCGGAAAGAATCAACCAAAGGATTCTGCCATTGGAAGCAGCCAAGTTGCTGGAGGCCGGCAATCTCGGCGGGCCTGCCGCCGGTGAAGCGCGAGACCGTGCAAAGCTTCTCGCCGAGACCTACCCCTACTCGCCGCGCGCCCAGCTACTCCGCGCGTACATCGAGTTGGCACCAGTCCGTGCCCTCGATCCGGCAATGGACAAGAAGCAGCTTCTGCGCCGCGCACTCACCATCGTGTCTCAAGCGGCAAAAAACTTCGACCGCTCGCTCATGGTTGCCTTGTTCCACGCCAAGCTCTTGTTCCTACTGGATGACTTTGATGCTGCGGAGGAAGAGTGCCACCGGGCACTTCGCATCGAGACGCCGAATGACCCCAATTGGGATGGCATACCTTCCATGGCTGCTCTTGGGGCAGATTCTGATGCCAGAGTATCTTATGTCAAGAAGCAGCTCCGTGTCTTGCTCAAGCAGATCATAGTTGTGGCTGCACTATACTGGTCCTCTATGAAGAATGCACTGCAGGGACAGCACGTCGTATCTGTGACAGTTGATACGCTGCATGCGCACTACGATGGAATCGACAAGTCGGCAGCAAAGACCATATCTGATGCAAGGCGGTTTCTCAAGAATCAAGAGTCATGGAGTTTCTGGATTTGCCTCGATTCCCGTTGCCATGGCAAGAAGTTCCTGAACACCAGTTCGCTCTGGCAACACATGTGCAGCAAGCACCGAGATGAGCTCTGGGGGAAGCTCCAGTCAGTTATAGATCCAGAATATTGTGAAAATGCATCACAGGATGATCACTTGGTAGATGAGATAACGTTCAGCCGCCAGCCTGACACCTTCCTTTTACCAAGGGTGCATAATATGTTTGAATCCTTGCTGCTTTCACCATCTGTTGGAATACAGGCAGAGCCCTTCGCTGAAATGCGACAAAGGAAATGCAGAGAAGGATCTGAGATCCTTGAGATCACCAGGGAGAAGCTGAGGATGTTGCCTCAAGATACACTTAGCACTGAGGTCTATCACTTCTACATGTGGCATGGTTTCAATTTAGCATTCTTCCTTACTTCACTGTTCTGCTGATATTGATGTTTATCAGACTAATGATTGGCTTGCTTGTTCATTGCAGTTTCAGGAGCGCTGTTCCGAAATAGAGGAATTGTGGCTTAAGTTTCTCGAAGTTACTGTTGTGGACTATCGTGAAATCATTCTTCCCCTTGCGAGATCATACCAATGGGTCTGTTTAACATCTGCAGTGATTAGTTCTTATAGTCATATATGCTCATTTCTTCGCTCAACTGCTCAAATCATGTGCTAACCGATAACCATCTTTGCAGATAGAATTGAAGAAACGGGTTCCTTTTTATCTAAATCATCCTGGTAGTAGGCGTATCGGATTTGCTGATGCCAACATTGATATTATATGCGGTAAAATTCCTGCTGCCCAATGGATTTGTGTTAACTCATGTCACATTGACTTTTCCAGGAGCTTCTATTCTTCTGCTGTCATAGCAAATAATTAAGTTATGTCTCAACGATCTAAACCTGGCACTGCCCTAGACTGCTTGTTTTATGCCTCCTTGATTAAGAGGAATTTCTAAGTAGTTTTATGCCTCCTTGATTCAGAGGTTTTTTACGGAGTAATATTCTATTAGAGGTTATCTGCTCTGCTATGTAGGATTTGCATCCTTAGGAATTAGGATGTCCTCTTATCCTATAGGCCACTTTGTACTCAATTCCAAAGGCCATTCAGTCTAACCTCTTGGAAAATACTTGTTTGAACTAACAAACATGTTACTGCATGCTCTCAGTTTTACAATTATAGAATATGCTCTGTTATGTCACTAATACTTCTTATAATTTCATAACAGGAACTTCTGGCCAATCTATCAAGGAAATGGCAAGCACCTCCAGTTCTCAACAAAGTCTTAATGTTTGCAACAAGAGCAGTGCTGATAAAGAATTGTCTATCTTGAGTGCAATCATAGGGGTAAGAGACACTTGCATCTTTTCATGTGGTCTTTCAACAACTTGCCTATTATTTCCTATGTATGTGTTCAGTCATTGTGCAATCTGAACAACCAGCCTATAATTTCCCGAAAATGCTAGACCTACGAAGGGGCTACGAAGAGCTTCGTGACTTTCCACCCCTAACCAATAAATCTCACTTCCCTGATTTATCAAAAGATAACACTTAATCCATTACATAGGTCACATGAAAATCTTGTATGGATCCTGTTTCCCTGATCTTATGTAGGTGTAGCATTACTCATAATTTCCTATGCATGTGTGCAATCTGAGGCATTTCGGAGATAAATTTCTGTGAAATCTTGTATGGATCCTGTTTGTTGAAAATCACTGCATTACTCAGCAATTTTACGAAATCTTCTTTTGGTAGAAAACAACCACCACTTAACCGATGTTGTACTGACTTACATGTATACTCTTCTGTGCGGAGTTGTAGATTGCAGCACTGTTTGAAAATGTTACACCTTAATCACCATTGCATATATTTGCAAGACAGTTTCAAAAAAAAAAATTTAATGGTTAGATTACACCGTGAAAGCAGAGTCTATAATCCAGTTCGGTGCTGATGCTACCTTCGGTTTATTTTATTTGCATGTGTTCATTTCTTTGTGGTTATTTCACTGATAGAGGGTTTAAACTATGATACATCATATCTGAGTTGGCCGTAGATATTTGCAAGTTTTCATAAGGTCCTATCTGTCGCATATGTTTTCCTATCTACTTCACTGATATCAAGATAGTTAGAAGACCCAACAGTAAAAATTCAGCAAGAATCAATAGCTTGTGTGATCCATTTGCTAAGATTCTTTAAATTCCATCGATTGATTGAACGTTGAAGAAGTATCCCTGGTTGAACTCTATAACGTCTGCTGCTCCCACATGTGTACTGCACTATTTTCTTCATATCTAATAGGAATGGCCTTTTCAAATCACATGGACGATCCAGAACATTACTGTAACCTATTATCTGCACATTTTCCCCCTCTATCTTTCTCTATGTTTACTAGAGCCACTCTCCTGCTGCTTTGAGTGTAACTAAAGGCCTATTGTACTTTTTTCTTTTTTGCAGCCTTCATCCTTAGTCGACAGAGCTGCTGGTGAAAAAAGTGAAGATAGGTAAAAATATACAATCCTAAGATTATCATCTGGCAGGTTTACTCTTTGAATATACTATAAATGCGGAACTGCTCATCCTTTGACAGGAAATGTGATTTCTTGTGTTAAATTCCTATTTGAGTAAACATGAAATCTTTCACCCAGCTATTATATTCTTGGATATGTACAGATTTATTTGACTTCAATGTTGACTGATAGTAGATAGTAACAATCTTAGTGGATTCAAACTTATTACTTTTTGAGTTGTATGGTCACATACATATATAATAAACTCTCATATCTTTTGTGATCAGTTCTCCTTCATGTGGTACTTAATTTATCAGCTATCTTTCTGCATCATTTTTAGAATAGCAAAGCTAATAGATATCTGTATCTTACATGGACAGATCTCACGAATGTGGAAATGGAAGTTCTGAATCTGGTGGTGTTTCTATGATTAATAAAATCCACACTCATCTGAATGATAAATCTAAGAAGTGCAAAAATCCTGCAAAAATGAAGATGAACACATCTGGTGAGAGGAAAATTCATAATATGGCTAGTCCACAGTGTTAGAAGTATAATTATGTTTAAGTTAGAGATTAGGAGTTAGAGATATGATTGGTTTAAACCATGTACGACTTGTCCCCTACTTCAAGTCTCTCTCACATATTGTACTCTATATATATCCAACACTTGGGTCAGATCAATACAACAACAATATTCATCCATCTCATAATTTCTACATGGTATTAGAGCGGTTAGTCTCACGACGCCGATCCTAGGCCTCTCCACCACTTCCGCAGCGCGCCGCCCCCGGGGAGATTAATCTCCTCTCCTCGGGGGCGCGGCACCCGATCTATCAAAGATTAGATCGGTTCTTTAGTTTATGTTAGATCAATTTCTCAATTCCATCCCGTAGATTTTTTGTTAGCTACCAAATAAATCTTGAAGATTGGTGTCAGCTCAGCGTATGTATACGCGGCTACGAAGCACCAGGTCGTCCACCAGGGAAGTTTGGAATCACAGAAGGGCGATCTTCCGAATCCGGCTACTCCATCTGCATCAACAAAAAGCGTGCGGCCGCACTCCACCAAGCCTCCTCGAGCAGTCTCCATCGTCAAAGGTCCATCCAGCCATGCATAGGTACGCTCGTGCAAAGAAAACTTGCATGCTCACGTATCCATCCAGGAACCAGCACACGGCCACGCAAACTGATCTCCTACAAGGAGATCTGGAGATGCATGCAACAGGACTAGATGCACTTCATCGAGCCAGACGTCGACGTCGGCAAGACGCCACCGGCTGCACACCGAGCATTACGTCTACACCAGCCGTACGCATCGTCCTGCGAGCTTCGTCGAGCAGGCCAGATTTGTGTGGCTTCTTCGCGGATCAGCGTCGTACGTCGGCGCTTGCACGATCCAGAGCAGGCGCGCCGACCCCAGGCGCTGGAGCAGCCAGCTTCAACCACGCGACGCCGCGGTTCCATCCAGCTCAGGCGCAAAGCGACTTCGATCTGGAACCATCCACGCCACATGCATGGACGTGGGACCCAAAGTGACCAGCAGATTACATGTTCGCATGCAGGTTTCAGCGATGAGAAACTTCAAGCACGCGCCAGCATCAGACTGCATCGAGATGTTACACGACGCACCGTGTCTCCGATCACGGGAGGGCACTACACCAGATAGTCTTCATCGACCCCGAATCACTGCATCGAGTTGTACAACTACGCCAAGCTACGAGCCAACATACTTCTTGGACACGACACGGCTTTGACACTTCATCGCCGCGGAGGGACGCCTTCAAGCGACGCATCACTGTCGACAATGCCGCTGCAACACCATCGCCGACACTTCATCGCCAAGGTCTTCATCAACGTGGTCTTCATCAACATCTTCGTCAACACACCGCCGCCACCTCGTTCACAAGATGGACACCTAGCGTCCTCTGACAGACTTTTCTGCAAGACGTGCCTCCGACGACGGCAATGACCGCGTCACGACGACGGCATCGACCGCGTCCTTCACGACGGCATGACTGCATCGACACGACGCCACTTCAGTGACGACCCTACTTGGCCACACGGTTATGGCAAAATCGATGTGTGCTCGATGGGCTTCCTCCGGTCTTGGCAAAACCGGTGGACTCATCGCCGACGACACCCTCTGACATCCGCAAGGTGCATCGTCCACGTCTGCAGCTCCGTCATAGCGCATATTTTTGCGCCTCCGGCTTTGTGCGGCTTCATCATCCATGACTACCTCGACCACGGATACATCACCATGATCGGCTACCTCAACATTAATGGCTACGTCTACAGCCACACATCGCCAACAACTCCAGTCAACAGCGTCCGCGTCATCACCAGCGTTCATGCCACTCCCGCTGCGACTGCGGGAGGGAATAGAGGAGAGTTAAGGGAGGCACCAGAAGGGGACACAATCACCGCCCTAGGTGCCAACCTATCAGAGACGCAGTTGATGATGGTGCAGCGGAGAAGACGACGGAAGCGCAAGACTTCAAATCCAGTCGTACTCGTCCGCTTCACTCCCGCTACGACTGAGGGGGAATGTTAGAAGTATAATTATGTTTAAGTTAGAGATTAGTAGTTAGAGATATGATTGGTTTAAAACATGTACGACTTGTCCCCTACTCCAAGTCTCTCTCACATATTGTACTCTATATATATCCCACACTTGGGTCAGATCAATACAACAACAATATTCATCCATCTCATAATTTCTACACACAGCAGTACAAGCAAATCCCTCCCGGCTTCCCTCCCAACCCAAAGGTAATTCTGCAACTACCCTTGGATTGGACCTGCTAACTCATGGGTACTTGTTGTGGTTGTGGTTACTGAATGTGAGCTACCAATAGTTATAAGTCCGTCCCCAGGCACCTTGGGCAAGTAATTTCAAAAACACTTAGGCAGCATGGGCTAGCTAAATACAAATGTTATGAATTACAAATATAGGAAAACATTGGAATGCATTTCTTCAATTTACTCCTTTGCTCTGATCTTGTTGGGCAAAGGGGAATTAAATTCTTCATTTAGTGCCTATATGAGTTAGATATAGAACTGTATGCCTCTTGAGATGATTTGCCAATAATATTTCCATTTCCCTGGTGTTCATTGTTGGCACATGATAATGCAATATAATTTGCCAATAATATTTCCATTCCCTTGGTGTTCTTCACTATTGGCACATGATAATGCAACGTATTTAGATTGTTTTACAACTGCTGCTAACTTGCTTTTCTAATTTTCTTATTTTATATCACAGTACACTGCCAAGATCTCTTTTGATGGAACCGATGAAGATGGACACCAAAGTTACGCAGAATATTTACAGTTATTTCGGAACATATGTTACAACGATGGAATTAAAATTGATACATCAATCTCCGGAACCAAGGAAAAGGTTTGCACAACTTTGGAGAAAGGAACCTTTCATGTGCTTGTGCAGATAGAGGAAGCTTGTGTTACCTTTATAATCGATCTCAGGCCTGGCTGGCTAAGGGGGTATTGCATAGGGGACCAAGTATATGAACTAAAACCTGATAAAGATGAGAAAATCTATATGCCACATGCAAACAGAAAAGAACTTCCTTTTAAAGGAAATCACCATAAAATTAGTGGAGGCGCTCCGGGCAAAATCAGAATTGGGGCAAATGTGCTCAGAAAGAAACTTAAAGAACTGGTGAGCAGCAATGGCAGAATAGATCCAGAAATAATTGGACTCTTTACTCTGTACTTGTGTGAAGGTCCGAAAGTACAAACGGCTGGTGATGCACTATTGAAGTCACTGATAGATCCGGGTATGAGCAGGTTAGAAATAGCTCTGCCGTCAATTTGTCAACTGTTGACCAATTGGAGCAGTCTAAGCGAAGTAGCTATGAATTATATGCACGAAGTAAGCCAAGGGAAGGTACCTTCAGAATTGGAAGAAAAGAAACGGATCCCTGGTGCTATCGATTCAGTTCAAGATATTCTGAAAATCATGAAGATTCTTCATATTGACGGTATTAACGAAGGCATATTCAGTCACAGGGCCGTTGAAGATCCAAATAATTGGTTAACCTCAGATGATATCTCGAAGCCTACACCTCAGAAGAGAAGTTGGAAAGGAAAAGCAACTTCACCTGAAAAAAAGGCAATAACTTCCAATTACAGTCCCCGAAGAAAAATCCATTCAGGATATAAGCTTGAATCATTTCCAATGAATGGCAGAGTTGCTCAGCTGAATGAAGGTCTGCACAGATCAGCCATTCGGAGCCAACAGTTGTATTTTGGAAGCCCTCGAAGTATTACCTTGATTGAAAAGGTTGTATTGACTTCTAGAAGATTGCCTATGGTTTCAAACCAGCAAATTGTCCAGCGAAATATTATCTGGGAAGCTAGACATGCATTTTCTGGAAGGAAGCGATCTATAGATGACAGCCTGGAGTCGCTAAACAGAGATTTGTGGAAGCGAAAAGCAGAAGTTCAATTCTCTCGAGAACCACTCGTGACTTCCAAAGGACACGTTGCTGGGTGGTTCTCAAAAAACATACGGCGACCAGGACCAAGAAAACCTTTGTGCGTTCAAAACCATCAAAGTGCTAACTCGACAGCCTCATTCATGAGAAAAATGCTGATGGTATTAAGGCGCTGAAGGGGGGGGGGGGGGGGGGGGGGGGCACTTGAAGCAAGGATTCTAGCGCTGATGGTTCTCAAATACTGATGATTTCAAGGAGATTGTTAAGTTTCTTGTTCTCGCTTCCGTTTCAGAGCAATTGGTCCAGGTATACAGGTAGAGATCCCTCCAGTTTACTTAGTGGCCTATATGCTTTTGATTTTCCACACAATATTATTTGTCGATGGAAGTACATAGTCACAGTTTACTTAGTGGTCTGCATCAAGTTAAGCTAAACGTGGTCAGATTAAACATACCAATGTAGGTTGCTAGCTGTATGCTGCTGTTCTTCCACGCCATCCCGCTGGCTGCCCCCATCTATCTTCATGTTTAAACATAGCCTAAAAAGTGCTAGAAATATTAAGTCAATTCTTTGTGTATTTGAGTATCTCTCTGGGCTGAAAGTTAATTTTCATACAAGTCAGGTGTACTGTTTTAGTAAAGCTAAGGATGATCAGGAGAAGTGTGCTTCTATTTTTAGTTGTGCAGTAGGAACTCTTGCTTCAAGCATTTAGGAATTCCAGTTAACTCGGTTAGGTTGTGAAATAGAGATTGGAGCACATCTGAGGAAAAAATGGAAAATAAATTATAGACTTGAAAGGGCAGGGGGAGCATTCCTATTGTGGTAGGTTGATTCTACTTAGAGCTAGTCTTAGTAATGATGTACTCCCTTCGTCTCATAATATAATAATGTTTTTGACACTAGTGTAGTGGAAAAAACGCTCTTATATTATGGGACGAAGAGAGCAACTCTCTATAGGATTGCTATACTTGAGCTTCCTAAAGACTCTAGCAAAAAAGTGGATTTCTTTGGAAATGACATTTTTGGTAAAAGGAGGAAGGAATAAAGAAATAGCATCTAGTTGGGAGGTCTGGGTGTGTTTATTTGAATATTACAAATGTTTTTTGTTATGTAAATGTATTTGTGGAAACTTGAGAATGAACAGGGGATTTGGCAGACTTTGATTACAAATAAATATATTGCTAATTCCACTTTAAGCTTGTGTAAGAATAAACCTGGGTAGAGTATTTAACCAAAAACTACCACAATTCACGGAACCGTGACGAAAAACTATCACTTTACGATTTTGTGCGAAAAACTACCGCTTTTTTCCTAAACCGTGGCAAAAAACTACCAAGTCTGAAAAGAGCCCGATTTGGCTCTTTTAAGTGCGTTTCTGACAGAGTTGGCCCACACATAAGCAGGCTAAAAAAGCAATCGGGTCCCTAGTTTTTTTTAAAAGCAATCCAGTCCTCGAGCGCGTCGCCGCAACCTCGGCCGTCGGCGTAGCGCTGGGGGTGCGCCTGCTCCTCCTCCTCTCCCGCTCGCGCGCGCTCAAGCCGCTCGCCGCCACCACCTCCGCCGCCGCGGCCGCGCTCCGGGCGCCGCGGCTCCTCGCCGCCGCCTCCTCCCCGCTCGCCGCCCTCCTCGCCGCCTCCAAGGCCGCCTCCAAGTCCTACAAGGCGGCGCGCGCGCTCGACCCGGCCGCGCGTCTCCCCTCGCTGCCCTCCTCCAAGCGCGTCAAGGCCGCCTTCGCCGCCGCCTCCCTCCTCCGCCTCGCCCCGACCCTCCTCCTCCTCCCCGCCGCCGCCGCCTCCCCCTCCTCCTCCTCCTCCTCCTCCCCCACCGCCCTCTTCGCGCTCGCGCTGCTCAAGTCCGGCTACAAGCTCTCCAAGAACTCCGCCAAGGTCGTCGACAACTTCCTCGGCCTGCAGGTCCACAAGGGCTTCCGCAACGGCGTCGACGCGCTCGGGGTCGTCGTCAAGGTCGCCGTCATCGCCTCCGAGGTCGTCGTCTGGGTCGCCGTCATCGCCTCCGAGGTCGCCGTCGCCGCGAGCGTGCTGGGCCTCGCCGAGGACTGGATTGCTTTAAAAAAAAAACCAGGGACCCGATTGCTTTTTTAGCCTGCTTATGTGTGGGCCAACTCTGTCAGAAACGCACTTAAAAGAGCCAAATCGGGCTCTTTTCAGACTTGGTAGTTTTTTGCCACGGTTTAGGAAAAAAGCGGTAGTTTTTCGCACAAAATCGTAAAGTGGTAGTTTTTCGTCACGGTTCCGTGAATTGTGGTAGTTTTTGGTTAAATACTCACCTGGGTAGTCCCACTTCTGGCAGGGGCTCAAGTCAAGCCAGTTTTATTTCCAGTACTGTAGGAAAATGGTATAAAATGGAATGAGTACAAGATTAAAAGAGGATCTGTGGCTAGGCAGCCAACCTGTATCTGTTCAGTCCCCTAGCCTGAACATGTTAACCTTGTTGATCTTGTTGTAACTCTCGTGAACTCGCAGATTAGTGTGAATCTTCGAAGGGGCAGACGGCTTGTCCAAACCATCTGTGAGGAAGCTCGCAACTGGGCTAAGGCTGGAGCGTCGAGCACCCCCCCCCCCCCCCCCCCCCCTCCCTCCCTCTTCTGCTCACTCCTCAAATGCGCCAGCTTGTGTACATAGTTTGAGGAAGGATATGTACTTTCTACCACTCTGTCAATGGAAAGATATCGCAAACTGCGTATTCGGAAAACAATTACCGTGTGAATCTTGTATTCTGCATACTACCTGTTTATTAGCCTGAGACCCTGAGATCTGTGTTTGCTGCTCTTCTTGTCTGTCCTTGTACTTACTGTTGCTGCGTCAGCAGGTCTACCAAGTCTTGTCTTCTTGATACTTGTAGACCTGTTTGTGTGGACAAACCTATTAATCCAATCATCTTCTTGTTAGTTGTTTCCTTTCTTTAACCTGCTGCTATTGTTCTCTAGAGCTTTAGAAAAATACCAAAAATATCTAGTGGTAGTCGTTTTCTATTCCAAACCACTATTTTGTTAGATTCAGCTGTGGAACAATTCCAGAGCACTGTTAGTCTAACTAGTAAGGTGACCTGCGCACATGCACCGCCAACATCTTAATGTTTGTGTTTTTCCTTTTGAAATTATTTATGTTGTAAATACATACTCCCTCCGTTTCTAAATATAAGTCTTTCTAAAGATTACAATATGAACTACATACAGATGTATATAAATGTGTTTTACAGTATAGATTCATGTATTTTGCTCCATATGTAGTCCATATTGGAATCTCTAGAAAGACTTATATTTAGAGTATATTTTAGAATTCATACGACATGATTACGGGAAATATCTAGCACGGACATTCGCGTGTATGCACGGTCCAATCACATTATAATGCATCAGCTGCAGATCGCGATGAGATCATGACGAGATTACCGAAAAAGGCTCGCGCCCCGCTTTATAGATAAAGCCAATGCCAAAGCCACAAACACAAAGTTCACACAAACACAAGGTCCACACGCACCCAAAGTCCAACCACAAGAAAGCAACAAGGGTTACTGCTGAGGGCACAGCTCAACAAGCCCAACACACACAACCAAAAAGGCTCACGCGCCAGAAGAGAGGCATCCACTAGTCGGGCACCGGGGGAGGCGGCGGGAGCGGAGGTGCCAGGCGGAAGGCCAACGAACGGAGGTCGGAGAGGAGTCTGTCGATGGCGTCCCGGTCCGGGGGGCGGCTAAGCGGCCGCCAGAGCTGCAAGTAACCACACATTTTAAAGATGGAGTCAGTCGCACGTCGAAGGGGCACCTTCTGAATGACAAGCCTATTGCGAACCGTCCACAAGGTCCAGGCCAGCACCCCGACGCACAGCCATCTAATATGTCTGTAGCGAGGAGGAGAGGCCTGAATTTCGGCAAGCAAGTCAGGGAAGTTGGTATTGCACCACTGTCCGCCAACTGTTTCGCGGAAACAAGACCAAAGGAACTGTGCCGTGCAGCACGAGAAGAAGATGTGATTAGCATCCTCAACCGTGGTACACAAGGGGCACATTCCATCACCAGGACCATGGCGCTTGAGGACCTCCACGCCTGTCGGGAGGCGGCCGCGGATCCACTGCCACAGAAAGATCCGAATCTTAAGTGGGAGGCGAATGTCCCAGATAAGGCCGAAGGGCTCCGGAGCCAATGAGGGGGCAATGGCCGCGTAGAGGGATTTGGTGGAGAAGCGGCCGGAGGGGTCCAGGTGCCAGGAGATGGCATCCGGAGCGTCTGCCACGTCCATAGGTAGCAGGGCGATGTCCTGGAGGAGATCATCCCAGGCAGCCACCTCGGCAGGTCCAAAAGGGCGGCGGAACGCGAGGCGCCCTAAGTCAATAAGGGCCGCCTCGACAGAGACCCGAGGGTCAACTACAATATCGAAGAGGCTGGGGAACCGGGCGGCTAGAGGGGAGTCCCCAAGCCATCTATCCAACCAGAACAAGGTCGAGGCGCCAGAGCCCACAGAGATGGAAGTGCCTATGCGCAGAACCGGGAGCAGCTGGACGACAGCCTGCCAAAATTGGGAACCGCCCGAGCGTTGGCAGAACGCCAGGGGCTGTCCACGAAGGTATTTGTTCCGGATGATAGTTAGCCAGAGGCCTCCCTCGCCATTGGCAATGCGCCAAAGCCAGCGGGTCAGGAGGGCGATGTTCATGCGCCGAGAGGACAGGATCCCAAGACCGCCCTGGTCTTTGGGTTTGCAAATATCTGGCCAGCTAACCATGTGATATTTCTGTTTGCCCTCCTCCCCTGCCCAGAAGAATCTGGACTGGTATTTGGCGATCTCCTGATGGAGCGTCTCATGAAGGCTGTAAAAGCTCATGAGGAACCACAGGAGGCTGGCCAGCGAGGAGTTGATAAGAATCACGCGGGCCGCCTTCGACAGCCAACGCCCTTTCCAGGGCTCCACGCGATGCTGCATACGGGTCACCGTGGGGCGGAGATCCACCACGGTGAGGCGCGAGTCACTAATGGGGATCCCCAGATAAGCCGTGGGGAAAGAACCCATCCGACAGTTAAGCCGGTCGGCAATGGACTGAGCTTCCTCAGCGGGGTAACCGAGCACCATCACTTCGCTCTTGTCGAAGTTGATGGTAAGGCCCGACATTTGCTGGAAGCACAGAAGGAGGAACTTCAGGTTGGAAATCTCAAGGGCGGATCCCTCGACCATAATAATAGTGTCGTCAGCGTATCGGAGAAGAGAGACCCCTCCCCCTCCAACAAGGTGCGGGACCAAACCTCTAATATGTCCCGCAGCCTTGGCATTATCTAGGATGGCAGCCAGGGCATCCACCACCATGTTGAACAAGAACGGCGAGAAGGGGTCCCCCTGCCGGACCCCATAGAGGGTAGGGAAGAAGGGGCCGATGTCGCCATTGATGTTTACTGCCGTCCGGCCACAGGAGACGAGTTGCATGACGCGGGTCACCCAACGGTCGTCAAAGCCCTTGCGAAGCAAGACTTCCCTCAGGAACGGCCAGAGCACCGTGTCATAGGCTTTGTGGAAGTCCAACTTAAGGAAGACCGCCCTATTGCGCTTCAGATGGACCTCGTGGAGCACTTCGTGGAACACCAACACCCCATCAAGGATAAATCGGCCTCGAATGAAGGCGGATTGGTTCGGGTGGGTGATTGTGTCCGCAAGGAGGGTCACCCTATTGGCGTACCCCTTCGCCAGGATCCTAAAAATCACATTAATCACTGTGATGGGGCGGAACTGGCGAATAGCGGAGGCGCCCGGGACCTTGGGGATGAGGGTCACCACCCCATAGTTGAGGCGCCCCAAATCCATGGAACCCGAGTAGAATTCCTCAAAGAGAGCCATGACCTCGGGTTTGATGGTAGGCCAGAACGCCTTGAAGAAAGCTACTGGGAGACCGTCCGGTCCCGGGGCCGAGGAGGAGTTCATCCCCTTAATGGCAGCGAGGACCTCGTCCTCACTGAAGGGGGCCACTAGAGCCGCATTGGCTTCATCCGAAACTCGAAGCGCGCCCGACCAAATGTCGGGTGCGAGGCTAGCCCCACCGCGCGGGGTGGGGGTAAATAATGCCCTATAGAAGCCATCCACATGAAGGCGGATGGCCTCGGGCCGCACTAACTGCGCGCCCCCATCCCACAGGCAGTGGATGGAGTTGCGGCGACGCCGGCCGTTCGCGACCGCCTGTAAGTAGGCGGTGTTAGCATCGCCCTGAAGTACCCACCTCTGGGTACCCCGCAGGCGCCAGTAAGCCTCCTCATCCGAGTAGATGATGGAGAGCTGATCCTCCAGGTCGTAGCGAAGCAGCCACTCGTCCGAGGAGAGCCCGGTCGAGTCCGCACGCGCATCCAGAGCTTGAATAGCCACCAGGATGGACTTCTTGCGCTCTCTCAGGTCCCGGCCTAAATTAGCCCCCCAACCCTTCATGAACTGGCGGGCTAGCTTGGCACAAAAGTGCCAAGAGTCGACCGCAGACATGGAGCGGTGGGGTGCCGACCTAGCGGAGATCCAGCGGGCGACGACGGCCTCCCGGAAGCCAGTCTGGTTGAGCCAGAAGAGCTCGAACCGGAACCGCGGCGGGGAGGGAGGGCGCTCGTCAGAGGTGGAGAGGAGAAGGGGGACATGGTCGGAACCAATCCGGGTAACCGCCCGGAGCGACACCAGAGGGCAACGCAATTCCCACTCCGGGGAAACTAGGACACGATCCAGCACGGATTGAGTCGGGACAGCTTGCCGGTTGGTCCAGGTGAATCTGGCACCTGTCCGGTCAAGCTCATGGAGCCCCAGCTCCGCGATCCAGTCGTTGAATAATTGCATCCGGGGAAAATTAATCCGGGAATTATTCTTCTCCTCCGGGGAACGGATGAGATTGAAGTCACCCCCCACCACAACAGGGAGTGGGGAGTTGGAGATCTTCAGCTGCAGCTCGGCAAGGAAGGCCGGGGAGCGGCGGTGATCCGCCGGTCCATAGACAACAATGACCTCCCATTTGAAATTCAGAGCCCTCTCGAAGATCTCCATGCTAACGAAAAAATCCCCTCGGTCCATGCTGCCCACCTCAAAAGTAGCATCCTTCACCCCAAGAAGGATGCCACCCGAGTGGCCTGAGGTCCCACTAGAAGGGAGCCAGTGCCACGCGAAAAGGTGGGGGCTCAGGTGCTCAAGCTCTTGAAGGGTGAACTCGGATCGAAGGGTTTCTTGGATGGCTATAATGTCAATATGTTCATCCCGGATGTACTCGATGAGCTGGCGACGACGACCATCATGGCCGAAGCCGCGGAGGTTCCAGAAAAGGGCCCTCATCTAAACCCCCATCGGGGGGCTGCTTGACCCCAGGACAGAAGAGGCGCTTTGAGCGCGAAGGGCGGCCGTGCGAGACCGGGTGCGACCACGAATAATCCCGTCGGCCACCAGAGGGGTCGGGACCTGGGGCCGGAGCAGGCGGGCTCGGGTCTCAGCCAGCCTGCCGTCGAGGATCTCTCGGGCCCTAATGGCCTCAATCTGATCTAAGGGGGGACCGACCTCCCCCCTGAAGACGATGGCCGAGTCATTGGCCACCTTAGCGAGGTGGCCGAGGGGAGCGGCCTCGAGAGCAGAGAAGGAGCAACGAGAAGAACCGGGAAGGTCGGGGTCCGCACCTGACTCGAGGTTCCGGACCGCGGCACGGAGCTCTGCTCGCTCGGTGACGGAAGGGGCAGGAGAGTCGCCCGGCCGCGACGCCTCCAGGCGGGCGCTGCGACGGGAGGACGTCACTGGCGTCGAGGTGGACCGAGACCTCCTGGCGTACGCCACCGTCAGAGGGGGGTGCGCGGAGGCCGGGGAGGCGACATCCACCGCCACCGAGGCGGCAGGGGAAGCCGGCAAGGTGAGGGCGAGGCTGGGCGTCACCGACACGGGGAGGGGGGCGGGCGACCCCAGAGCCACCCCCACCGCAGCCCCCGAGGGCGGAGGGGACGGGAGGGCCGCGGAGGGGGCGACGAGCTCCCCCACGTCGCCAATCGCGGGGGACACCTGAGAGGCCGAGCCGGCAGGGGGAAGCTCAGCCCCTGGTGTCGCGGGGCGACGGGTGGAGGCGGTGTCGGGGGAGCGGGGGGACGAAGGTGGGGCGACGAGGAGGCTCACGCTGGAGATGTCCCCGGAAGACTCCGACGCCGACGGGGAGGGAGCCAGAGGGGTGGCCAGGCGGAGGGCCACAGTAAGATCGGTGGCCGACACCCGGGTACGCCCTGGCCCAGCCCCGCTCCGACCTGCGGGAGGGTTGGAGGAGTCCCGAGCCGGGGAGCGAGAGTGCTCCGACTCATCCTCGTCGTCGGCAGGGTCGTCGAAGCGTGAGGAGCGCGAGCGGCGGCGGTGGGAGCCGTCATCATCAGCCGGCCCCTCCCCCCAAGAGACTCCCAGCGGTGGGGCGGGGGCGGCCGACGTGGGACGGAGGCTCGGGGCGGATCTTGAGGTCGTAGCCATCATCGTTGAAGAAGACCCGGATCGTGACGTGGAGCTTGGAGGAGTCCAGGCATTTCACCTTAACCCGGACCTCCTCCTCCTTGCGCAGGGAGAGCTCATCCACCACCACCACCCGGCCCAGAATCTTGGACATGCTGCGGATGGTCCGCTCGGAACGGGCAACATCAGGAAGGCCGGAAATGAGGAGCCAGGCCGAGTCCAGGGTAGCGACGGCTCTGGGATCCCACTGCGGCTCAGAGATGTTCACCACGATGTCGTTGAGGGCCAGGGTGATGTTGTTGCTGCGGGTGCAGAAGCCCATGCTCATCGCGTCTGGGAACACCACAGAGAAGGAGCTGGGAGCCGTGGGGGTCACCTGCCAGTCCCACGAGCAGCGGCATAGGTGGTTGAGCTCAGCCTCAATCAGCTCCGGAGTGGCGACGGCCTCTCCCACAACCGTCACCAGGGCCAACAGCGAGGGGGACGGAGGGGCGAGCTCGGGCACCTCGATGTGGAAGAAGGCCAAATCCTCGATGCCGTGCCCATACATCATGAGCTCCTCTGTCACCAGGCGATCCAGACAAAGAATCGCGGGGTGCCCGGACTCCTTGCATAAGTAGCACGATGGTGGATTGGGGCATGCCACCTGGAAGTGGCCGGAGAGGCCGCAGTTGAAGCATGGCTGAGCCACGGCCGCGGCGGAGGCACCCTGGGGAGGAGCCCCGGTAGCAGTGGAAGTGGCGGCTTGGGGGCGCGGAGGGCCCTTCTTCTTCTTCTTCTTGGCTCCCGGGCGTCCCCGGTTGCCGTTGCCGCCGTTGGCCGGAGGAAACGCCGCCTGGTTGCGGGGAGGCTGGTAACGGCGGGAGGGGGAGCCGGCGTCGGTGGTGACGAGGGGCGGGCGGGGAGGCGAAGGGGACCGGTCGCGGCGCCGGGGCGGCGAAGGAGACCGGCGTCGAGAGGGCTGCCGAGTCTCCCGAGCCGGAGACCGACCGCGGTCACGGGGGTCCCCCAGCGGGGAGGAGCGGCGGGAGGGCGACCGGGACCGGCGCTCGCCGCGGACCGGGGAGCGGCGCGAGGGGTGGACAGGGGAGCGGGGCTCGCGCGCCGGCGAGGCCCGCGCTGGCCGGGAGGACAGCTGCTGCCGGAGGTCTTCCTCCCGTCGGCGGCCATCGGGGGAGGGGCGGGGTGGGTCGCGGCGGTCGTCCGCGCGGCGCTTGGGGCGCCCCGCCTCATCCCCCCATTCCCGAGGCATGGGTGGCGTGGGGGGAGCAGGGGGCGAGGGAGGGCCGGCGGCGCCGGCGAGGAGGAGGTGCGGGGAGGCGGTCACGGGCAGAGGGGCGGGGGTGGGAGCCGGCGGCGTGGGAGTGGGAAGGAGCGGGGGACGAGGGAACCCTAGCGGGGGCCAAACGGACCGTCTATGAGGGCCGGTCGACACCGAGGGGAGTTGGGCCAGGCGGGGCCTAGCCGGCCTGTCAAGGCGGCCCGCCCGGGCCACTGTGGACAAGCGCCCATGGGCCGCTCCAGCCGCTGCCATCCCCGGAGGGGGCCCAGGAGCCCGGCTCGTGGGCCGGCCCATCAGCAGCGCGGCCTGAAACGACAGCCCGGGGGTGACCCGACGGGGCGCTAGGGTTACCCCAGGCACCACCGCGGTGGCCGCCGGCGGGGGCGTACGGGGGCGGCGTGGGGGAGGCGGACCGGAGGAGCGGCCGGGGGGGTGGCCACCGGTGGGTCGACCGGAGGGGAGGAAAGGGCGATATGGATTCCGGCCAGAGGGGGCCGGGGCGCGCGCGGCCATGGGAGACGGGGGCGAGCCGGCCGGAGCAGGCGACGGCGGGGCCGAGGGGAGGCCGGCGGCGGGCGAAGACCTCCAGGAGGCGAGTGCGGGGCCCCGGTCGGCGCGGCCGGCAACACCCCAGCTGCCAGCGCAGCGCCACCGGGGGGGGGGCGCCCGGCCCCAAAGGGCATGCCTTGAGGCAGCCGAGCCGGGGAAGCGGCCGGGGGGAGGAGCCGGCGTCGGCCTGACCCGCGAGCGGCCGATCCCCCACCCCTGGGGGGAGGGCCACCGGCGAGGTCAGGCGTCGGCCGGAGCGGAGCCTTGGGGGGGACCCGCGCCCGGCGCACGACGAGGCGGCCGGCCGCCAGGTCCTCGGCCTCGGCTATGTCCGTCCAGAGCATGTCCGGCGGGCCGGAGGGAGCAGGCGAGGGGAGGGCGGGCGCCGGCGGAGGGGCGGGGCTCGAGGAAGGGGGTGGCGGAGGGGGGGGGGGCGGCCACGGCGCCCGCGCCGGCGGGGGCGGTGGCGGTCGCCAGAGCGCAGGACTCGCTCGCTCCAGAGCGCCCCTCTCGCAACTCATTGTGATCGTCTCTACGTATTTGCTTCATGACGAGATTTATGGTGACATAACCCATGATTACGGTCATCGTACGATTACGGTCACGCGCTAGTTAGGCCCATATGATTATTATTATTCCAATAGTTTTTACTTTCAACATAAATAAACCATTATCAAAGAACCTAATAAATTTTAGCATGCCAGGCAGGTCAAAATGAATTACTGATTTCTTTATTAGAGTTGCATTAACCATATTATATCCTTTGACTTAAAAAAGTTGAAATTAAGCTTTAAAGCTTTAGTTATGGTAATAGTTAGCTTTTTTCTACGGAAACACTAATGTCCACACGTGTGGGCGTTACCCAACTCGCCCACACGCCTCGATCGTCGTCCAGTGCCTTTTGCACGAATCTTGGCACAAAAAGATTGATTTTTTATGCCACGTAAGACGGGGCTGATGTGTGGGCGTTGGAGAGTTTGCCCACACGCTAGCACCACGCTGTTTGCCAGCTGCGCTGTGTGGGCGAACTAGTTTCTGCCCACACAGCCAACCATCTAGTTCATGCGCATGTGGACGAACTACTTTTCGCACACGGCACTCCTACGTTGTGGATGGCAACTGTAGTTAGACAAACATGGCAATTAGGTAAAACACACATGGCAACTGTAATTTTTTGCTAGACGGCAACTGCAGTTGCGCGTACGTGGCAACCAGATAAACACACATGGCAACTATGGTTGGACCACACATGGCAACTAGGTAAAAACACATGGCAACTACTGTTTGACCATATGTGGCAAGTAGTTAATCACACACGGCAACTATGGTTGGACCACATGTGGCAACTAGGTAAACACACATGGCAAGTACTGTTTGACCATATGTGGCAAGTAGTTAATCACACACGGCAACTACGGTTTGATTACACGCGGCAACTACCATAAATTAGACATGGCAACTATAGTTAACCAAAACAGATAGAGTTGCCATGCTTTTACAACTACACTTGCCATCCCGGATAACTACATCTGCCAACCAGGATGGCAACTAAATCATCATCCCGCGGTGTACCTAACGTAGTTTCGGCAGGACGTGTGGGTGTGGGCTGCCTCCTGCTCACACCGCACACGATGTGTGGGCGCATGTCGAATATACCACACGTGTAGCAGTTATCGGCGTCCTTTTTCTAAGACTGTATATGTGTCAAATAGATACCTTAATTTACTTCACTTTGGGTCTATAGTACGCAGCCTTTCCCTACATTTCTATAAGAGGTTGTTTCCAGAACTTGAACCCGTGACCTCATGGTCACAAGGCAGCAGCTTTACCACTGCGCCAAGGCTCCCCTTCTTACTGGATAATCACAGAGCCTATATAATTATTTTTTGCGGGGAATAATAAATCCAATATGATGTTAAACAGCGCCAATACAAAACAGTGTAAACCAATTAGCTGAACATGGGTCATTAGTATTAATTCAGTAGGGTATGCCTGAGTTTCTTCTCACTTTAATATGCAGGACACATGAGTACATGTTGTATTGTTACTACGTTTGCCAAAACAGAAGCATGTGAAACCTAGCAGAGCACCGTACCAGCCAAAAAGGAAATCCTTCTAATAATACTTAGGACCAAAATAAACAGAAAAATACGCACAGGGTTATCATGCCCAATTAATCTGCATCTTCTCAAATCCTTCACCTACTTTGCCCCAAGGACATCCGGAATCCATGGAATCAAGTGTTCGAATTGATCTCAGGTTGTTGTTGATTGAGATAAAAGGGGAACTCATTTTCCCATTCTGGTGCTTTGATTGAGGGCACACAAAACCAATGATTGGTTTTGGTCCCCGGCCCATCAGCCCCTCATACATAAAGAAGAAGTCACGTACCTCTCGATCTAAGGAAAACGCATGAGTAAAACCCTTTAAGGCTAACAACTGATCCTAAAAAGAGGGAGCTAACAGGCTGGAAGGCCGTCTAGCACCGCCGGCCACCAGAAGGTCAGTGCCGGCGGCATCCTGCACATCTACCAGGTCTGCCACCCTGCTGCTGCTTCTTCCCCGGCAAACTCCACATTCCTGGAGCCTCATGGCAGCAGAATCAGGGGCTATCCCATACTGGTCATATTTGATGTACGTTGTCTAAGTAGTGGGCCTAATGCTTTTCAGTGAATGTTAATCACCCATATTTAATATTAATGGCTTTCGATGGATGATGTGGGAAAAGAATTCTATGAGACCAGGTCTCACGGGTTAGCAGGTGAGACCCGTCCTGATGGATGACACATGGCATTCATAAATCACAAAGCATCTACCCCACCCCCCACCTGAAATCAGGGGGGGAGATTAGATGCTTTGTGATTTGTGAATGCCACGTGTCATCCATCAGGGCGGGTCTCACCTGCTTTATATGAGACCTGGTCTCATATAATTTTTTTCCGGTGGAAGTGGTGGGCGCTCGGGAAGGAGACAAGGTGGTGGGGTTGACCAGATGCAAGAGGTTGCGGTGGGCTTTGGACAGACCTCTATAGGACGCGAGGGTAACAGAATAATATTCTGTTACCAGTAACAGAATAGCCCTGTCCTATATTGTCATATGATTTCTTATGCTGAAGTAACAATCTATTCACAATATAAAATATGAATCGGAAACTTCATTGGAAACTAACAAACTATGATCTTAGTCATTGAAGCAATTGCAATTTATCATAACATCGGAAAGAGTCAATATAAGACCTTTTCAGCAAGTCCACATACTCAACTATCATTTAGTCTTTCACAATTGCTAATACTCACGCAATACTTATGGGTATGAAGTTTTAATCGGACACAGAGAAAGATAGGGGATTATAGTTTCGCCTCCCAACCTTTTACCTTAAGGGTAATGTCAACAATAATGCTTTATGAAGACCAACATCCAATTGGATATATATATATATATATATATATATATATATATATATATATATATATATATATATATATATATCAGGATCTTTCCAACACATAGTGCTTGCCAAAGGATAAAGTATAAAAAGGAAAGGTGAAGATCACCATGATTCTTGTATAAGATATAAGACAAAAATAAAAGACAGGCCCTTCGCAAAGTGAAACAGAGGTTGTCACATGCTTTTATGGTTGAATGCACAAAATCTTAATGCAAAAGAATGTCACTTTATATTGCCACTTGTGATAGGGACCTTTATTATGCAGTCCGTCGCTTTTATTTCTTCCATATCACAAGATCATATAAAGCTTATTTTCTCCACACTAATAGATCATACATATTTAGAGAGCAATTTTTATTGCTTGCAACAATGACAACTTACTTGAAGGATCTTACTCAATCCATAGGTAGATATGATGGACTCTCATGGTAAAACTGGGTTTAAGGATATTTGGAAGCACAAGTAGTATCTCTACTTGGTGCAAAGAATTTGGCTAGCATGAGGGGAAAGACAAGCTCGACATGTTAGATGATTCATGACAATATAATTTATTTCGGATATAAGAAAACATAACCCTTTACATTGTCTTGGTTGTCTAACATCAACTTTTTAGCATGTCATATTTTAATGAGTGCTCATAATCATAAAAGATGTTCAAGATAGTATATTTATATGTGAAAACCTCTATTTCTTTATTACTTCCTATTAATTGCAACAATGACCAGAACTATGTTTGTCAACTTTTATTCATCATACTCTTTATATGTGAAGTCATTACTCTTGTCGTGGAATTGTCGCGGCAGATGTCCTAGTGAAAGGACTTAGTCGTGGAGCCATCGTAACTAGGAAGCTTAAAGGGGTTAAAACGGGACAAAGGACACGGGAGTTTATACTGGTGTAACGCCCCGGATCCGATGCGCCAGGTGTCTGCCAGTTATTTGCTGTCGTTGCCATGTCATTTGCTTGCGTGTTGCATTTTATCATGTCATCATGTGCATTTCATTTTGCATACGTGTTCGTCTCATGTATCTGAGCCTTTTCCCCGTTGTCCGTTTTGTAATCCGACGCTCCTATGCCCTCCGGCGTTCCCCTTTTGTCTCTCGTTGTGAGTGGGTATTAAACTTTCTCGGAATGGACCGAGTCTTGTCAAGTGGCCTTGGTATAGCACTGGTAGACCGCCTGTCAAGTTTCGTGCCATTTGGAGGTCGTTTGGTACTTCAACGGTTAACCGGGTAACCGTAAGCCCCTCTCTCTTTGTAGCCCAACACCCCTTCCAAAGTGGCCCAAAACCCATCTAACTCCCCTCCATGCTCTCGGTCGTTCAATCACGATCGCGTGGCCAAAAACCGCTCCTCATTTGGACTCTCCTAGCTCCCTCCACCTATAAAAACGTCCTCCCCGTCCATTTTCGCAGACGAAACCCTAGCCCCGCTCTCCTCGCGCCGCCGGACACGTCCGCCCGAGCCGGACATGTCCGCCGGACACCTCACCCCGTCCAATAGGAACGCGCCATGTCATCGCCGCCGCCCCCCTCATCCAACCGCGATGCGCCATGTCGCCCTGGCCGTCCCCGCCGTCTGCAGCGCCTCCCGCGGCCCGCCGGGGCCCAGGCGGGGCCCGCCCGGCCCGATCCGGTCGCGCCGCCGGCCCGTGCCTGCGCCGCCGCCCGCGCTGGCCGGGACCGCCGCGCCTGTCTCCGCTGCCGTGGCCCCCCCTCCGCCGCCCGGAGTTCGCCGCCCGGCCGGCCTCGTATTCCCCACCGCCCGTGCCCGAGGTCGCCGCCGCGCCTCCTCCGGCACCGGCCGGCGCGCCTCCCGCGCCCCTCGGCTGCCTGCGCCATCCCCGCGGCCCCGAGCTCCCGGCCTCGCCTGAGCACATCGGCGCCGCCCCGCGCGCTCGCCTCCGGCGCCTCGCCTCCCTCGCGCCCCATCACCGTCCCGCGCCGGATCCGGCGAGATCCGGCCGGAGGAGATCTCCCCGGCCCCGGATCTGCCTCCCCGGCGTCTTCCCCGTCTTCTCCGACGAGCTCTCCGGCGATCCTCGATATCTGCGCCACCGTTGACTTTTTCCCCGAGGTGCTAAAATCTTCTAAGTCCCAGTTTTCCCTAATTTTCATGCCCTGTTTGACCTGCCGTAACTCCACATCCGTAGCTCCGTTTTGTGCGTGTAATATGTCAAATTGTTCGCCCGAAGAGTACATCATTTCATTCCATTGCATCATATTCATTTGAGGTCATCTAGATGCCTGAATCATTGTTGTAAGAGTGCTTCATGTTGTTTTCTGCTGTCTGTTTACAGAACGAGCTCTTTTGTCATTTTTGCCATGATTGATGTGTGCATCCTATGAGGTTGATGTCTTCATGTGTTTTGAACTATGCCATGCCATCTTTAAAGGGCTATATGCCATGTATTTTTGTGATCAATATGGTGACTAGCACAAGCATGTAAACTAGGCATCATGATGTTGCTGTTTTAGTCCCTGTTCTGCTGTAATTTTGATGCCATGTAAACATGTTGCTACTAATCATTCTATGCATAATCTGGAGATGTTTATAAACATGTTTTGATCTACATGTCATCCTCTATCCATCCATGCCCCTGGTTGCATTTATAGGTTGCTGTAGCTTGTTCGTATCTTGCTCCGAAGTTGCTTGAAAATTTTGCTGTCAGCCTGTTTACATTAACTTCAGTTGTTTCCATGTGTTTTCCTAGTGATCCATGCACCCTATGACCTTGCTCTTGCCATGCTCAGCTTCACAAACATGCCTTCTTACTGTTGGGTGCCTTGCCATGCCATGTTTTGCTCTGTAGTGAGTTGCACAAGCTCATCTACATGCCTTCATAATTAAGTTCCTGCCATGTTTGAATCTGTATTAAAACTTGCTATGTTTACGTGGGTGCCATTATATTTTATGATCCTTTTTGGCTTATGGTCAGTAAGGGTCTTTTGATCTATGCAATTAGTAGATTCATGCCATGCCTTTGTTTTCCATGATAAATTCCTGTAACATGTTGTTTGATAGCTCTAAACATTGCATCGTGCTGTTATTTTCTGCAAAGTCTGAAATTGTTATAACTTGCAATCTTACCATGTGTGTTTGAGCATGTTCTAGTGATTTCTGGAGATAGCTCAGTATTCATGTTTTGTAATGCTTTACCTGTACATCATGCCCATGTCTTTTGTTTTCATGTTGGGGTGATGTAGTATATTGTTTTGATGCTTGCAATATGCATAGTCGCTGTTTTGGACAGCTTGTCCTTTAAACTTGTTTCATGTGTGTGTGTTGAACCGTTGCTCCGTTTTGAGTGTGCTCTATATGAAACTTGCTTTTTTTCATGTAGTTTCATATTATCATGTTGCATCCATGTTTTGAGGTGTTTGCTTGATGTTTGAGTGCATTTTGCATCAATGCCATGTTTAACTTGTTTTGCTCATATCTTCTAGGCCGTAGCCCCGAACTAAATAAACTTTATATGTAACTTGACTAGAATCTCGTGTAGATCATCCTTGTGCATCTAAACTGGCTGTTTAACAACTTGAACATAAGGTTTATTCAGATCTGGACCAATTTCGAAATATGCATATGAGGACTTACCGGAATTGTTATATGTTGTTCCCGGCCTCATTTAAACTTGCCTTGATGTGTTGCTCTTGTTTGCATCATCTCTTGCCATGAGTAGCTTCATGTAGTCTTGTCTTGCATCATACTTGTTTGTGCATCATGTCATGTTCATGTGTGGTGTGTTCACTATGTGGTGTGCTTCTTTTCGATAGTTCCTGTTTTGTTGCGATCGTGAGGATTCATTCGTCTACGCGTTGTTCGTCTTCGTGGCTTCATCTTCTTCATGGACTCGTTCTTCTTCCTTGCGGGATTTCAGGCAAGATGACCGCTACCCTGGATCTCACTACTATCATTGCTATGCTAGTTGCTTCGTTCTATCGCTTTGCTGCGCTACCTATCATCTGTTTATCGAGCCATCCCATATTGCCATGAACCTCTAACCTTTGACACCTATCCTATGCAAACCATTGTTTGGCTATGTTACCGCTTTTGCTCAACCCATCTTATAGCGTTGCTAGTTGCAGGTGAAGTTGAAGATTTCTCCATGGTGGACATGATTTTGGTTGGGATATCACAATATCTCTTATATTATTAATGCATCTATATACTTGGTAAAGGGTGGAAGACTCGGCCTTTTGCCTAATGTTTTGTTCTACTGTTGCCGCCCTAGTTTCCGTCATACCGGTGTTATGTTCCCGGATTTTGCATTCCTTACGCGGTCGGGTGATTTATGGGACCCCCTTGACAGTTCGCTTTGAATAAAACTCCTCCAGCAAGGCCCAACCTTGGTTTTACCATTTGCCTCACCACCACCTACCCCTTTTCCCTTGGGTCGGCCAACCCGAGGGTCATCTTTATTTTAACCCCCCGGGCCAGTGCTTGTCTAAGTGTTGGTCCGAACTAGAGCCCTTTGCAGCGCCCCCTCAAGGAAACTTGAGGTCTGGTTTTAGTTGTACGGATTGCTCATCCGGTGTTGCCCTGAGAACGAGATATGTGCAGCTTCTATCAGGATGTCGGCGCATCGGGCGGTCTTGCTGGTCTTGTTTTACCATTGTCGAAATGTCTTGTAAACCGGGATTCCGAGTCTGATCGGGTCTTCCTGGGAGAAGGTCTATTCCTTCGTTGATCGCGAGAGCTTGTCATGGGCTAAGATGGGACACCCCTGCAGGGTATAATCTTTCGAAAGCCGTGCCTGCGGTTATAGGCAGATGGGAATTTGTTAATGTCCGGTTGTAGACAACTTGACACCAGATCCGAATTAAAACGCATCAACTGCGTGTGTAGCCGTGATGGTCTCTTCTCGGTGGAGTCCGGGAAGTGAACACGGTTTCTGGGTTATGATTGACGTAAGTAAGAGTTCAGGATCACTTCTTGATCATTACTAGTTGACGACCGTTCCTTTGCTCTCTTCTCGCTCTTATTTGCGTATGTTAGCCACCATATATGCTTAGTCACTGCTGCAGCCTCACCACTTTACCCCCTTCCTTTCCCTTTAAGCTTTGCTAGTCTTGATACCCATGGTAATGGGATTGCTGAGTCCTCGTGGCTCACACATTACTACAACAACAGTTGCAGGTACAGGTTTATGCGATGATCATGACGCGAGAGCGATGCTTGCTTGCGTTGAGTTCTTCTTCTGCTTCTTCGATCAGGGGATAGGTTCCAGGTCGGCAGCCTGGGCTAGCAGGGTGGATGTTGGTTGAGCTTCTGTTTGTGTTTCATCCGTAGTCGGATGATGCTCTTATGTATTATATTGTTGTATTCGTGTGGCATTGTATGCCTTATGTATGTATCCCCATCTATTATGTAATGTTGATGTAATGATATCCACCTTGCAAAAGCGTCTCAATATGCGGGTCTATCCTTGGTGGGACCTTCGAGTTCCTCTTGGATGGGGTCGCATATTGGGCGTGACAAGTTGGTATCAGAGCCTCGACCGACCCTAGGAGCCCCCTTGATTGTTGGCCGTTGTTGAGTCTAGAAGAAAACTATTTTGAGTCTTAGGATTATATATATCGAAGAGTAGGATTCTTTTTACTCCTCAGCCCCCTTCGTCGCTCTAGTGAGGTCTCCTGACGTAGATGTTTTGTCTTTCCTCTCCTCAAATTTCACTAAAAAAAATTTAGGATCACGCGGGTATCTTGGAATCGTTCCGATGGTTTTGTGACGAGAACATTGTTCTTGGTGCCTCCTGTCTATTTATGTGGCTTTGACCCGGGAGATGAGCTCTGAGGTGTTGTCGTCACAATTTTATCGTTGCAGTTCTGGAATACCTGAGTTTTGCCGACATCGAAAATTTCTTTTATACAGTTGTTGGTGAGATAACCCCGATAACCCAGTACTAGGGCGAGCTCGGGAGTATTGCCATAACTCATATAACGGATGCTTTTCGAAGGTTGAGGTACACGATTTTCGAAGGTTTCTTGGTTATGTGTTGACGGATGGATACAGCTTGGATGTAGGTATTGTTAGTTTGGGTGAGATATATTGCTTCCCCTGTATCCCCAACACCAGATTGCATAACCAGAAAGTTTCGGGAGTTTATAGGTGGGAATTCAAGTAGCTCTAGTTTTATCTTTCCAACAGACACATGATACGATATGGGATCTATCATATGTTTGTTTCCGGCTTATTCTGCAAGCCAAATCCTTTGTATTGTTTTATTTGTGGTATTCGAGTTGCTTCGAAGTCAAATGTTGAATCCATACCTTTCAAGCGTTGTTCTCATATTTCTATGGGAGTGCTAATCCCTCTTGTTCATCGAGTTTGTCATGATAATTCTTTCCAACCGGTGTGCTTCTCTTCAAGTGGATCCGATCATTTCAACATTTGCGAGATCAATTCTAAGTTTTTCTCAACGATGTTTGTTTCGTCCGTCCCCAAGTTGCCTTTGTTTTCCCGCCCTCCCACCCTTTTTCTTCAAGGACTCAGATTTCTTAATCATGTATCCTTTTATTTGAGAGAAGTCTCTTCACTCTTTTCAATCATTGTTTTGATCCGGTGATCCCTCGTGAAGATGCTCACGAGCTTCAAGTTCATCAATCTTTATTCTCGTATTCCTCTCCGGCGGATTTAATTCAAGCTTTTGGTATTGATCATATCCCTTTTCCTCGTTTCAAATGTTTTTCCACGTCGGTGCACCTCTTAATTGTTCACCTCTCTCTATTCTTATCCGGAGTGCTCAAGATATCTCAGAAGACTTGTGTTTCCATTCTCAATCCGTTCAAGATATTTCGAGGTTGTTATCTCATTCAAGTCATTTAATTCAACCGGTGCAATCCCCCCTTTTTCAAGCAATCCTTCAATGATGTTTCTTTTGAGTGGGCCCTAACCCACAGGTCTTTTCCCAGGATCTTACCTGACTCTTCTAATTCCCCGGAGTTGTTCTCAATTCTTTTCAAAGTTTGACGTAAGAATGAATTTTCATCAGTCATATTCCTTATCCAAGATCAATTTCAAATCATTTCATTCTTGGCTCAACCTCTTCGCTTTTCATTCTACCGGAGTATCTCAGTAATTTTGGTGGTGTTTCTCGTCGTCAGTTGAAGACCGAAGAAGAGTTTTTCCTCTAAATCATGTCAGTTCTTCCGAAGATTCATGGTTCTATCTTGATGCCATCCTCTCATAATTGTTTTCGATTGTTAGAATTTTTTTTCATCCATCCGGAGCAATTCAAGAGTCTTTTCAGATTGATTCTCCGTAGCCCATCATCTCAGAATTATTCATTCAAGCTTTTAGCTCTCGTTCTCCAAATCATACCGGTGCATCGTTCAAATATCCTCTAATCAGTTCATGGCTTCTTTGTTCTCATGTATCTGAATTACCTCAAGTATCTTCATTCATTCTCTAATTCTTACCGGTGATTCACCCCTTTACTTCCTTCATTTTCAATTCTTACGGTGGTTCCTTCAAGATTTCTCTTCCTTCGTTATCATATCAAATATTCGTTGTTTCAAATCCTACCGGTGGTTCCTTGAAGACCTTCACAAGTTTGCGCCATATCTCTTTTAAATCCTTTCTATGAGAATAAGTAGTATGCCAAATCCATTGCTTGTCATCAATTTAATTTGATGAAGGATAAGCATAACATAAATCTTATTCTTATTTCCTCAAAGTGATTAATCCCTTCCTTCGGAGTTTGTTCTTGGTGAATAAATTCTAGTTCCAATTGTTTTCATCTTTTCTTTCCGGAGTTCAAATTTCCTCGGCCATTTCATCCGAACCTCCATCTAAATCATCGCAACGCTCATCTTATTCGTTCGTCCTTCATTCTATCTATTCATCTTTTTGTTACCGGAGTTCTTCATGGTGGTTCTTCATGATTTAATTCATTCTCCCAAGTTTTCATCAAGATTCTTGTTCAAGGAGTTCAAGTATCTTTCCTTCTTGCCTTTCGAAGTGCAATTAATTCTTCATTTTCTTTTGAAGTGGAGTTTTGCATTCCTTCGTTCTTCTAAGCTATCCTATCTTTTCCGCTTGTGGCTGGTTATCATCTCATAATTTTGAAAGGTTATCCATAAGTCCACATAAAGCTTATTCTTTCGTTGTTGATTTTCTCAACAACTCCATTCAACCTTTCCTTTTAAGTTCTTTTCAATTCTTTCAATTCTTCCGGAGGATTTGTGTCATGTCTTCATCAAGTATCATCCCTTCTTCTCAAGTTCATGTTCTATTCTTTCCATGTTCAACCGGAGTGCTGCCCAAATTATATCAATCTTATTCCTTCTCCATCTAGTTTTAACCGGAGTGGTTTCGAATTCTATCTTGTCCATTAAACTCTTGATTCATGTCTTTAAAACCTTCAAGTTATCGTAATGTTCCTTGTTCCTCTTTTCTAACGGATTGTTTGCAATCTCGTTCATCTCTAATTGCTCAACCTCTCAAGGTTCGTGGTTTAACTCATTGGTCGAAGAAGCAACTTAGCTTTACCCCTTCTCTTCCTCTTCCGTTTCTCTCCGGTGCCATCCTAGATCTCGGGACGAGATCCTCTCGTAGTAGTGGAGTGTTGTAACGCCCCGGATCCGATGCGCCAGGTGTCTGCCAGTTATTCGCTGCCGTTGCCATGTCATTTTCTTGCATGTTGTATTTTAGCATGTCATCATGTGCATTTCATTTTGCATACGTGTTCGTCTCATGTATCTGAGCCTTTTCCCCGTTGTCCGTTTTGCAATCCGACGCTCCTATGCCCTCCGGCGTTCCCCTTTTGTCTCTCGTTGTGAGTGGGTATTAAACTTTCTCGGAATGGACCGAGTCTTGTCAAGTGGCCTTGGTATAGCACCGGTAGACCGCCTGTCAAGTTTCGTGCCATTTGGAGGTCGTTTGGAACTCCAACGGTTAACCGGGTAACCGTAAGCCCCTCTCTCTTTGCAGCCCAACACCCCTTTCAAAGTGTCCAAAACCCATCTAACTCCCCTCCATGCTCTCGGTCGTTCGATCACGATCGCGTGGCCAAAAATCGCTCCTCATTTGGACTCTCCTAGCTCCCTCCACCTATAAAAACGTCCTCCCCGTCCATTTTCGCACACGAAACCCTAGCCCCGCTCTCCTCGCGCCGCTGGACACGTTCGCCCGAGCCGGACATGTCCGCCGGACACCTCACCCCGTCCAATAGGAACGCGCCACGTCATCGCCGCCGCCCCCCTCATCCAACCGCGACGCGCCATGTCGCCCTGGCCGTCCCCGCCGTCCGCAGCGCCTCCCGCGGCCCGCCGGGGCCCAGGCGGGGCCCGCCCGGCCCGATCCGGTCGTGCCGCCGGCCCGTGCCTGCGCCGGCGCCTGCGCTGGCCGGGACCGCCGCGCCTGTCTCCGCTGCCGTGGCCGCCGCCTCCGCCGCCCGGAGTTCGCCGCCTGGCCGGCCTCGTCTTCCCCACCGCCCGTGCCCGAGGTCGCCGCCGCACCTCCTCCTGCGCCGTCCCCGCGGCCCCGAGCTCCCTGCCTCGCCGGAGCACATCGGCGCCGCCCCGCGCGCTCGCCTCTGGCGCCTCGCCTCCCTCGCCTCCCTCGCGCCCCATCGCCGTCCCGCGCCGGATCCGGCGAGATCCGGCCGGAGGAGATCTCCCCGGCCCCGGATCTGCCTCCCCGGCGTCTTCCCCGTCTTCTCCGACGAGCTCTCCGGCGATCCTCGATATCCACGCCACCGTTGACTTTTTCCCCGAGGTGCTAAAATCTGCTAAGTCCCAGTTTTCCGTAATTTTCATGCCCTATTTGACCTGCCGTAACTCCGCATCCGTAGCTCCGTTTTGCGCGTGTAATATGTCAAATTGTTCGCCTCGAAGAGTACATCATTTCATTCCATTGCATCATATTCATTTGAGGTCATCTAGATGACTGAATCATCGTTGTAAAAGTACTTCATGTTGTTTTCTGCTGTCTGTTTACAGAACGAGCTCTTTTGTCATTTTTGCCATGATTGATGTGTGCATCCTATGAGGTTGATGTCTTCATGTGTTTTGAACTATGCCATGCCATCTTTAAAGGGCTATATGCCATGTATTTTTGTGATCAATATGGTGACTAGCACAAGCATGTAAACTAGGCATCATGATGTTGCTGTTTTAGTCCCTGTTCTGCTGTAATTTTGATGCCATGTAAACATGTTGCTACTAATCATTCTATGCATAATCTGGAGATGTTTTATAAACATGTTTTGATCTACATGTCATCCTCTATCCATCCATGCCCCTGGTTGCATTTATAGGTTGCTGTAGCTTGTTCGTATCTTGCTCCGAAGTTGCTTGAAAATTTTGCTGTCAGCCTGTTTACATTAACTTCAGTTGTTTCCATGTGTTTTCCTAGTGATCCATGCACCCTATGACCTTGCTCTTGCCATGCTCAGCTTCACAAACATGCCTTCTTACTGTTGGGTGCCTTGCCATGCCATGTTTTGCTCTGTAGTGAGTTGCACAAGCTCATCTACATGCCTTCATAATTAAGTTCCTGCCATGTTTGAATCTGTATTAAAACTTGCTATGTTTACGTGGGTGCCATTATATTTTATGATCCTTTTTGGCTTATGGTCAGTAAGGTCTTTTGATCTATGCAATTAGTAGATTCATGCCATGCCTTTGTTTTCCATGATAAATTCCTGTAACATGTTGTTTGATAGCTCTAAACATTGCATCGTGCTGTTATTTTCTGCAAAGTCTGAAATTGTTATAACTTGCAATCTTACCATGTGTGTTTGAGCATGTTCTAGTGATTTCTGGAGATAGCTCAGTATTCATGTTTTGTAATGCTTTACCTGTACATCATGCCCATGTCTTTTGTTTTCATGTTGGGGTGCTGTAGTATATTGTTTTGATGCTTGCAATATGCATAGTCGCTGTTTTGGACAGCTTGTCCTTTAAACTTGTTTCATGTGTGTGTGTTGAACCGTTGCTCCGTTTTGAGTGTGCTCTATATGAAACTTGCTTTTTTTCATGTAGTTTCATATTATCATGTTGCATCCATGTTTTGAGGTGTTTGCTTGATGTTTGAGTGCATTTTGCATCAATGCCATGTTTAACTTGTTTTGTTCATATCTTCTAGGCCGTAGCCCCGAACTAAATAAACTTTATATGTAACTTGACTAGAATCTCGTGTAGATCATCCTTGTGCATCTAAACTGGCTGTTTAACAACTTGAACATAAGGTTTATTCAGATCTGGACCAATTTCAAAATATGCATATGAGGACTTACCAGAATTGTTATATGTTGTTCCCGGCCTCATTTAAACTTGCCTTGATGTGTTGCTCTTGTTTGCATCATCTCTTGCCATGAGTAGCTTCATATAGTCTTGTCTTGCATCATACTTGTTTGTGCATCATGTCATGTTCATGTGTGGTGTGTTCACTATGTGGTGTGCTTCCTTTCGATAGTTCCTGTTTCGTTGCGATCGTGAGGATTCGTTCGTCTACGCTTGGTTCGTCTTCATGGCTTCATCTTCTTCATGGACTCGTTCTTCTTCCTTGCGGGATTTCAGGCAAGATGACCGCTACCCTGGATCTCACTACTATCATTGCTATGCTAGTTGCTTCGTTCTATCGCTTTGCTGCGCTACCTATCATCTGTTTATTGAGCCATCCCATATTGCCATGAACCTCTAACCTTTGACACCTGTCCTATGAAAACCATTGTTTGGCTATGTTACCGCTTTTGCTCAGCCCCTCTTATAGCGTTGCTAGTTGCAGGTGAAGTTGAAGATTTCTCCATGGTGGACAGGATTTTGGTTGGGATATCACAATATCTCTTATATTATTAATGCATCTATATACTTGGTAAAGGGTGGAAGAGTCGGCCTTTTGCCTAGTGTTTTGTTCCACTCTTGCCGCCCTAGTTTCCGTCATACCGGTGTTATGTTCCCGAATTTTGCGTTCCTTACGCGGTCGGGTGATTTATGGGACCCCCTTGACAGTTCGCTTTGAATAAAACTCCTCTAGCAAGGCCCAACCTTGGTTTTACCATTTGCCTCACCACCACCTACCCCTTTTCCCTTGGGTCGGCCAACCCGAGGGTCATCTTTATTTTAGCCCCCCCCGGGCCAGTGCTTGTCTAAGTGTTGGTCTGAACTAGAGCCCTTTGTAGCGCCCCCTCAAGGAAACTTGAGGTCTGGTTTTAGTTGTACGGATTGCTCATCCGGTGTTGCCCTGAGAACGAGATATGTGCAGCTCCTATCAGGATGTCGGCGCATCGGGCGGTCTTGCTGGTCTTGTTTTACCATTGTCGAAATGTCTTGTAAACCGGGATTCCGAGTCTGATCGGGTCTTCCTGGGAGAAGGTCTATTCCTTCGTTGATCGCGAGAGCTTGTCATGGGATAAGTTGGGACACCCCTGCAGGGTATAATCTTTCGAAAGCCATGCCTGTGGTTATAGGCAGATGGGAATTTGTTAATGTACGGTTGTAGACAACTTGACACCAGATCCGAATTAAAACGCATCAACCGCGTGTGTAGCCGTGATGGTCTCTTCTCGGTGGAGTCCGGGAAGTGAACACGGTTTCTGGGTTATGACCGACGTAAGTAGGAGTTCAGGATCACTTCTTGATCATTACTAGTTGACGACCGTTCCTTTGCTCTCTTCTCGCTCTTATTTGCGTATGTTAGCCACCATATATGCTTAGTCGCTGTTGCAGCCTCACCACTTTACCCCCTTCCTTTCCCTTTAAGCTTTGCTAGTCTTCATACCCATGGTAATGGGATTGTTGAGTCCTCGTGGCTCATAGATTACTACAACAACAGTTGCAGGTACAGGTTTATGCGATGATAATGACGCGAGAGCGATGCTTGCTTGCGTTGAGTTCTTCTTCTCCTTCTTCAATCAGGGGATAGGTTCCAAGTCGGCAGCCTGGGCTAGCAGGGTGGATGTCGGTTGAGCTTCTGTTTGTGTTTCATCCGTAGTCGGATGATGCTCTTATGTATTGTATTGTTGTATTCGTGTGGCATTGTATGCCTTATGTATGTATCCCCATCTATTATGTAATGTTGATGTAATGATATCCACCTTGCAAAAGCGTCTCAATATGCGGGTCTATCCTTGGTGGGACCTTCGAGTTTCTTTTGGATAGGGTCGCATATTGGGCGTGACAACTGGTTTGGCCCCTTGTGGTGAAGGTGATGGCTTAATTCAGTTTGAGGTGGGATTTTACTTATGTCTCGATTACCAGGGAGCGAATCCGCTTGACCTAGCTCTCGATCTGATGTTACTTGTCCTGAACCGCCGTCGGGTCGTCCCTTTATATATAGAGGTCGATGCCCAGAGGCTCTCAGAGTCCCGGTCGGCTCATAAACAATATCCGGCTCGGTCTCTGTTTATTCCTATCTTACAACACAAGTCATACACACATATGGCGGTTTATCTATACGGGATTTAAGTCGCCTTTGGGCCTTGGGCCCTTAACTGAACCGCCATCTTCCAGTGCTGTCTTGGGCTTTATGTATTGCCATAGGTATAACCCGGCCCCTCCTGGGCGGGTCATACCTAATAGTTATATCCCCAACATTAGGCCCCAGATTGATTTGAACTGGTTCATGTCAATCTTTAACACTTAAAAAAAATCTTCTGCTCTTCATTGTGCGAGAATTTATAACCCGCCATTACGTCATCTTCTGGATTTGCAATAACCCGCCATGATGTCATTTTCCATCAATTCACGCTTTATCCAACATATCTCAATGGATCCTTATCTTTAATGACCATCCCAAGAATCGAGGCGTCCTGGTAGCTGGATAACCATATTTTCGGCCTCCTCATTTTTCGCGCCCACATATTAGTCTTTCCCTTATAAATAGTCACGACCAGTCTTTTCTCATTCTCCCCCTTTCCAGTGTCTTCTTCCTCTCGCAACCTTCTGCCGCTCGAGCTCCGCTGCTGCCGCAGGGCACCTCGTCCTCCTCAACCTCAGCCGCTGCATCAACCTGTTTTGGACCAGAGTATGCCGGCGCCCCACCGCAGTTGAGTCTGCACCTGTAAGTGCTTCTTCTTCAGCATGTTAGATCGCATTAGGGTTCCTGACCGTTCGTCGTGTTCTTCATGGTTTCTCCGTAGTTCCTCCACCGTAGCCTCTTTTGATCCAAAAGAAATATAGAACTTATGTGGTGGTTGTTTTGCCTCCACTTTTGATACCAGCGGATCCCCTTTCTCTGGAAAGAGATCTCATTAGAACTAATGAACTCATCTGTACGGGCTTTTTAGGTCTAGATTAATTTCCTTTTTCTGAGCATCCGTTGATCCAAAATAATGATTGCAATCTGTGAAACTTGTTTATGTCACACTTAGCCAAACATCTGTGTTTTGATAGATCCACCTAGCCATGGCGGCTCAAATCACCTGATTGCATTGCAATGCTCGATAAATAACACCAACAACTCATAGCGGCTTAAGTAACTTGACTGCTCATGGCGGTTTAAATAACCTGACATAATTTAGCCATATATCATTAGGCCCCTTCATAAGCCGCCATTTTGAATATGTACAAAGGGAACTCTGAAAGAACGTCTGTTTGCGTCATCATTGATGGATGGAGTTGTAACAACTTGGCTAGCATGGAAATGGTGGAGAAGCTATCTCTTACCACAAGACCACATCCACATGCTTACTACATCCAATGGTTCAACAACAGCGGCAAGGTTAAGGTAACACATACTATTCTTGTGCATTTTAGTATCTCTACATATGCTGATTATGTTGATTGTGATGTGGTACCCATGCAAGCGTGTCCTTATTACTTGGTAGACCATGGAAATTTGATAAAAAAAATTGTACACCATGGTAGAAACAATCAGTATACTCTTGTTCATAAGGATAAACATATTACTTTGCATCCTATGTCTCCTGATTCCGTTTTGAAAGATGATATTAATAGAGCTAATAAAGCAAAACAGGAGAAAAATAAGAGTGAAAATCAGATTGTGGCAAAAGAATTTGAGCGACAAATGAAGCCTAATAATAAACCATCTAGTGTTGCTTCTAAAATTAAATTCAAAAAGGCATATTGATGAGCTAGATTTTAGCAAATCTGTTTGCTATGCTTTTGTGTGCAAAGAGGCATTATTTTCATTCGAGGACGTGCCTTCCTCTTTGCCTCCTACTGTTACTAACATTTTGTAGGAGTTCGCTGGCGTCTTTCCACAAGACGTGCCACCGGGATTACCACCTATTCGAGGGATTGAGCACCAGATTGACTTAATTCCCGGTGCATCTCTACCTAACCGTGCACCATACCATACCAATCCAGAGGAGACGAAGGAGATTATGCGTCAAGTCCAGGAGCTGCTCGACAAAGGTTATATACGCGAATCCCTTAGTCCTTGTGCTATTCCTATTATTCTAGTGCCGAAAAAGGATTGTACATCGCGTATGTGTGTTGATTGTAGAGGCATTAATAATATTACTATTCGTTATCGTCATCCTATTCCTAGGCTAGATGATATGCTTGATGAATTGAGTGGCTCTACAATATTCTCCAAAGTTCATTTGTGTAGTGGATACCATTAAATTCATATGAAATTGGGGGATGAATGGAAAACAACATTTAGAACTAAGTTTGGATTATATGAGTGGTTAGTCATGCCTTTTGGGTTAACTAATGCACCTAGTACTTTCATGATATTAATGAACGAGGTTTTGCGTGCTTTAATTGGACAATTTGTGGTAGTCTATTTTGATGATATACTGATTCATAGCAGATCTTTGGAGTAACATTTGGAACATTTATGTGTTGTTTTTATTGCTTTACGTGATGCATGTTTCTTTGGTAACCTTGGGAAGTGCACCTTTTGCACCGACCGAGTATCTTTTCTTGGCTATGTTGTTACTCCACAGGGAATTGAAGTTGATAAAGCCAAGATTGAAGCTGTTGAGAGTTGGCCGCAGCCCAAACAGTCACGCAAGTGAGGAGTTTCCTTGGCCTCGCTGGTTTCTATATGCGTTTTGTGAGAGATTTCAGCACCAGTGCTGCACCTCTCAACGAGCTTACAAAGAAGGATGTGCCTTTTGTTTGGGGTACCGCACAGGAAGAAGCCTTCACGGTATTGAAAGATAAGTTGACACATGCTCCTTTACTCCAACTTCCTGATTTTAATAAGACTTTTGAGCTTGAATGTGATGCTAGTGGAATTGGATTAGGAGGTGTGTTATTACAAGATGGAAAACCTGTTGCATACTTTTCTGAAAAAATGAGTAGGCCTAGTCTGAATTATTCTACTTATGATAAAGAATTATATGCTCTTGTGCGGACTTTAGAGACATGGCAACATTATTTATGGCCTAAAGAATTTGTTATACATTTTGATCATGAATCTTTGAAACATATTAAAAGTGAAGCTAAACTAAATCATAGACATGCTAAATGGGCTGAATTCATTGAGACTTTCCCTTATGTCATTAAACACAAGGGTAAAGAAAATGTTATTATTGATGCATTGTCTCGTCGCTATACTATGCTTTCACAACTTGACTTCAAAATATTTGGTTTGGAGACCATCAAAGATCAATATGTACATGATGTTGATTTTAGAGATGTAATGCAGAATTGTAAAGAAGGAAGAACATGGAACAAGTTCGTCGTCGATGATGAATTTGTGTTCCGTGCTAACAAGCTATGCATTCCAGCTAGCTTCGTTTGTCTTTTGTTGTTGCAGGAGGCGCATGGAGGAGGATTAATGGGACACTTTGGCATGAAGAAGACGGAGGACGTACTTGCTACACATTTCTTTTGGCGAAAGATGAGACAGGATGTTGAGCGTTTTGTTGCTCGTTGCACTACATGTCAAAAAGCTAAGTCACGACTCAATCCTCATGGTTTATATATGCCTTTGCCTATACCTAGTGTTCCTTGGGGGGATATATCTATTGACTTTGTTTCAGGTTTACCAAGAACAAAGAAGGGGAGGGATAGCATATTTGTTGTCGTGGATAGATTCTCGAAAATGGCACACTTTATACCATGTCATAAAAGCGATGATGCCATTAATGTTGTTGATTTGTTCTTTCGTGAAATTATACGCTTGCATGGTGTGCCAAATACTATTGTTTCAGATCGTGATACTAAATTTCTTAGCCACTTTTGGAGATGTTTATGGGCTAAGTTGGGGACTAAACTGCTTTTTAGTACTACTTGCCACCCCCAAACTGATGGTCAAACTGAAGTAGTCAATAGAACATTGTCTACTATGCTGAGGGCTGTTTTGAAGGATAATAAGAAAATGTGCGAAGAATGCTTGCCTCATATTGAATTTGCTTATAATCGTTCGTTGCAATCTACTACTAAGATGTGCCCTTTTGAAATTGTGTATGGTTTCCTACCTCGTGCACCTATTGATTTGTTGCCTCTTCCATCTTCGGAGAAGGTTAATTTTGATGCTAAACAACATACTGAATTGATCTTAAAAATGCATGAGTTAACTAAGGAAAACATTAAGCGTATGAATGCTAAATATAAACTTGCTGGAGATAAGGGTAGAGAACGTGTCGTGTTTGCACCTAGAGATCTTGTTTGGTTACATTTGCGTAAGGATAGATTTTCTGATTTGCACAAATCAAAGCTAATGCCACATGCTGATGGTCCTTTTAAGGTGTTAGAGAAAATAAATGATAATACATATAAACTTGAGCTGCCTGCAGATTTTGGGATTAGTCCCACTTTTAACATTGCAGAGTTGAAGCCTTATTTGGGTGAGGAAGATGAGCTTCCGCCGAGGACGACTTCATTTCAAGATGGGGAGGATGATGAGGACATCAATACCATTGTTACACCCACATCCCCTACTACTACATATACTGGACCAATTACTAGTGCTCGCACACGCCAATTAAATTATCGGGTACTTTCGTTTCTTGGTAATGATTCTAATGTTCGTGAGAATATGATGCTACCTAAATTGGTGTCGATGGAAAACAACACCTATGGGATCACAAGAATCCCTACTACGGTTGCGGGGCGTGGGGTCGTGAGAAGAGCGGGATCAGCAGTCAGCACAAACACATGGGTCATTTACCCAGGTTCGGGCCACAAGGATGCGTAGCACCCTAGTCCTGCTTTGATGTGTATATCTGTGTTCTTGGAGTTCTTGAGCTAGCTACAGCGAGTGTAACTTGTCCAAGGGTCTAAATCCTCCTCCTGGATGCCTTGGGCCTCCTTTTATAGGCAAGGGGATCGCCACAGTGGCACATAGGAGGTGACATCGGGGTACTGTGGCTAAGCTTATCGCTTAGCCATTACGGGACAAGATGCATTTAATGCGCCATCTGATGTGTCCGCTTGCTTTACCGCCGCCTCTCCTTGCTTCGACACGCGCCCGGTCCAGTGAGGCGGTCAGCACCATGTAGGCTGGCAGGCTGCTGAGGTGGCATGGTGGTAGGGCCTTCACAAAGATTTGCATGCCACCACGTAGGCATGCGCTGAGTTGGCTTGGAAACCTCACGTTGACACACAGGTGTCTGCCTATCTGGTGGGCTGACACCTGCATGGGAGCAGTGGAAAAAACTGGGCAGGTGCGGGCCTTGCTGTGGCTTCGCGTATGTCCTCGGCAAGGGCCTTGCCGGGGCCCCGGCAAGGGTCTTGCCATGGCGTCGTGGTCGTCCTCGGCAAGGATCTTGCCGGGGGTCTCGTGGATTTCCTTGGCGAGGATCTCGCTGAGGTTCGTCATCTTCTAATCCTCATCTGATTTGGAGTGTTTCTTGTCTTCACAAAGATTTGCATGCCATCAAGGAGGCGCCTCCCGAGCCTTGGTCTCAACGTGGTTGGTGGCGTTGGAAAACCTGGGGCTCAAGGGTGGCACGCCCTACTAGCGTTGGGTAAGCTGCCCCGGCAAGGTCCTTGCCGGGGCTGTGGAGGCTGCCCCGACAAGGGTCTTGCCGGGGGAAATCACCTCGCCTTCTTGCTCTTTATGCCTCTGTCTTGGCGTTGCTTTGATCATCTTGCGGTTTTGATTCCCTGTCCCTGCTCTGCTTAAACATGGTCGTAGGTGTGGCTCTGACTGCCCATGCACAAGTAAGTGGTACAAAGGATCGCCCCTACTTTAGTACACCGACAGGAGCCCCGGGGCCTGGGCCATACATAAGCGCAACGCATTGTTGGGATAGGCCCAAAACAGTGCGCGAGCAGGCGGGGCGGTATTAACTGAGGTGTGACGTGGGGGTCGCGCGCGTGGGTGATCGAAGCATGCTTGCGTCATCCCGCGGTGAACAGTAAAGAGGCGGCTTGTGTATCCCTTTGAGACTGCAGGGCCACTACTCATTTACTCTCCTTACCTGGGAACCGTCGCTCCACGCGTCCCATTACACCCGTCCCTTACACCACGTACGCCGCATGCACGACGCAGGGCGAATGACAGGCGCGCGGAATACGGGAAGACATGCGCATGTGGGTCGATACCCACGCGCCTTCAATTGGGCGGGGAGGGCGGTTGACGGCCTCGCCCGCTGTCACCTTAATGAGCCGGATTGGCTGAGAAGGGCGGCCAAGCCCTGACCCCATCCCTTTATAAGGTGGGGAGCGGGAGGGATGGCGCCTCTCAGTCCTTCGCCATCCACCTCTCCCCATCCTTGCTCCTTCCTCTTTTGCCATGGCGAGAGGGCGCTCTGATGCTTCGATGGTGGCGGCGAGGGTCTCTGCTCGACAACACGCCGCTCCTCCCCAAGAGCCCGTGGCGGCGGAGTCGGCCGCGAGGGGAAGTGATGTCTACTACACAACCTTCTTCTTGTAGATGTTGTTGGGCCTGCAAGTGCACAGGTTTGTAGGACAGTAGCAAATTTCCCTCAAGTGGATGACCTAAGGTTTATCAATCCATGGGAGGCGTAGGATGAAGATGGTCTCTCTCAAGCAACCCAGCAACCAAATAACAAAGAGTCTCTTGTGTCCCCAACACACCCAATACAATGGTAAATTGTATAGGTGCACTAGTTCGGCGAAGAGATGGTGATACAAGTGCAAAATAGATAGTAGATATAGGTTTTTGTAATCTGAAATAATAAAAACAGCAAGGTAACTAATGATAAAAGTGAGCGTAAACGGTATTGCAATGATAGGAAACAAGGCCTAGGGTTCATACTTTCACTAGTGCAAGTTCTCTCAACAATAACATAGATAGATCATAACAAGCCCTCAACATGCAACAAAGAGTCACTACGAAGCCACTAATAGCGGAGAACAAACGTAGAGATTATGGTAGGGTACGAAACCACCTCAAAGTTATTCTTTCGGATCGATCTATAAAAGAGTTCGTACTAGAATAACACCTTAAGACACAAATCAACCAAAACCCTAATGTCACCTAGATACTCCATTGTCACCTCAAGTATCCGTGGGCATGATTATACGATATGCATCACACAATCTCAGATTCATCCAACCAACACAAAGTACCTTCAAAGAGTGCCCCAAAGTTTCTACCTGAGAGTCAAGAACGTGTGCCGACCCCTATGCATAGGTTCCCGGTGTCACAAAACCCGCAAGTTGATCACCAAAACATACATCAAGTGGCACATGATATCCCATTGTCACCACAGATAATCACGGCAAGACATACATCAAGTGTTCTCATAAAAGACTCAATCCGATAAGATGACTTCAAAGGGGAAACTCAATTCATCACAAGAGAGTAGAGGGGGAGAAACATCATAAGATCCAACTACAATAGCAAAGCTTGGGATACATCAAGATCGTGTCATAGAGGGAACATGAGAGAGAGAGATCAAACACATAGCTACTAGTACATACCCTCAGCCTCGAGGGTGAACTACTCCCTCCTTGTCATGGATAGCGCCGGGATGATGAAGATGGCCACCGGTGATGGGTTCCCCCTCCGTCAGGGTGCCGGAACAGGCTCCCGAGAGGTTTTTGGTGGCTACAGAGGCTTGCAGCAGCGGAACTCCCGATCTATCTTCTTTTCTAGAAGTTTTATGATACGTAGGTATATATGGGTGCACGGGGTACGTCGATGGAGCTACGGGAGCCCCACGAGGCAGGGGGGCGCGCCCTAGGGGGTGGGCGCGCCCCCACCCTCGTGAGCACCTCTCGTATCTTCTGACGTGGGGTCCAAGTCCATCAGGTGGGTTTCCTTCCAAAAATAACTTCTCTAGTTGATTTCGTTCCGTTTTGACTCCGTCTGATATTCCTTTTCCTCGAAACACTGAAATAGGCATAAAAATAGCAAATCTGGGCTGGGCCTCCGGTTAATATGTTAGTCCCAAAAATAATATAAAAGTGGATAATAAAGCCCAATATTGCCTAAAATAGTAGATAATATAGCATGGAGCAATCAAAAATTATAGATACGTTGGAGACATATCAAGCATCCCCAAGCTTAATTCCTGCTTGTCCTCGAGTAGGTAAATGATAAAAAGATAATTTTTGATGTGAAATGCTAGTGGGCATAATTTCAATGTAATTCTTCTTACTTGTGATATGAATATTCAGATCCGAAAGATTCAAGACAAAAGTTCATATTGATAAAAGAAATAGTAATACTTCAAGCATACTAATCAAAGGAATCATGTCTTCTCAAAATAACATGGCAAAAGAAAGTTCATCCCTACAAAATCATATAGTTAGGCTATGCTTCATTTTCGTCACACAAAGATGTTCCCAACTTCTATACCCCCGATGACAAGCCAAGCAATTGTTTCATACTTAAATAATCTCAAACTTTTTCAACCTTCACGCAATACATGAGCGTGAGCCATGGATATAACACTATGGGTGGAATAGAATATGATGATGGGGATTGTGTGGAGAAGACAAAAAGGTAGAAAGTCTCACATTGACGAGGATAATCAACGGGCTATGGAGATGCCCATCAATTGATGTCAACATGAGGAGTAGGGATTGCCATGCAACGGATGCACTAGAGCTATGAATGCTCAACAAAAGAAAACTAGTGGGTGTGCATCCAACTTGCTTGCTCACGAAGACCTAGGGCATTTGAGGAAGCCCATCGTAGGAATACACAAGCCAAGTTCTATAATAAAAAATTCCCACTAGTATAAAAAGACAACTTATGAGACTCACTACATGAAGAACAAGGTGCTACTTTGAAGCACAATATATGAGACTCACTATATGAAGAACAAGGTGCTACTTTGAAGCACAAGTGTGGAAAAAAAGACAGTAGCATTGCCCTTTTTATTTATTTTCTTTTTTTCCTTTTTTGGGCCTTTTTTTCTTTTGGCCTTTCTTCTTTTCTTTTTCTTTTTGGGCAATGCTCTAATAATGATGATCATCACACTTCTATTGATTACAACATAAGGATTACAACTCGAAACTTAGAACAAGATATGACTCTATATGAATGCCTCCGGCGGTGTACCGGGATGGTGCAATGAATCAAGGGTGACATGTATGAAAAATAATGCATGGTGGCTTTGCCACAAATACGATGTCAACTACATGATCATGCAATGGCAATATGACAAAAGTAATGTATGTCATGATGATGATGATGGAAATTGCATGGCAATATATCTCGGAATGGCTATAGAAATGCCATAATAGGTAGGTATGGTGGCTGTTTTGAGGAAGATATAGGGAGGTTTAGGTGTGATAGAGCGTATCGTATCACAGGGTTTGGATGCACCGGCGAAGTTTGCACCAACTCTCAAGGTGAGAAAGGGCAATGCACGGTACCTAAGAGGCTAGCAAAGGTGGAAAGGTAAAAGTGCGTATAATCCATGGACTCAACATTAGTCAAAAGAACTCATATACTTATGCAAAAATTTAGAAGTCATCAAAAACCAAGTACTACGCACATGCTCCTAGGGTGATAGATTGGTAGGAAAAGACCATCGCTCGTCCCCGACCGCCACTCATAAGGATGCACAAGTCAGGTACACTTCATGTTTCAAATTTGTTACACAACTTTAACCATACGTGCATGCTAAGGGACTTACTAACTTCAACACAAGCATTCTTTAAATTCATAATCACCCAACTAGCATGACTTTAATATCACTACCTCCATATCTCAAAACAATTATCAAGTATCGAACTTTTCTTAGTATTCAACACACTCATAAGAATTATTACAAATCTTTTATGCTTAGCATATTAGGATTTTAAGCAAATTACCATGCTATTTAAGACTCTCAAAATAATATAAGTGAAGCATGAGAGTTCATCTATTTCTTAAAAATAAAACTACCACCATGCTCTAAAAGATATAAGTGATGCACTAGAGCAAATGACAAACTACTCCGAAAGATATAAGTGAAGATCAATGAGTAGTCGAATAATTATACAACTATGTGAAGACTCTCCCATTTAATAATTTCATGTCTTGATACTTTATTCAAACAGCAAGCAAAGCTAAAGAAAACTACATTGCAAGGATAGCATAACTCATGTGAAGAAGCAAAAACTTAGGCTCAACACTAGATTGTCAATATCATCATCCAAAATCATCTCTCTCTATGTCGGAATCATCCGACGAAGACGACGACGACGAACTCCAAGCATACATCTAAGAAAATGCACGCCTATGATTTTTTTCCTAAATGTCGCTGGCCTAAATTGAATCAACAAATTGCATTGAACTTACCTTCCTCGGATGCAATTCCACTGGCCAAAATCAAGTGAGCCGCCCCTTTCTTCTCTAACGTCGGCCGAAGGAAATCGACGAAACCCCTTCTTCACCACGGCCCCAAATCCACGACATCAGCGCATGAGGCTGTCCCTCGTGTGATCGGAGGCTCGCTGGCGTCGGAACCAGCTGGAGTCGCCACTACAAGGTCGCACAGCAAGTTCCGAGGCGGATCCATGGTGTCGGCGGTGGCCGCTCGCCCTCTGGAAAAAATGGGCACCCCGACCGATAAAATTGGTGGAGAAGGTGCGACGGAGGACGACGAAGGTACTTGATGGCAGAGTAGCAATATATGGCAGGGAGATGCGGCGACGATGGTGGAGGGGAAGGGCGTGCGACTTGAAACTTTTTTCGTGCCATGGAGCGGGAGAGATATTGGAACCAACAGAAAGAGGAAGGGAAACCGTAGATATGGTGGAATCGGCCCAGACTTTGCAGTATCTGGCAAAAAAAAATAGCGGGCGGCCGATTTTACAGTATTTGTTTAGGTGGGAAAACGTCCCGTCCGCTATATCGACGATTATTTTAACGGACGGAGTGTTTTACATTTTTTTGACAACCTCGCCTAGCTTTATTTATGTCACCATAATGTTTACATGAATGAGAAGCAACTCGTCGGGATGTCCAAACCAAACATGACCATAATGTTTACATGAATGAGAAGCAACTCGTCGGGATGTCCAAACCAAACATGACGGCCAAACCTTAGTGTTAAAGTTCATACTTAGCGAGATTATGAGCCTCGGCATTCGAGCTCTTAAATTCATGAACTATATTACAAGCAATAAAGTTGTTTGAGTGTTCTATAATTTCATGCATGATCGTTCCATACGTCGGTCACGTCGTTCACCACTATCTTGCAATCTGAGGCCACGTGAAAGTTGTGCTCATAAAGATCATCCACCACTTGTTTGGTGATCTGACATAAACCTGAAAGTGATGCAAGAAGCGCCAAGGAAAATCCCTCCATGGTCCCTACAAACAACAGCAACCGCATCATGACTACCATCTCATCTGTGTTGATTTTCACAAAGCCCATCGGTGGATGCATGAAGGCACCCGAAGGCGGACATGGAGTATCTACTCCTGAGCTCAAATGCTCCCTTATGAATAGTAATCTCTTTTTAAAAAATAAAAGTTTTGAATTCTTAGATAAACTTTGATAAATATTTTATACGCTCGTAAAATTTCAGTACGGAATGACATTCGTGAAAGTTGTGGTAAAAAAAACAAAATCAATATTTTTAAAATGCTAGTTTTTAAAACATTTTGGAGTGCTGGTTTTTTATTTTGCCACGCCACGAATGTCATTTTGTACTGAAATTTTGCAAGCATACAAAACAATTGTCAAAGTTTATCACAAAGATAATTCATGATTTTTTAAAATATTTCTAGTTTTTTCGATTTTACTGTTCATTTTTTAAGAAACAAATTTACTGTTCATAATGAGCGTTTGAGCTCGGGAGGGGAATAGGACTTTCGACCAAAGGCCCACCCGCGTTCCTCGCTGCTGAGAGCATGTCTAACAGAACCCTCAAAAATTCAACCTTCAAAACCAGTTTGAGGGTTGAGAAATTGTCGTTTTGAAGGCCGAAAATCGCTGGCGCGGATCAGTGCCCTCAAACCAACCCTCAAAACAGAATATCGCTGGCGCAGATCAGTGCCCTATTCTGTTTTGAGGGTTGGTTTGAGGGCACTGATCTGCGCCCCGACCTTCAAACCCTCAAAACTGGACAGCAAACTGCGGCGGTGGGGGCGGGCGGTGACGCAGCGGGGCTGCGGGAGGCGGGGGCGGACGACGACGCAGGCTCGGGCGGGGCATGGAGGCGGGGAGGCGGACGGCGGGGTCGCTCGGGCGGGGCGGCAGGCGGGGAGGCCGGGGGCCGGAGGCGTACGGCAGGGCGGCGGGCCGGCGGGGCGGAGGTGAGCTCGGGCAAATCGGGCGGCGGGGCAGCGGCCAAAACGGGGCGCGGTGGGGCGGCGGCGACGCGACGGGGAGGTGGGGCGGCGGCGGTGGCGGCTGAATCGGCGATGCCGGCGCGGGCGGGTCGAGGTCGGGTGGAGGAGGAGGGAGGAAGGTGGGGGAAATTTCTCTCCCGCGCGGACGTTGACCGAGTGAGGGTTCGGCGTGGAAAATTGGCCCAAACCCTCACTAGTGCAGGTTGGACTTGAAGTTGAGGGTTCGGCCTATTTTCTTTTTGAGGGTTTAGGGATTTGAGGATGCTGATCTGCGCTTTTTTTTTGCTCAACCCTCGAACTGAGTGTTATTTTGAGGGTTTGACCAGGTTGAGGGCTCTGTTACACATGCTCTGATCGGACGGTTGTTACGGGCCACGAACGAGGCAAAACCGGCGAGCGGCGGCGCAGCGACCGCCGGTCCAGGAGGTGCACGGCAACCCGGCCAAAGGCGGCGCGGCGGCTCCGTTCGCCGGAGCAGCGTGCAGAGAAGAGATCCCGCGCGCTGCTCGGTCGAACGTGGCTTCCTGCGTCGGCGCGATGACGGTTGCGGTGGCGCGGTGGAGAGATGGGGGCGCCGGTGCCGGGCTTCGTTTTGGTGACGAGGAGCGTCCTCGTCCATTTATGCGACACGGCGGCGCCAACATTCCGCCCGTCGTCCAGAGAGACCACGGCGTCGCGGAGTCGGTGCCCTCGCGCGGCGGCGGCCGTGCGGGATCCCGGAGGAAGTGAACGACCCGGCATCATTAGGTGACTATCCTGAGCCGACATTTGGTTGATTTCATCAGTGGTTCGGGAATTTGGGCATTGTGCTAGTGTTATTGTTCTTGAAATCGGGGAATTTTGTTTAGGGTTCGCCAACATGCAGTTTCCCTCTTCTAAATTCTTTTCGGGCCAATGGCTTGCTAATATTCGAATCATTAACGTTATCTTATTAACAGAAATTAACTAAAAAATGATTGTTAATTAGCACCAGCCGTGGCATTTACGGAATAAACGGGATCATCACCTTATTTGGGGCAAATAAACGGGATAATCACCTAACACCATTGACGGCAAAGAAAAACTAAACATGGATCATTAGAACTTATAGAATGTCATTAACATAAACATGCTTAGTGGAACAATATCAAAACTTAATACTGGATTAACGGTGCTAGTTAAAAAAAAATCGAGAGCCCGCAAATTGTGTGCCTTAGCTTTACACGTATAAGGCAGAGGGTTGAACACAAGAAAGAGCTCTCACCACATCCCTGTGAGAAGCAAGATGAACTCCGCCACAAACGCACACAATACAACCACAACGCAAGAGAGGCTGTTCCTAACTTGACCAAAGTGCCAAACCAAGCCGCGTCTCCACCAACGCCGTTCACCTCCAAAGAGCAACAACTCCAAAAGAAACCATCTGCCTACGCACCAACCACCCTTGATGGCCTAAACGAGTCGGCAGGTGGGTGGGGCGACTCGGATAGCCTCGAGAAAGTCGTCATCTTGGAATCATTCTCGACGGTGTGCATAGCGCTCCAGAAGACCAAGCCGAAACTGCGGCGAGCACCAAAGGAACTCAAAAGGACCTCCAAGCCATGTCTCCAAAACGATGCTCCCAATAGAGCAACGATGCCAAGGACGCCTCCATAGTCAATCCGGATTCGAATCTAAGCTTTCACCTGACGGACAACCACACCAAGTGAGAAAGAGTGAGGTGCCGACACACCACAACGCTGCCTCCAAGGAGGTGAATGGCATCCATGGGCGTTGTCACCGCTGGCATCGGCTGAAGCCATGCAGGACTTTCATCTATCTCGTCACACAAGTACATCCCTGCCCACCGGCATGGCATGGGCGAACACCGCCCAAATTGGTACACTCCGCCGTGGCCACAACACCTCGTCGTTGAGCCGCATCGTCACGCTCCACCATCATCAGCGCAGGCAGAACCAGAGCTCCAGACAGTTGCCGCCGCCGAGGTAGCACTGCCAAGCGACGCCATAGCAGCCCGAACCACCACTCTGAGTGCACACTGCCTTTGTCAGCACCACCACGCGGAGTATACACCGCTGCTGGCACTGCCACGGTGCCCAGAGGCCGCTGAGATCCGATGAACACCACGCATGTCATGCCGCTACGGCACATGCCCGAGCACCACCCAGATGCAGATCGAGAACGGGGGTCAAGAGCCCCATGCCGCAGCCGCCGCAGAGGCAGCACCACCAGACGGAGTCCTGGCCTTCACCCCTGCAACAGAACCAAGCCGACGCCGGAGCTTCATCGCACCACACCGCCAGGAGGCCTCACGCCGCCGCTAGAGGAGAGAGAGGGTCGCACCAGGGAGAGGCCCCGCCGCCACCGGCACTGCCTGGGCTTTGTTCGGCGGTGGCCCTCGGCCGCGAGGGAGAGGGGAGGGTGGAGGAGGGCCGGACAGGGGAGGGGGGCACGGTGCTAGTTAATCAAACCACATACACGTAATTAAAACATGAACTTGATTAACGAGGACTTAGCATGATCACCTGCTAACCCGTGAGACCTGGTCTCATAGAATTCTTTTCCACTTGCACCCTCCCGTGCGCCGCCAGCCGCCACTTCCCTCCCCCGCGCGGCCGGACGCCGCTTCCCTCCCCTGCGCTGCTGGAAGCCGCCTCCCTTCCCTGCGCCGCCGGACGACGCCTCCCTCCCTCGCCCCGCTGGACGCCAGCGCCACCACGACCACCCTCCTCCATGCACCGTCGCCACAGCCCTCTCCCCAGCACGCCGCCGCTACACGCCCCTCCCCCAGCGTGTCGCCGCCACGACCTCCCTCCCCAGCGCGCGCCATCCGGCCCTCTTCCCCAGTGTCGACCAAATCACCTCCCTCCACATCAACCGTTGTCGACGGAGCTCGCCCCCATCCTCCTTCTCGAGCGGAACCACGGCCTCGCCTTGCTCGCATCTGCCAGCAGTCCTACTTCTCCATGATGATGAGGATAACATGGTCGTGCGTGTTCAGTCATGCCGTGCCCGCCCTCCTTTCTGTCTACTTCTGAGGCGAGGAGCAGTAGCTGCTGGCGGCACTATCGCACCCCTTCTGTTCCTTTCTCAGGTATTCTTGCAGCAAAACAAAAATGCTGTTCAAGTGGTCTCCTGCTCCAGGTTTGCGAGGCTTCAAAAGTTTGGTTTCGTGCAAATGTGTGATTTTCTGTTGGAAAATCAATGAGCAAAAAGTTCAATTTTGCTATTTCATGCAGTTCTCTAGTTGGATAGATTGATGGTTCAATTTGTCCACGCCCGTGCACCCCGAGCTAATGCCATCTTCAGCAAACTCTTCCACCAAGCATGTAAGGTGTTTCCATGGATGGTATCTTTCCTACTCTCTTGTTCAATTATTGTTCTAGTTAGCTCCTTTCCACAACATGTGTTTGTGATTATGGCAGCAAGAAAGGATGTGTGGTAGCACGCCCCACAGAATCTTGGTTAATCCTGCTATTGCAAACTTTGCTGCTTTGGTCGATATTTGCTAGCTTGAAGTAATATATGTTTTAGTGGAAGTTGTATTTTTGTATGTTGTATGGCTTGCTGACCTGTCCAGCTCTTATGTGAGAACTGATACTTGAGACTTAGTGAACCATACAAATATTCAACATGGATAAAAAGTTTAGGTAGTGGATAGTGTGGTGTTAGTAAGGAGCAGGAGAAGAACACTTGGGCATCGTTGTGGTTAGCATGATTCTGTTAAAATCTATTGTGTGATTGTGTCTTAAGATCATGCATACATTTTTTGTTAAAGCTATTTTGTCCTTCATTGTGGTTGGCTTTGATTTTAATTTCTTATTCTGTGGCTATGCTTATTTGTTAAATGTGGTAGCTTGCTGTAAGAGCCCTAGCATGTACCTCTATCTCTAATTTACTTTTTGTCCCCTCCTGCTGCTTGTCATCATCGATCTTAATAACTAAGAGGGGCCGAAATAAAACATGAACCTGGTCGTCCTCTTCCTGCTAATGGATCCTTAATGTTGCTACAATTCTGAACTTATTTGTTCAATCGTACTAGTACTGATGAATACCGAGTTGATTGAAAAAGATATGTGTCGAAAAGTTCACTTCATCTGCATACATAAGTTCAAAAAATTGTCGTAGAGCTAGTTCAAAAGATTGTCAAAAGGTAGAATGGTTGTGCTATTTCAATTTTTTCAGTCCATCTTCTGTGTGCTATTCAGTACATCTAATTCCAAATTCTAAGTACAATTGCCTTTATGTTTTCCATCTTCATATAGCACAAAACAGGCACTGGAGGATAAGGTGAGAATATATACTAATGAAATGTTTGGTGGTGTTGTCCACATTTTGAATTTAAACCACTAGCTTTTTTATACACGAGGGCTTGTCCTGGGAGAGCCCTATATAGCCATGTGCAATACTGCTACAAACTTTAATCCCCCATTGTCCGGCCTGCGGAGCATTAGGAAAAGTTCAAATTTTGTAATTCATTCAGTTCTTCTGGTTAGTAGACTAGTGGTTCATCTTGATAAATCTGGCGGTTTAAAGTTTCTCTATGTTTTGTTACAGCAGTTGTGTATTTTTAGAAGAAAAACAACAACGACGGCTGCACTGGAGCAGCAGGACTACTATTGCTGATAGGTTTGTGAACTAATAAACATTCTTTTTTATGTTCTTGTGATGTTTCATACTTTCGTGAACTTATAGTTGATGCTCTTTGTGAACTGATAGCTGATTCTTTTTGTTAACTGGTAAACTAAATAATGACATGGATGTATTATCAGGCCGTGAAAATGATGTAAAAAATATGTGCAGATTAGTGGATGAGTGCTATCTAGATTCTTCTAATATGAAGATAGTGGCACCACTAAGAAAAAGAGAAATAATCGGTTTTTCTGTAGCCACGGAATGGGCATTTGGCTCAGTCATCTTCCATTGCTGGAGGTACTGCCTCCTGAGTTAATTTATGAAACTGAAATCATCCTTTTTGGTGTTTTCATGTTGTCAAATAAAAGCATTTTTTTTACATGCTCAGTACAAAAAAATTTGTTTATGTCGGATCCAGACCGCCCCCATCTCCGACCGGATCCAGGTCCGCTCCCCTGATAGCCACCATGGCTTGTGTCGTTGGTGCTAGTGTGGATGTGCGACATGTTCATGTCCCCAGTCTATGCCAAGTTCAGGTATGTTCCTGGTTGCTGGTGTATATTCCGCTGATGTGTGACAAATTCATAGTGTGCCTTCTTTTTAGTTCAGTGAGTTCAGTTCATGTCTTATTTTTCTTCGTCAGAATGCACGTCGGTCTCGTTGTGGATGCTTCTGTAGTTCGGCAGTCCAACTAATTGCTCTACCACCGGTTGCTCAAAGCGCCGTGTGAAGTCCAACCCGTGCTCCGCCCCTGGATCCGGCTCAGCGCCAGTTCCTTGGCGGTTGCTACCCGTCCGCTGCTCCTTCCGCTGTCTGCGCACAACTCCTAGTGCGTAGCAACTGTGTTCTGTAATTTCAGAATTTAATAGGACGTGCTCTTTGACCTACATTGCTTCGGAAAGGACAATCCCTAGGTAAATCTTCTTCATGATTTCAGGGCTATGAAGTGAATTATTTGTTGTTACGATCTATTTAGCACATATAGTTACAAAACATAGTTCAAATAAATTTCCCCCAAAAGTTCAGTATTTAGGGTTCTGCGCCTGTCCTTACATTAGCTAGTCTTCATCATGTCCAGATAATGCCTAAAGTGAAGACATTATTTTATTTCAATTCAACTTTTGAATGTCTTTCAGTTCATCTACTTCTCGGTCGTCCTGAGTTGCAGCATTGCTGCTACTGTCAATGTGTTTGCAAGTTGCAACCATTATTGATGCATTTGTATTTCAGATCACTGAGGGTTTCATGAGGATGTGCTAAGAATTTGCTATTGTCGGTTGCTCTTTGTTGCACTTGGTACCGTCAATTAAAATTTGTTACGTCAATGGTGATAGTGTACGTCAGTGCATGTGTGCTAGTACTAGTGTACTTGCGAAGTGACCCTCCTCCTAGTACAACCAATTCAATTTCTTGCATTTCCATCTGGAGTACAAAAATGATCAGTACGAATTAAAACAATGATCAGTTTGAAAATAAAAGAAATGATTACTTCGAATTAAAAATTGGTTTGAATTAAAAACAATGATCAGTTCAAATTTAAAAAAGATGATCGGTTCGAATGCGTAGCTACTGAAAGGTACATTCTTTCATTAGTATAAATGCAATTTGTTAATAAAAATAAACAGTGATTCAGTATGTATTATATGAGCAATTCATACAAAAAAGAAGAAGCAAAAAGTAGTGATTCAATATGTATTATATGTCCAAATTTTGTTTTATTCAGCACAAGGCTTCCAAGCATTGATCAGTATTGGACTAAACTCTTGGCCTCTCTGTGCTATGATCCATGGGGGACCTGATCATCCATAGAGCTAATTTCTGAAACTAAAAATTATCCTTTCTTATGTTTCTGTGTTGTCAAATAAAAGCTAATATACATGTGATGTCCAGTTTCTTCTTTCGGTTCAGTTCATTATCTAAAATCCTTTCAATTTAATTCTTATGCGTCGTCCCGGCAACGCATTGCGTAGCCACCGACCTCCTCTGGTTGGGCCACACCACCACGGGCTGGTCCACAATGGTTGCTGGCAGCCGTCCAAGTTGAGAGCTGATGGTAGTCCTCTACATGCGTCAACGAAAAATAGAGCCTTTTCTCTTCTCAATACACAGCACAGAAGGTATTTGTCTCCAACTTGCATTAAGAGTTCAAAGTACACAGAGGAAAAAGGTTCAATTTTCAAAACTTTAAGAGTTCAAAGTACACAAGAACATAAGTCCACTATGCTTTGTGTCAGCTATCTGATATTTGTGAGGGGAACTTCAATTTTCTTTAGTTCAACTTTTGAATGTGTTCCAGTTCGTCTACTTCCTAGTCGTCCTGTGTCAATCAAAAAAAGCAGTAGTTTAGCACGAAAAATAGAGATTTTTCTCTTCTCAGTACACATCACAAAAGGTATTTGTCTCCAACTTGCATTAAGAGTTCAAAGTACACAGAGGAAAAAGGTTCAATTTTCAAAACCTTAAGAGTTCAAAGTACACAAGAACATAAGTCCACTATGCTTTGCGTCAGATATCTGATATTTGTGAGGGGAACTTCAATTTTCTTCAGTTCAACTTTTGAATGTGTTTCAGTTCGTCTACTTCCTAGTCGTCCTGTGTTAGCTAGATCAGTACTAGTGCTCAGCAGTACGACAAGTAGCAGTACTGATCAGTACGACCTACACAAATACTATTACTGATCAGTAATATTCTTAATGTTAAAAGTAACATCCATATAGAAAAAATGCTTCTATTCTAACACACAATGTTTTGCAAAAAAGAGCACTAGTACTGATGAGTCGTACCGACAAGGATGCCTTCTACAATTCTGAAATTATTGTTGAGTCGTACTAGTACTATTACTGTTGAAAATGGGAAGCAAGTGTCACATGAATCCTCAATTGAATGGGAAGCAAGTTGATCCTCGCTCCTTCAACTCCACTTCGCCAGTGCCCGTCAGTCTGCAGGAGTAGGGGCGGCGTGTCCGTCAACAAACAAGAACAGAAGGTATGTGCTTGGAAAACCTAAAATTATGTTCACATTTGGGCAACAGTAGTTGTAGCTTCTTTCAAAGTTCAAAATGAAAGATATTCAATTCAACTTGTTCTATCAAAACATGTGTGGGACCTTGGCAGCATGTCAGACACACTATCTAGTGCAGAAAAATGTTCGGCGTAGTTCAGCGCGCCGCCGCCGCCTACCCCCTGCCTCCAAGTGCCGCTGGTCTATGAGTTCAACATGTATAACCCTATAAGTTCATAGAAAAATAGAAAACAAAATAAACAAAAATAATGATACACAAAACCCATGGAATTCATAGGGAAAAGATAACAAGTTCTAAGGAAATAAATGTAGAAGTTCATATTCCAAAATAAATGAAGTATTTGGGAAGTAAAAATAAAGTATTTCAAAGTGTAGAAATCTTTTTAGGTTTCTTTGGGAACTTCTAATGTTACTACACATGAACTTGCTTAGTTACACAAATATGAAACTGATTGTGCAAGTCACTTAGAATGTGTTTGAACTTGTTATGGGAACTCATGACTTGTTATGATTAAATGCAGGGAGCAATTGGCGCCGAATGGGCCCCTGGGAGCTAGTCCAACCCGCTCGCAGACTGGAGGGCATGCCGGTTTATTTCCAATGAAGCCCTATGTACAATCAGTCTGTTCGTTTGATAAGAAAGGAGACAACATAGAAGTTATGGTTGAAGCAAGTCCCTCCGTCCAGTTATGTCCGATTTTTGTGATAGTAGTTCAAAATGAGGGATATATTGTATAAACTTTTTTGGACTTGTGCCCAGGCTGCTTCTGAACAACTCCAATGCTTTATTGGCCTCAGTACTACAGTTTGTTAACTTTTAACTGAGAACTCTATGAACTCTTGGACATGTTCATAAAGTATTCCTGGACTAAGAACTCGATGAACTTCTAGACCTATTCATAAAGTATTGTTGGAGAACTCTCAGTAGTTCTAGTATTATAGTGTGTGTTTTGAACTAAGAGATATACTCTATGAACTTTCTCTACTCTTGAAGCATTTTGTTCTCATATATAAAATCAAGTGCATATATGAAATCTTGAACAAAATGCTCTATGGACTCTTGGACTGCATTATTGGAGAGCTGTTGTTTGGTACCTAATGGAATTTCCACATGAAGCATTTTGTTCTCAGTTTTTTGGTGAAAGTTTGCTTCCTATTGCATAGCTGCTGCAGTAGACCTTCCATGCATGGCAATGTAAACATACAAAATGTATATGCTACTCCCGGATGGGCTGCTGTAGTGAACAATTTTCTACCATGAAATTTTTCCTAAAAGGGCTGCTATAGTGAACATGGTGCCAACTTGTTGCTAGTTATATTGAAAGTCCACCTTGCAAAACAACATCAGTTCTCTCATGAACATGCATTAGTTTAAGGGGTGGACATGCATCGGTTCAAGGGGTCACAAAGTAAAACAATGTATACACACAGCCCATAACAATGTTCCCTTCTATGAAAAATATTTAACTAGGTAATGTAAGGCATCACACCGGTTGAATATAGTCAGAAAAAACCCTAATAGTTCAACCGAGGCCATTGGGAGGTTCAATGAAATACAATATGACGGTTAGAAAAAAGATATCATGTTTTATAAAAAAATGTGCTTTGGTCCGTGAAAACAAGCTCTATACAAATCCATGCGGAGATCAATTTGGGTACTCTATTTTCGAAACGAAGAAAAACACGAATGGTTTCACCGTATTGAAATACTCTATGAAAAATACATCAGTACAAGCAAACACATAAATCAGTACAAGTACTTTGTTTTACGAGGAAAACCATGGGAAAAAACAGAGAAAGTCTAGTTTGTGAAAACATGTTCAGTACAAATCCATACGGACATCCACTCAGATACTCTTTTTTTGGAACCTTTCAAAATTACTCTCCAAAGAATACATCAGTACAAACGCACACGTAGATCAGTACAAGTACTCTGTTTTTTCTGACGGAAAAACAGCACGATGGGTCTCACCGTAATCCAAATTACTCTTCAATGGTTGCGAATTTGAGAAAACGTTCAACATGACTAAGTTTCGTATTTTCGATATCTTTCCAACCATACATTATTTGCCTCATTTAGACAAACTTTAAAAAAAATCGCATTTGAAATCAAATTTGACCGTATTTGAATTTGTTTTTAAACCGTAAGGAATTAGAAAAACATTTCAATATGAAAAGTTGCGCATTTTCCATAGCTTTCCAACGCCATATCATTTGCATCAATCCGACAAACCGTTTGCAAAAAAATTGCTAAAATACCTTTCACCCAGAATTTCACCGTTTTCCAAATTACTTTTAAATTGTATGGAATTAGAAAAAACATTAGATAGATATATGGAAGATGCGGATTTTCACCAGCTTTCCAACACCATCTTATTTGCTCAATTCCGACAAACCATTTGAAAATTGAGTGCAAAATACGATTCGCGTTTTCGGTTTTGAAAAAAACAGTTTTTTCAAAACTGCTTTTAAACCATAATGATTTTGCAAATACGTTCAATATATTTTAAATATAGTTGTCAAGAGCTTTCCAACGATATATTACACGCCCCATTCCGACAAAAAAATTGCAAAAAAATTTTGAACTAAAGAAGACGATGTGTTAAACAGGACCGAAAGCATCAGTTCAACCGCTTCGAAATCATCAGTACAACCGCCTGAAACCGTCAGTACAAAAAGGGTAACAGAATAACATTCTGTTACGCGTAACAGAATAGCCCAGATGTGTGTGTGTGTGTGTATATATATATATTGCTATTGATATTGCTATTCTAAGAATGATCATGATGCCCTCATGTCCGTATTTTATTTTATCGACACCTCTATCTCTAAACATGTGGACATATTTTTCGATATCGGCTTCCGTTTTAGGACAAGCGAGGTCTAAGCTTGGGGGAGTTGATACATCCATTTTGCATCATGCTTTTATATCGATATTTATTGCATTATGGGCTGGTACTACACATTATGTCACAATACTTATGCCTTTTCTCTCTTATTTTACAAGGTTTACATGAAGAGGGAGAATGCCGGCAGCTGGAATTCTGGGCTGGAAAAGGAGCAAATATTAGAGACCTATTTTGCACAACTCCAAAAGTCCTGAAACTCCATGAAAAGTCAGTTTTGGAATATATTAAAAATATTGGGCAAAGAAAGCACCCGAGGGGGGCCACCCACCGTCCACGAGGGTGGAGGGCGCGCCCTACCCCCTGGGCACGCCCCCTGCCTCGTGGGCCACCTGGAAGCCCCTCGATGCCCATATTCTGGTATAAGGTGTCTTTTGCCCTGGAAAAAATTAGAAGGAAGCTTTCGGGACGAAGCGCCAACGTCTCGAGGCGGAACCTTGGCGGAACCAATCTAGGGCTCCGGCGGAGCTGTTTTGCCGGGGAAACATCCCTCCGGGAGGGGAAATCGTCACCATCGTCATCACCATCAATCCTCTCGTCGGGAGGGGGTCAAACTCCATCAACATCTTCACCAGCACCATCTCCTCTCAAACCCTAGTTCATCTCTTGTATCCGATCTTTGTCTCAAAACCTCAGATTGGTACCTGTGGGTTGCTAATAGTGTTGATTACTCCTTGTAGTTGATGCTAGTTGGTTTACTCGGTGGAAGATTATATGTTCAGATCCTTTATGCACAGTAATACGAATCTGATTATGAACATGAATATGATTTGTGAGTAGTTACGTTTGTTCCCGAGGACATGGGAGAAGTCTTGTTATATGTAGTCATGTGAATTTGGTATATTTTGATGAGATATATGTTGTCTTTCCTCTAGTGGTGTTATGTGAACGTCGACTACATGACACTTCACCATTGTTTGGGCCTAGGGGAAGGCATTGGAAGTATAAGTAGATGATGGGTTGCTAAAGTGACAGAAGCTTAAACCCTAGTTTATGGGTTGCTTCGTAAGGGGCTGATTTGGATCCATATGTTTCATGCTATGGTTAGGTTTACCTAATTCTTATTTTGTAGTTGCGGATGCTTGCGAGAGGGGTTAATCATAAGTGGGATGCTTGTCCAAGGAAGGGTAGTACCCAAGCACCGGTCAACCCACATATCAAATTATCAAAGTAACGAATGCGAATCATATGAGCATGATGAAAATTAGCTTGACGATAGTTCCCATGTGTCCTCGGGAGTGCTTTCCTTTATATAAGAGTTTGTCCAGGCTTGTCCTTTGCTACAAAAAGGATTGGACCACCTTGCTGCACCTTGTTTACTTTAGTTACATTTTACCCATTATGAATTACCTTATCACAAAACTATCTGTTGCCGATAATTTCAGTGTTTGCAGATAATACCTTACTGAAAACTGCTTGTCATTTCCTTCTGCTCCTCGTTGGATTCGACACTCTTACTTATCGAAAGGACTACGATAGATCCCCTATACTTATGGGTCATCAAAGATACCACCATCAAATGCGTGTGGGTGTTTGTGAAGACAATGATCCAGGTTTTTTGGCCCGGAGTATCTCTGAGCTCCAAATGAGGAGGACACAAAGAATTCGATGAGGATGAACAAAGATAGGGGATGGACAGGCATGCCTGTGAGTATTGGTTGCATGCATTGGAGGTGGAAGAACTGCCTGATGGCTTGGGCAGGGCAATACACCATTAACAAACATAAACCTACCATTGTGCTTCAAGCCATGGCTTCACGCAATTTATGGATTTGGCATTGCTTCTTTGGTTTGTTAGGGTCTCTCAATGATATCAATGTCTTGAAGAGATCTCATATTTTTGCTTAGCTAGCTAGTGGAAAAGCTCTGGATTGCAACTATGTCATCAATGGCATGACTACACCATGGGGTACTATCTTTCCGATGGAATTTATCCTCCATGGTCAACATTTGGGAAGACCATTACTGACCCCAAAACCAATAAGCACAATTTTTTTGCCAAAGCATGAGTAGCATGCCAAAAGGATATTGAGAGGGGCATTTGGTGTGTTACAAGCTCAGTTTGCCACTGTTTGAGGTCCCGCTCATTTCCAGGATAACCTGACTGCATGTGTAATTTTACACAACATGATCATCGAGGATGAGAGGTATTTTAACTTAGAGTATTATTATGATAATGTTGGTAGTCGTGTGAAGCCTGCCAAGGACGCAAATGAGACCAATGCATTTCTTGACACCAACCAGAAAGATTGAGAACAATGCTTCACACTACCAGGTCTTTGATGATGTAGTTGAGCATCAGTGGCAACTCTATGGGAGATAGATTCACATTTCAAATTAATAAATTTCATATATATTTGTGTGTGGTTTGAACAATTTGTTGTTGTATTAATTATTCAAATTTGAACATTTTTTGTGATGAAGACGATTGTTGTCGGATGTTGGGTTCTGACAGACCCTTAAGGTTCGAACACTGGGGTGCGCACGAAGATCTCTCCCCTACCGATCTACGTCCTATCACCTCGTGAGATCTAGGCTGAAAATGATGAACAACACAAGGGACACAAGATTTATACTGGTTCGGGCCACCGTTGTGGTGTAATACCCTACTCCAGTGTGTGGTGTGGTGGATTGCCTCGGGGGCTGGTGATGAATAGTACAAGGGGAGAACGGCCTCGCGAGAGGTGTTCTTGAGCTGGTGCAATGAACTGCTTGGGTGAGTTCGATCGCCTCTCTCTTTCTCTCTCTGAGTATCTGATCCCAAAATCTCCCTTTTCTACTGTGGTGGCTAGATCTATTTATAGAGGCCCTGGGCCTCTCCCCAAATATTGAGCGGGAAAGGCGCCAACATTGGCCATTTTAAAGGGGAACATCTAGTACAAGTTATCCTGACTAAAGTTGGTCTTTGGCTGCCAAAGCACTGGTGATGACACCGTCTTGGGCTCCACGGTGACCTCCATCCTGCCGTTCCGCTGGTCTTGGTCTTGTTGCACCGAAATGGCAACCTTTGCTTGATGCCTTGGTACTCCACGTCTGTGCTTGCCCCCCTTGCACCAAAGAGGAAACAAGGACACTGTGCAGGCCGGCGCCCGCCTGGTCTCTATCGTCATGGCCCTCGTCACGAGCACCTCGCGAGGTACCCTGCCTTGATCTCTCCGCCTCCTCGCGAGCCTACCTAGCGAGGCCGTCCCTGAGGAAGCCTTGCGTCTTCCGCCCCGCGAGGCTTGGCCCCTCGCGAGGGTCTTGAGTCTTGTGCTGATGAAGACGGGTCGTACTGGGCCACCACTTGAGCCACACCGCACACTGCAGGCAGGCAAGTCTAGGGACCCCCATTCCTAGAACACCGACAGTAGCCCCTGGGCCCAAGGCGCGCTCGGACTTGGCTTAGCGGAGAAGCGAAGGGGCAAGTGCGGAGCGCCGCGGGCCCCATCAGCATGCGGCCTTGGGCGTCGCGTGACAGTTGATTGGACATGGGCGTATCCGCTTCCCAATGCTACCTCGGCAACCGCTCGAGTTGACAAGTCCCTGCATGCAGAAACATGTCATGATTACCTGCGATCGTGGAGGCCGACGGTTGGCTTCCTTTCGGTTATAAATGCAGGAGGGCGCAAGCCTCCACTGTACACCTCCCTCCTTGCCTCCTTCTTTCTCCCCATCCCAGCTACTCGCCATCTTCCATGGCGACGCCAAGAGGTTCTCGGCTGCAGAGAAGGGAAAGGCTCATCAGGAAGGGCCTGACTCTCCCCCTGCCAAGCGCGGCCGAGGCCGTCCACGCAAGCATCCTGTGGCCCCCGAAGTGGCTTCCCGCGGTTGCGGAGGCGATCCCCTGCGCGGCGATGGGCACCTGGTTGTCGAGGGAAGGCGCGCCATGACTGCGCGGCCTCCCAGGCCGCGCTTCCACTCGACGGAGGTGCTGCCGAAGTTTGTCGTGTGGTTGGCGGACCCAACCAGCACCTGGCTCCAGCTACCCCGCTTCTTTGCAGGTGAACTTCCGGCCGGCGTTTCGGGCGGCCTCTGGTTTCAGGCGGATGGTTGCTGCAGCAGGGCCTCCTGGGCTTCGCTGGAGGTCTCCGTCACCAGGAATGTGGCCCTGACCCGCGGCTGGCAAATGTTTGCCCCCGCGCATGGCTTGAGCCAGCGGTGCACCCTGCACTTCAAGTTTGATGGCGATGCCACCCTCTATTTGAGGGTGTTCGGAGAAGACGGTCACCGCACTGGATGCTGCCCCAAAGACGATGACCGCGGCCGGGTACCCAACCCCAACGATGATCGGGATGAAGATGACGACAGGCGCGTGGTCGGCGGCGCTCGTGGCTCGCCAAGCTTTGGCAGCTCTCCTTCGGACAGCAGCTCCTCCAGCAGTGGCCGCGACCAGCCTCCGCGCCTTCGCGCTCGCCTTGAGGGAGGTAGCGGGTCAGTCTGCCGTCGTGCCTCGGTGAAGCCCGAGGAGGAGTCGGACTGAGCTCCGGGGTGGTACGAGCCCTCACCGCGAGTTGGTGCCGAGCAAGTCGCGCCTATTTTGTTATTCTCCCTTCCCCGCGCAAAGAGAAAGTAGTGTAGGGCCCCATGGGGGCGTGTTGGACTGTTGCCATTAATTACCATGATGTTCCCGCTATTTTGGTGCTGTGTTTCTGTGCTGTATGCCCGCATGCAGGAATTACTTAGCTCGGGAGGACTTGCCGTAGTCTTCGCTTCCCGAGGCTGAGGCCCCGCCGTGCGCTTCATGTCCTGCAAGGATTAGTCAGGAGTGGTAACTTCCGGTCTCGGTCACTGAGGCGACCGATCAGGTCATGTGTTCGTCTCGTGATGCCCGTGGCGCACGGACTGGGGGGGGGGGGTGCTTCCGTAGTGGACTTGGATAGGAAAGCTTCAAACGACTGGGGCAGAAAACACTTGCAAGGGCGCCCGCGTAGCCCCCTTGCGAGACTTGCGTGAGAGAAAATGAGGCGAGTAGGCGAAAAAGTCAGAGAGTCACAAGGTAAGGACGACAACAACTCCAATAAAACTTCAAATAGGGATGAACAAGCCAACTGCAGAAAGCAAATGAAAAATCCGCGTCCGGCACCTAATCTAGTCTTCGACGTCTTCTCACCAACGCGGAGCTAAGTGCTGCCACTGGGCGTGGGCGGGAGCCCCCGAGGCCCAAGGGCGGCTCTCCGGAGACTCTGGGGCGTGTACAGCCCCAACTCATTATTACATGAGAGCGTCACGGGCGGCGAGCTTCACAGGCATTGGCCTTCTTCACAGGCTCCGGGCCTTTCTCGGGGAAATGAGCTTCACAGGCGTTGGCCTTCTTCACAGGCACCGGGCCTTTCTCGGGGAAATGAGCTTCACAGGCGTTGGCCTTCTTCACAGGCACCAGGCCTTTCTTGGTTCGTCTAGCTTCACAGGCGCCGGGCCTTCTTTACAGGCTCTAGGCCTTTCTTCAAGGATAGAACTTCCGGAGATGCTGGATGTTCCACGCGTTCGGGATGGGCACCCCCTCCTGAGTCTCCAAGCGTGTAGCGCCGGGCCTAGAGACATGAATAACCTTGAACAGACCCTCCCACATGGGCGAGAGCTTGTGCAGCCCCTCCCTGGAGAGCACCCGTCTAAGCACGAGGTCACCTACCTCAAGGGTCCTGGGGCGGATGCTGAGGCAGTGGTACCACCGCGGTGCTTGTTGGTATCTCGCAGCCCGCAGCGCATCCTCCCGACGACGTTCCTCCCCAAGCACGAGGTCCACCCCCCGCATGGCGTCCTGCTATGCTTCGTCGAAAGACAGGACCCGTGCGGAGCGATGCCTGACCTCGTGAGGGAGGACCGCCTCAGCACCGTAGACAAGGAAGAACGGGGTTTCGCCGGTCGACTTGGTAGCGGTAGTATGGATGGACCATAGCACGGACTGAAGCTCGTCGTGCCAGCCCCTGCCGCAGGCCTCCAGCTTCTTGTTGAAGGTTCAGGTTTTGAGGCCCTTTAGGACCTCCGCGTTGGTGCGCTCAGCTTGGCCGTTGCTCCGAGGGTGTGCCACCGAAGCGTAGCATATCTGCGTTCCAAGGTTAACAATATGTTTCAAAGAGATTGCTGGTGAACTGCGAACCGTTCACTACAAAAAAATAGACACATCCGTGACATTTTGGGCCGAACAAAATTTTTTTTCTGTCATACATATGACACTTCTATGACGATAATTGTGACAAAACCCGGTATCATCATAGATGTGGTGGGCTCCTACTTCTATGACAAAAAATCATGACAGAAAATGGGCTTTTCATCCTGGGCGGGCCGGAGACGCAGCTGCATGACATTCTTTGGGCCGTCCATGACGGAAAAAACCGTGGTAGAAGCGAGGGGGAGGAAAAATTTTAGGGAGTTGCCGGTTACGCTGGGAGGTCAGGGGCGGAGCGATGCGCGTTTCTCTCGTACGTACGCGCGTGTGTGCAAGGCATTGGCTCTAACTGAACCCGAGCGAGGCGTTGGGCTCTAACAGAACTCGAGCGATTGCACTGCAGGCTACGCGTTACTGAACCCGAGGGATCGATGGATGGCTGTTAACTGAACCCGATGGAGCGATTCCTTCGCTACTGCTGCTAACTGAAGCCGGTCGATTGGATGAACAGTGAGCGTTGCACGCGGGGGGGGGGGGTGGGTTGGAAGAACAGTGAGCAGTGGTGTTGCCTATGGATGAACAGGAACCCGTGGTGTGGAGGGCTGGATGAACAGTAGACGGTGGAGGGGTGGCCGTGGAGGGGTGGTTGAACAGGACCCCGTGGTGTGGAGGGCTGGATAAACAGTAGACGGTGGAGGGGTGCCCGTGGAGGGGTGGTTGAACAGTAGCCGGTGGAGTAGCGCGCGGTGGAGGCTGGATGAACAGGAGCCCGTTGGAGGCTGGAGGAGATCGACGGTAGCCCGTGGAGGCTGGAGGAGGTCGACGGTGGAGATGAACAGTATCCCATGGAGTCCCGTTTTGCGGTACGCCACACCCCTCCCCCCCCCATTTCGACCGTAGTGCTCCAACCTAAGTTCGTTTCGTCCGTTTTGCGGTACGCCACACCCCTCCCGATCAACAGGACCCCCGGTTCGACCGTAGGAGGTCCGTTTCGTCCGTTTTGCGGTACGCCACACCCCTCCTGATCAACAAGACCCCCGTTTCGACTGTAGGAGGTCCGTTTCCTCTGTTTTGCGGTACGCCAGGTCCCTCCCGATCAACAGGACCCCGTTTCGAACGTGGTCGGTCGAACACAAGGTCGTTTCCTCCGTTGTGCGGTACGCCAGGCCTCGTTCCCATCGCATGTTCCGTCCAAGCCCTCCCGATGAACACGACCACACATTTCGTTCCGTCCCAGCCGGTTGGCTCCCCATGAACACGACGATGACGCTGTTTCTCCGTTCCGACCCAGCCATGTACGTATGCGTGAGTAGGCGTTCGAGACCCTGCCCGTATGTACGTATGTGGCCGTATTTTCTTTCTTGCACCCTCGCCGTTGTACGTACGTGTACATGCTACGTGCGCGCCTCTACTACGACACGTGCGCGCCTCTACTATGACACGTGCGCGCCTCTTCATCGGCCAGTATGTACGTACACATTCGCGACCAGAATGACAACGGTACGTACGCTTCGACCAGGTGGGTCCCGACTATTAGGCACTTCCTTGCCTGCAAAGATGTAGCTGGTGGGTCCCAGCAGTCAGGGAGGCGAATCGTTTTTTTTGCCCGGACGCACTTCTTTGCGTGCGAAGGTGCAGCTGGTGGGTCCCAGCAGTCAGGGGGGAAACGTTTTTTTCACGAAATACTGTGGCCTGTCCGGTGGGTCCCCGCTATCAGGTGGAGGAATAATTATTTTCCGCGTAATAAGGAGGCACTTCCTTGCTGCGGCCGTGGACCTAGCTGTCAGCCTCTCCACATATAGTCCACGTCCGATGGAAGTCGTTCCTTGACCATGTTGACCACGCCGCGCCGAGAGCACCAGGGCGGTGGACGACGACGAGGCCTAGGAATGGGACGACGGGGACCCGGGGAAGACGCGGCAATGGAAGCCCGCGCGGAGAGGAGTACGAGGGTTCACTGGTTCGGCTGCGTGTGAGGCTGCCGTCGCCGCAGGGCCTGGCCAACGGTGGGAATAGTAGGGGGCAGTGAGGCCTCCGCGGCAGCACATCCGGCCATGGGAAGCAGGAGCATGCGGCACGACCGGCACTGCTTTGGGCGGCTGGAGCAAGAAGACCAGAGGTTGAAGAAGCACTACGGTCGTTGGATGGACATCGTACGGTCACTGGAGCTAGAATCGTTTATATTGACTAAGTTGACAAAGCCCTTCGTGCCCGTCAACTTAGTAGGCCCACAAGTCAGCCTCCCACCAAGGTGGGTCCCAGCTAGCAGGGGGTATTCATTTTTTGTGCGTAATAAGGAGGCACTTCTGGTGGGTCCGAGTTGACAGCAGGGGGAACGTTTTTTTTCGCGAAATACGGTGACCCGTCGGGTGGGTCCCAGCAGTCAGGGACAAACGTTTTTTTCGCTAAATACTAGTGGCCCATCCGGTAGGTCCCTGCTGTCAAGTGGAGGAATAATTATTTTCCGCATAATAAGGAGGCACTTCCTTGCGGCTGCCATGGACCCAGCTGTCAGCCTCTTCACGTACAGTATTCTTCCGATGGAATTTGGTCGTTGACCACATTGAGCACGCCGCGCCGAGAGCACCACGGCAGTGGACGACGGCGAGGCCTAAGAAGGGGAAGACACGGAGCCGGGGAAGACGCGGTAGTGGATGCCCACGCGAAGAGGAGTACGAGGGTTCACTAGTTCGGCTGCGCTGCCGTCGCCGCAGAATAACAGGGGGTGTGGGTGAGTGGAGTGGAGGGATGGCCTGGCCAGCCGTGGGAGTAGTATGGAGGCTGTGAGGCCTCCGCGGTAGCACAGCCGGCCACGGGAGGCAGGAGCAGGCGGCACGACTGGCGCTGCTTTGGGCGGCTGGAGCAAGAAGACCAGAGGTTGAAGAAGCACTACGGCCGTTGGATGGACATCGTACGGTCACTAGAGCTAGAATCGTTCATATTGACTAAGTTGACAAAGCCCTCTATCCCCGTCAACTTAGTAGGCCCACAAGTCAGCTTCCCACCAAGGTGAGTCCCAGCGAGCAGGGGGAGTATTCATTTTTTTGTGCGTAATAAAGAGGCACTTCCGGTGGGTCCGAACTGACAGCGGGGGGAACGTTTTTTTCACGAAATACGGTGGCCTGTCCAGTGGGTACCAACAGTCATGGGGGAAACGTTTTTTCGCGAAGAAGACCAGAGGTTGAATAAGCACTACGGCTGTTGGATGGACATCGTACGGTCACTGAAGCTAGAATCATTTATATTGACTAAGTTGACAAAGCCCTTGGTACGCTCAAACTTAGTAGGCCCACAGGTCAGCCTCCGAAACGGTGTGCCCCAGATGTCAGGGGGAAGAATCATTTTCTGGGCGGCCGAAGCTAAGAATATCCGAGATTGAAGAAGAAGCACGACATCCGTTGGATAGACATCCAACGACCACTGCTGCTAGAACCGTGTGTTGACTATAATAAGTTGACAAAGCCTTGCATACGCGTCAACTTATTTTTTTAAGGGGACGCGTCACTTAGTAGGCCCACAAGTGTGTGGCAGAGAACTTATAGCCCATTTGCGTTTTGTAAGAATGTACAGCCCATTTTTGAATTCTAATGGAATTTACAATAACCCATTTATAGTTTGTTAAAAGTACAACCCATTTTCTAGCTAGGACAACGATTAATAATTTCAACCAACCGTTGAAGACAGAATTCAATAAAATTTCCCACATTTTGATTGGAACCTAAATATTTTTATCCCGAAATTTCTATTCGGATTAAATATAAATTTGTATTATGTAAAAATCCAACGAAACATTACGCGCGCAACAATGAAAATTTAAGATTTTCAAAATCCATAAATAATATTTTATAAACTAATTTCGTGTTTGGTGCATTTTTTTATTGTTACTGCCCAGTTTTTATAATTACATCCCATTTATTACTTTTAAAGCCCATTTTCCTGTTAAGCCTAATGCATCCCTCCTAGGAAAGATTTGCAGCACAGCGGGGCGGAGAATAACAAGTTGACCTTGCCCGGGTATTCCTCAAAAAGACGTATAGCTGGGCTAGCCATTTTCATCTTGAAAAAAGTAGTATCTGGGCTGGATATCTGGCCTGGGCTAGACGGGCTACAGCCCGCCTAGTTAATACCCTGCTCTCCTCTGAACAACAATGAAATCATCGCCAAGAAAAACTCTGCAGTGCTCACGCCTCAAAAACACAAATACTGCTCGAGCTGCTTGGTCCCAGCTATCGGCCGCACCTTGTGCAATTCTCTCGTTTATATTGACTATATAGGTTGACAATGGTGTGGGACCGTGATGTTAGGAAACTAGGAGAAAAAAATATAGTTGTACATAATAAGGAGGCGCTTGCGTACGTACGACTATGGCCCTAGTGGGTCCCTAGTGTCATCCAGTCAAAATAAAGTCATCTCCTGAATCCTCATCTTTGTTGACCATGTTAACAATGCTCGGCGCCACGGCGAGCGCAACAACTCGAAGGACAACGGAGAGGGCCTCGCGGGCCCTACGGAGGTCTGATACAGTGCCCGATGCTCATTCAGGAAGCCAGGATCATCGGACACCTATGAGCATCTTCAAGAAACTGAGACGACATGAAACGGTAAGGCCGCGCTTGGGAGCTCTGGTTTATTTCAAACCTCTATTAACATACAAGTGTAATTTACTCGTCATCGGAAGGCCCGAGGTCTGTAAATAAAACCGGCGGGTTACGCGTGTAATTTGAGAGACCAGTGTACATTTTACGAGCATTGCTATATGGACGATTGCCGGTGTCAAAACCGACGGATCTCGGGTAGGGGGTCCCGAACTGTGCGTCTAGGCGGATGGTAACAGGAGACGAGGGACACGATGTTTTTACCCAGGTTCGGGCCCTCTTTATGGAGGTAAAACCCTACGTCCTGCTTGATTAATATTGATGATGTGGGTTACAAGAGTAGATCTACCACGAGATCAAGGAGGCTAAACCCTAGAAGCTAGCCTATGGTATGATTGTTGTTCGTCCTATGGACTAAAGCCATCCGGTTTATATAGACACCGGAGAGGGCTAGGGTTACACATAGTCAGTTAAAATGGTAGGAGATCTACATATCCGTATTGCCAAGCTTGCCTTTCACGCCAAGGAAAGTCCCATCCGGACACCGGACGAAGTCTTCAATCTTGTATCTTCATAGTCTTGGAGTCCGACCGATGATGATAGTTCGGCTATCCGGACACCCCCTAGTCTGGGACTCCCTCAGTAGCCCCTGAACCAGGCTTCAATGACGACGAGTCTGGCGCGCATATTGTCTTCGGCATTGCAAGGCGGGTTCCTCCTCCGAATAATTTATAGAAGATTGTGAACACCAGGATAGTGTCCGGCTCTGCAAAAATAAATTCCACATACCACCGTAGAGAGAATAATATAACACAAGATCAATCTACTGACATATTCTGTGGCGTAACGTCACACCACTTCCAAGCCTTTACTCGAATTGTTTCTATTGTTCCACCTCAGCGCGTTTAGCGAGGCGGTTTCCTTGGCATGTCTGTCGAAGCAGAGATCGTGTTCCCCTTATTCCGGGATTCCCATCAATACAGACGTGGGTAACCCAACCGCGCGATTGATTGTGACGCTTGGGAGATAAGCGAGTTTTACCAGGCCAGTGGGGACGCGTGTTTCTGTCCGCCCATATAAGGGGATAAAGATCCAACCTTTTTACCTGCGCCTTCTTCCTCCTTGGCTTATCCATCTCTGTGAACTCGAGCTCTAGCGCCCAAGCCCGCACATCTCACCTCAACCTTCTCCAAATATGTCCGGAGCGGGAGGCAAGTGGATGGCCTCCTCCGTCACGGAGGGGCATATCCAGAAGCTCCGCAGCGCCGGATACCTATCTAGCGATATCGCGCACCGGCTCCCCAATGAGGGAGAGCTCATCCCCACCCCCAGGCCCCATGAGAGGGTAGTATTCCTTCCCCATTTCCTCCGCGGACTGGGCTTCCCACTTCATCCCTTTGTCCGGGGGCTCATGTTCTACTACGGCCTAGATTTCCACGATCTGGCCCCGAATTTTATTCTCAACATCTTGGCGTTTATCGTCGTGTGCGAGGCCTTCCTCTGCATCCAGCCCCACTTCGGCTTGTGGCTCAAGACCTTCAGTGTCAAGCCGAAGGTTGTGAAGGGCAGCCAAGCGGAGTGCGGAGGCGCCATGGTGGGCAGGATGTCCCACGTTACGTGGCTGGAGGGCACCTTTGTGGAAACCATCAAGGGGTGGCAATCGGGGTGGTTCTACATCACCGAGCCGCGTGATCCCGAATGGGCAGCGGCCCCCGAATTCAGATCCGGCATCCCCACACGGCTCACCTCCTGGAAAGAGAGCGGCCGGATTTGGGGCGATTCGGAGGAGCTGATCGGACTCCAAGCCTGCGTCCAAAAGCTGGTGGACAAGAAGCTCAAGCTTGTCAACGTAGTCCAGGTCATGCTCATCCGCCAGATTCTCCCGTGCCAACGACGGGGCTTCAATATGTGGGAGTTCGATCCGGCGCAGCACCGGACTTTGAATGGGCTCTTCGACACCACGCACGAAGAGGTCTGGAAGGTGCTGTTCAAGGGCGCCAAAACTCCCGCATCCGCTACCGAAGATCGCGGATTCAGCTCGCAGCGTCCAGCTGATGAGGTAAGTGATATTGTCCTTTACGGGACGCTTGTTATTCATAGTTTGACTCTATGCGGGATCTAAACTCCCTTTCCTTTGATAGGACTGGCTGAAGAAGGCCGCACAGGCTATCTGTCCGGCCCCATTGCCAGAGGACCCAGCTGACGCCCGCTTAACGGGCTGCTGGCTCCGGCACCCCACGTGGTGCCAGAGAAGAAGGCCAAGAAGAAGGCCACGGGGACTCGGAAGAGTTCCCGTTTTCAGGTGCTATCGGACGATGAATCCGAGGCCGACTCCTCCCACCAAGGCGAGGAGGAGAAGAAGAAAGCCTCTCCCCCAGCGGGGGGAGGGAAGAAAAGGAAGGCCTCCCCAACAAGGGAGGCCGAAGGGTCCAAGAGGGGAAAAACTCTTCCCCCGGACTGTTCCGCCAACGCCAGTGACGACGACGAGGACTGGCCTCCAAGGGCCAAGCCTCTGGCGAGATCGTAAGTATCCGGACTCCCGAATAACTTCAAGGTTTTCGTTTTCCGCCACATTATGTCTTTCTAATGCCGCATACAACCCTGCAGTCCGCCTAAGGATGATCTCCCCACTTCGTCGAGCGGGTCCTTAGGGGCGTCGGATATGGATTCTCTTCCGACTGCCTCCACCCCCCGTGATGCGGACGATGCCGAGGTGGGATCCCAGGAAGGGACCTACCAGGAGGAGAGGGCCCCGGAGGTGTCGCAGGACAACCTCCCGGACTTTGCACCGGACTCAGCCCCGGAACCCATAGTGGCTCCAGAGTCCGGCGGGCGACCCCTTTGTAAGAAGGGTAAGACCGCGACGCCGGCTGCCTCCGTCCAACCGAAGGTGCCGGATAATTTGCTGGAGGCGCTCAACGGCGCCTCCATCAAAGAGGAACATCGCACTGTTATGAGTGCGGTGATTCAGAAGGTTCAGCTCGCCAAGAGCGGGCTGACCGAAGCCTGCAGCAGCCTTCTAACAGGCTTTGAGGTAAGAATTTCAATAGATGTAAAATGGCACCGCATAGACAGTAGCCCCTGATGCTCGGTTCGGTGTTCGGAAAGAAAAGCCGGACTGAGGATCTTTAGAAAGATAAACACGAGTCATGAAAATATGTCAATATGGGATTGCAGGCTGTGCTGCTGACCTCTGCCGCACTGACTGCGGAGGTCAATACTTTAAAGGAAAACCTCGAGCGGTCCGAGAACGAGCTCGGCCATGCCAAGAAGCAGCTCGAGGAAAAAGAAGGTGAGTAATACCTTATGAAAATTGTACCTTACAGAAAAGGATTTGGTTGCAAGAAAAATGACAAGGATAACTGGGGTATTGCAGGGGCCACTAACGAGGTGGCGACCCTGAAGGAGGCGGTGGCCGCGGCCGAACGCAATGCGGCTGCGGAGCACACCGAGCGAGAGAAACAGGAGGCGCGGGTGGCGGAGGTACCGCAAGAGCTCCAGGATCTCGTGAAGGAACACGAGAGCCTGGAGCGTGACTCGAAGAGTCGAGAGTCTGAGCTTGCAACGGCTCTTGAGAGTGCCAAAGCCGCTAAGGCCGAAGCCTACAAGGCCCTCCAGGAGATAGAGGTGGTGAAGAAAATAGCAGCGGGTAAGGCATTTTTCATGCAAAGTAAGCATGTGAGTGTTAATTACCTGTCGCTTACCCGAATTCGGAGCTCTCTAGGAGCGTTCATAGATCTTCCCCGCGGCGTGTCCGATGCTGCCGCATTCTACCGGGCCGACGAGGGGAGCTCAACGGAGAAGGTCTTCTGGTCTCAGTATGCTGAGGCCGGACATCCGGTGCCCCTTAGCGACCAGCTGAAGCAGCTGGTCGAGCTCCACAAGGCGGCCGAACAGGCCATGAAGGGCCTCATAGTTTGGCTGTGGCCTAAGGAGGCTATGCCTGGGAGCTACTTTGGCCTGGTGCGGCGGCTGGTGGACGCGTGCCCGTGGGTTGAAGTTATCAAGCACTCCGCCTATATCAAGGGTGCGCGTCGGGCCCTTGCCCGCGCAAAGGTGCACTGGGGCAAGATGGATGCCTAGAAGCTTGTGACGGACCCCCCACCAGAGGGCAAGGAGCATCGCATGCCCGAGATGTATTATAGGAGTGTGCTGAAGGGCGCCCGCATTATTGCGGGTGAGTGCTCCAAAGAAGAAGTTTTTGAGTAGACTCGCGTTTTGTTATCCCGTGCGCTGAAAACTAAGTTCATATGCGCGAAGCAACACTTGTTAATTTAAAATATTACCTTCTGTGCGGCTGTTTATCAAATCTGAGAGATGGCAAGTCGTCGGCTTCAGCCCCCATGCCACGAGTGCTGGGGTGTTCGGGATAAATTTGGGCACTCTTGTTCCCATATTTGGGTCCATCGAGGGAGGCGCTCAACACAACGAACAAGGCAACCGGACTTATAATGCTTGAACACTCTCACTTAGCCATAGAATTCTATAATTTTAAATTTCGGCGAAGCCCCTAGTTTTCGGAAGGCCGAATGTGGGGCTCTATCCACGCCTTGGCCGGATAGAATCCGGCTCCTCGCTCGAAGCGGCATAAGTCTTTAGGGACTCGCAAAGAACCTCTCGAACAGCGACCAGCTCTCGCCTCATCATGACGGTCAGTTTTAGCTTTCTCCACTGAGGCATTAACCCAGCTCAACTGGGGCGCAATCGCAGTGGTTCTCCCAGTGCTACCTTAGCCGATAAAACGGAACGTAAGGTACCAAAACATGGGAGCCGGGCAAACCCAACTATTGACCCAAGAACATGATTCGGAGCTGATGCATATAATGCTATAAGTTCGGGGTGCTGCACTTGTGAAAGTGTTCGGACTTATCACACCATAACGCGGGAAACATAAGCCCCTGATGTATTTAACCGTACCAAAACGTACGGATGCAACATGTCATAGATGAACATGTGTGTAAGAAAGAAATGCAATTGGAAGCAAAAATGTGCTGCATTGCTTTATTCAATAAAAACTGCTATAAGTGCAGGACGATACAAGTGGTGCGGTAAGCAAGGGATGTGACTGTTTAACATGTCCCCCTCCAGGGGTAGGCTACGGAATAATGCATAAAACAGATTTAATGCTCATGATGGAGACCACCTGGATTTTCGTTGTAGCCTTTCTCCTTCCCTGGCTGTTGCATCGTGGGTTCGGCATGTCTGCTGTCGGACAGGGCCTCTGACAAATGGAGTCCTGTAGGTAAAAAATAAAAGGAAAAGAAAATGAAACGACACACTTAAGAGCCCCTGGTGCGGTTGAGCCACAGTCTGGGCTTATCGTGGTCGAGCCCCTTGCCGCATGCCCATGGTATCTTCAGAGCGTAATGGAGTACGCGAAGGGTCTGTCTTAATGTTTTACAGGGGCTAGGGTTGGGGCCGCACTGCTACGCGTGCTCGGAACGTGCCAGGTGGTCGTGTTGTAGGTTACTCCAGGCACGCTTCGCTGTGTCCGGCCGCTTGGCAGCCGGACTCGAGAATTGCCTTAAAAGGTTGCTTTGTACTTCTGCCGCAAGAGCCGCTGTATGTTCCTCCGTTCGAAGGGAGCGTTCAGTGTTTCCGTTGACCGTGATGACTCCTCTAGGGCCTGGCATCTTGAGCTTGAGGTATGCGTAGTGCGGCACCGCGTTGAACTTTGCGAACGCGGTACGTTCGAGCAAGGCATGATAGCCGCTGCGGAACGGGACTATGTCGAAGATTAACTCCTCGCTTCGAAAGTTATCCGGGGATCCGAAGACCACTTCCAGTGTAACTGAGCCTGTACAATTGGCTTCTACACCTGGTATGACGCCTTTAAAGGTCATCTTGGTAGGTTTAATCCTTGAGGGGTCTATGCCCATTTTGCGCACCATGTCCTGATAAAGCTGGTTTAGGCTGCTACCGCCGTCCATCAGGACTCTGGTGAGATGAAATCCATCGACGATTGGGTCTAGAACCAATGCGGCGAACCCACCATGGCGAATGCTGGTGGGGTAGTCCCTTCGGTCAAAGGTGATCAGGCAAGAGGACCATGGATTGAACTTCGGGCGATATCGCGACGGAGCTCAAAAGAGCTTTGTCTGTTGTGTTCGGCCCGGCCGGACTTACTGTGTCCGGGGTGACGGTGATCGTCACGTATCGTGGGGCGCCCACGTGATCCATAGATCGATCTTGATTGTCTTGCCTTATCCTCCAATATGTCTCGCAGGTCCGGAGTGTTCCCCTGTGGCCTTGTGCTTTTTGAGCGATGCCGGGGTACGGGTCTAGTGAAGGGCCTTGAGGCCTCTCTGTCGCGACCACGGGGTGGTCGATCAGCCGTATTATGTCCTGGTGAAGCGGGATCATATGCCTCCACCTCTAATCGAGGGAGCAGCTTACGTTTGGGGTAGCTTTTGGAGGGGCGTTCAAGTTCATGCTCTTCGGCCACGAGGACTTCGGTCCATCTGTCGGCTAGCAGATCTTGATCAGCTCTAAGCTGCTGTTGCTTTTTCTTGAGGCTGTTCGCTGTGGCCATAAGCCTGTGTTTGAAACGCTCCTGTTCGACGGGATCCTCAGGCGCGACGAATTCGTCATCGTCGAGGCTTGCCTCGTCTCCGGAGGGAGGCATATAGTCCTCTACCTCTTCTTCGGCCGCTCTCTCATGAGGGCTGGCGTCCTCCTCCTCCTGTGCTGGATCTTGCTGGAGTGGGTTGTCTTCGGCGATATCCGGTGTATTATTGTCTCCGGTGCCGGAATCCTCATTCTTGCTATGGCGGGATTTAGAGCGGCGCCGCTGACGCCGGCGCTTGGGATGTTTCTTGGAGGGGTCATCCTCCGCTATTCCTTCGCCGTTCCCATCCTTTGGGATATCCACCATGTATATGTCGTATGAAGAGGTAGCTTTCCAGTGCCCGGTGGGCGCTGGTTCTTGGTCGTCTCCGGCATCGTCGTCCATACCGTCGATGTCCTCAGAGTCGTAATCTAGCATGTCGGTTAGATCGTCGACAGTGGCTACCAAGTGGGTGGTGGGTGGGCTCTGAATTTCTTTGTTGTCTGCATCCCAACCGTCCTGGCCGCAGTCCGACCAGGCCTCTCCTGATAACGAGAGGTACTTTAGTGAACTCAAGATGTCGCCAAAAGGTGAGTGTTGAAAGATGTCCGCCGCGGTGAACTCCATGATCGGCGCCCAATCGGATTCGACTGGAGGGGGCGCGGGAGGTCCGGAGTCCGGCAAGGAGTCCGGCACCTCGGAGTCACGAGCTTCGTGGGGGACAAGATCGGTGTTCGGCTCCATCGCCGTAGAGGTTGCAGCCCCCGAGGCGGTGTCTAGGCATCCATCCTCGATCTGCGGAGCTGGCTCCGAATTGAAGATCGGAGTGGTTTCGAGTGCGGCCTCCAGGGTATTGTCCGGCGGCAGAGCTAAATCATGCCCACATGACAGTGCGGCACGCTCGACTGTGGCTTGGATCCGTCGAAGATCAAGTCCCCGCGGATGTCAGCCGTGAAGTCCAAACTTCCAAATCTGACCTGACGGCCCGGGGCGTAACTTTCGATGTGCTCTAGATGGCCAAGCGAATTGGCCCGCAGTGCAAATCCGCCGAATACGAAGATCTGTCCGGGAAGGAAGGTCTCACCCTGGACTGCGTCGTTGATAGTGATCGAAGAAGCCATCGAGCCTATCGGTGACGACACAGAGGAACTCTCAATGAAAGCACCAATGTCGGTGTCAAAACCAGCGGATCTCGGGTAGGGGGTCCCGAACTGTGCGTCTAGGCGGATGGTAACAGGAGACGAGGGACACGATGTTTTTACCCAGGTTCGGGCCCTCTTGATGGAGGTAAAACCCTACGTCCTGCTTGATTAATATTGATGATGTGGGTTACAAGAGTAGATCTACCACGAGATCAAGGAGGCTAAACCCTAGAAGCTAGCCTATGGTATGATTGTTGTTCGTCCTATGGACTAAAGCCATCCGGTTTATATAGACACCGGAGAGGGCTAGGGTTACACAGAGTCGGTTACAATGGTAGGAGATCTACATATCCGTATCGCCAAGCTTGCCTTCCACGCCAAGGAAAGTCCCATCCGGACACGGGACGAAGTCTTCAATCTTGTATCTTCATAGTCTTGGAGTCCGGCCGATGATGATAGTTCGGCTATCCGGACACCCCCTAGTCCGGGACTCCCTCAGCGACATTACCAGACGATACATGCACGACGTGCGTATCATGCCATCCACGGGCAAGGCCGAAACAGCAGCTAACGGCTGGATTAGCAATCGTCCGAGTGTCGTTCAACGTTTTTATCGTGTGTGAAGTACTTCTGATATTTTACTAGTCGAAATCGACCAACCAAGCGCCTTCGCCCGAGACCATCTGCTTTAATTTACAAGCGTCAGTTTTACAAGCGGTTTTGGTTGGAAAACGACGATCCAATCACGGCCTAATATCATGAGTTGGTCGGAAGATCATATGGTTTCACGTCTAACCTACCCGACATGTCGTATAGGGTATGAATGAAACATCAGACGATGAACTTCTTACGCACGGAAACAACAGAAGAGGGTGATCTTCTTAACAAGCAAATCACTGGCATTAGATTGTCATGCAAAACAATACGAAGCATTATTCTCAGGAGGCACGGTGAACAGCTCGTGATGCCGCATGCCACAACATTCCAAGCTCAACTTTGCAATCAAACACAAGGCCTGGCATTACATAGACAATATTCAGAACAAACTCTTAACACAGGAATATCTCAGCAGAGTAACTATTTACTTCTAAACTGAACACAGGAAAAGGAAAAAACACTCGACGCTGCTCACAGCAAGGGCGTCCCACTCAAAAATATCAAATGCATGTCTTCTGGCTAACATCAATGAGCAAATTTTGACAAGGTTTTCCAATTCCAATATATTAAACTAACATCTTCTTGCTAACATCAATGAGCAAATTTTGACAAGGTTTTCCAATTCCAATATATTAAACTAACATCTTCTTGCTAACATCAATGATTAAACTTTGACAAGCTTTTCCCATTCAAAATATGTAATGCCTATGATCGTGTCCTGTCTTAGCTTCTTGTACTTGTTTGGGCACTTTTTGCCCAGGGCACTCCACGTGTTGTTAAATTGCCAATGGTCTCTGCAGACTAGTCATGTCACCGGTGTCTAATAATACTCTGTAAAGCTTCTTGGTCATTCCTTCTGTAATGTACCGCATCCAGTGACTGCTTCTTTCTGCAAAGTGGAACGACCAACTGGACCCAGTAACGCAGCAGTTTGCCTTGGACACATTGGCTCCTTTTGTGCAGTTCAACTAAAATCGAAGTCGAAATAAAACCGAGCTTTAATTTTGATATCCCTGTAAGCAACAATAGGTATAAGGGAAACAATTACTGAGAAATAACGGTTGATGACTTGTCTTAATGGGAAACAAAGTAGGAGAGGAGCAATTCTCCCTCAGTGTGATTCATTCATATTGCCTGAGACATTATCTTAACAATGCCTTGGTTCAACATGTATAAAGAATGACAAAGCAGAAAAGTACCATTCCTAAAACAATGCAACTGATTCATTTTTAAAGAGATATTATCTTAACAATACCTTGGTTAAACATGTAGAAAGAACTACAAAGAAGGATAGTACCATTCCTAACAAGTTTTGAACTAAGATTCAGTAGTTAATTAATTCTGAGAGTGGCATTGCTTAATTTTACCAGCGGCATTAGATTAACGAAAAGCATAAAAGTTCCAGGAGAGAGTGGGCGCAACAACAATAAGTGCTTCCATCTACTTATAAAGGGGGTGATGCAGAGTTTGTTGTAACAAAGCAACAAGCATCATGTCTGGGTTGGTCCCATTTTTGTTCACTACTTAATGGGAAAAGACAACAATACAATAGCTTCAATTCAACATTTATTTAAAACAGTACCAATACAAGTAGCACAACATCTCAAAGCACACTGCACAATCATGTGGATGAAGGCCTGTACTGACCTTTCATGAGAACACCAGGATAAAATACGAATCTGCTAACACGAATAGGAAATCCAATCTCATTTTGTGCAGTTGCACTGAAATCAAGCAAAGTGTTTCGCATAGTGAAGCAAAATGTCGCAATAGCAACAAGTTGAATAGATATCATGTGGTAGAGACCAAGATTTGAAACAACTAGACAGGAACACTGGAAACAAATCTTGATCTCCTTTTGTGCAGTTCCACCAAAATTAAGCAAAGTCACTGGTGTGACATTCAAGTTGAACTGCACAAAACACTCTTAAAACATAAGTGTTTCAAGTAGCGAAGCAAAATGTCGCAATAGCAACAAGTTGAATCGATACCCCTGTTTTAACAGAGGCAAAAAAGGAAACAATTACTTGCCGACAAAGGAGGATGAAACAAACGGTGATAGAAAGAAGCATCTAACTTATCTTGGATGGAAAACAAAGTAGGATAGTAGCATTTCTAAAACGGTAGCATTGATTCATATTAACAGAGACACTCTCTTGAAACAACATTCATTAAAAAATGTAATTTACTTTTAACAGTGGCATTGCTTCAATTTTCCGGCGGCATTCTTAGATTAACAACAGCAAAATAGTTGCATGGGACATGCTAGCACCATGTGCGTCCACACGTATAAATGGGTGATGCAGAGTATGTAGCCAAGCAGCATATCTGTGTTGGTCCCATATTTGTTCTCTTTGAACTTTTTTCCTATGTGAGGGCAACAAATCTAGTCCTGCAAAACTACCCGACCCCCCCCCCAGTTTCTTTCCCTTTTCAACAAAGAGATCGGTTCCTTACAGATGTGTGTACTGGGTTACCCCCCTTTTCCCTTTTTGACCAACAAAGCGGTTGGATAGCCAGTCTATACTACTTTTCCTCCCTCCTTTCCTCAGTGAACCACGTACTAGATTCATGATCCACCCCACCGCACCTTTCTTTCCTCTTTGAACCAAGACCTAGATTCGACTACAGATCGAAAAAGATCCACATGCAGCTAGAGCAACGACGGTTTCAAAGAAACTTATACCTTAGGGCCATCGGGGTGTGGCAAGGCGTGCGGCAGGAGGCCGGATCTGCCCACACTACGTACGGCAGCAAGGAAGAAGGGGTCGGTGGCCCTCCCGCACAGGCGCTGGGTGAAAGAGAACAACGCAACCGGCAGTGGATTGCCTCCCTCGCCGAAGGCGATAGAGTTAATGCTGCACCTCCTCCCCTTCCCCGTGCGACAGGATACAGACGCCTCCTTCACCAGCTGTGAGGGGGGAGAGAGACAAGAGGCCAATGCAATCTTGTTTAGATTTGGTGAAGAGAGGGTGAGAGACTGTGAAAATAGAAAACCCTAGCAAATGAACGCTGAGCCTCCAGCGTGTAACATATATGTATTGCGGCGAGCGTGTGGAGAGTGCAAACCCTAGCGAACAAGCGCTGAGGCTCCCGCTTATATATATACTCCGTAGTACGGATTGAGCTCCGGTGTCTTCACTCCATCTGTTTTTGGCTGTATGACAGGTGAGCCAGCCACATTTTGGGCCCACCTGTCATAAACCCAAAGGCAGGTGCACTAAGTCAATGAAGCTGCATCCATATAGTACTCTCGTGTGTATATGACTAATATATAGTGGAGTGGTTTTATTATTCTCTCCATAACAATTGTTTTAAATTGTGCAAGTACGAAACGAAACTCTTTATTTAATGTACAGAGGGAGTACTACTTCCATGAACTAACGATCCACGCCCACGCGTCCTGGTCGCACTTCCTGTCCTTCACGTGTGGTACACTACCCTCCCTTAAGTGAACAACCACACATGCGCCAAATTATCGGAAACGTGTGAGAGTGTGTACAAATAAAGAATTTTAATTTCAATTATCGGAAAGGTTTGAGAGTATTACAAAGTTTGACTTCAGTAAAATCTAATATGCGGAGTAAATAAAAATGGAGGGCTACTACGTCCATCCGGGTTTTTAGTCCACACCATTTTTTAAATCAAAGTTAATAGCTGGACAAATAAAATTACAGGGGAGCTGGAGACAAAGTTGTGAGAAGGCTTAGAAATCAATACAAAACTTATGCTCTTAGTACCAACGTCGATCCTTCTTCGAGGAAACATTTGGTTCATAGCCAATTGTGTGATAAAATTGCACCAACGTGAAAGACGACTGCGTCTCCAACGCAACCAAGGTGAACTGACGAAGGATATCATCTTTGTGTGTAACAAGCAAAGAGCACTGATGGAAGACAACTTGTTTTTCATTGAAAATCGATCAGCTTCACCAGCCGATGCAACCATGAGGCGTGACCATGAGCATCGATAGGTCATCGTGGTGATGCATCATCCATTTGACATCAAGTTTGGGTGAGGCACCTATGAAGTTAGACAAATCCTCACTGTGGTCTGTTTCTTCTCAGTAATCAAGCTCGAGGAAGGAAGAACCACGTGGCAGAGGACAGTGAGGCGGAACAACAATGGCCATCCAATTTTGTGCAGTTCCACTAAAATTGAGGAAGACATGCCCGGGTATGGAGACACGCATCGCTGTTTCCAAAAATATAAAAAGGGTTAATGAAAAGTACACCAACAAACAGAAGCATCATAATTATATCTTGATGGGAACTAAACCAGGATACCCGAGAAAAAAGCATTTCTTCATTTAACCAGTGATAGTACTACCACCATATGGACAATGACCGCACAACCACCATGTACTTTTTGTCGAAACAACATGTATACCTCCACCGAGGCATAAATCAGGACAACTTTTCGAGTGGCATTTCCTCTAGTACTAGTAGGTGATGTTGGACCGGCCGACGAACCCTAGCTACTATGCATGGGGAGCTGGGGAGTAGTCGCATAGAAGAAAACCCGCGCGCAACGACCTGGGGAGCTGGACCAGTACAAGAAGTTATACCTCAGGTGGGCGAGATGTCGTTTAGGCGGGCGGGCGGGATCTGCCCACACGACGGCAGCGAACAAGGGCGCGGAGGATCTTCGTCCGTGCCAGCGCCGGCTCCGAGAGGACGGTGCGCATCGGCTCCCCCCGTCGCTGACGGTGACAACGTCAACGCTGCACTTCCTCACCTCCCGCAGCGGACGGGATTCGGCCGGATCTGTGACCACCGGTGAGGAGAGAGATAGACTAGACATTGTCATCTTGTTTTGATATGGAGAGGGTGAGAGAGCGAGACGCGGGAAACTCTATCAAACAAGAGGCTATAATGGAGTAAAAAAATCTCTCCATAGCAGTGGTTTTAAATAGAATACGCGCGTTCCCGAAAAAAAGAAACGAAAACTGGCAGACAATTTTTTAAGGGTCTGTCTAGGACACATCTAGATGTGACATAGTTATGTCACATCTAAGTTGATGTCCACTCTGTTTGTGGTCTATTTTTTTGTCCTAGTTTTTTTTGTTTCTTGTTGCTACATTATATACTTGTGGGAGCTTAGATGTGATATCCTTAAATAACATCTAGATGTGAATTGGACAAACTGATTTTCTAATCAAAAACACGCCCCCGCTTCCAGGTCGCGAGAGTCGTCACGCGCACTCACATAGACATAGACATGCATAGCCGTGTTTACATAAAATTCCATTTCCATCTCCATCTCCAATCATATTTGTCCAACTGGCACATTATTTACGTTGTTAATTATATACGCAGCAATATTAACGTACAACATCTCTTGTTTGCGCACGTTCGGACCGCTGCCACGGCCGGTCCTGACCAACCCGAACCCTCTTCATCACCCGCGTGTGCTTCCCGCCCGAAACGGTCAGTGCCAGATTCTTGCCCGGCCAGAGCAGACGCGACCTCTCACTGGCGCCGGCATTGAAGCGGCGCGCCGGCCGAGAGAGCGTCGCCCGCGCCGCTTCCGGGTGCACGCGGCTGCTCCGCGTTCAAAGGTCGCAATAGGCGGCTACAACATGCATGTAAAAAGTTTTTGGGAGTCCGTGCTACAGCTAGCTGTCCTCCCCCAACTCGTCAATCTCTTCCAGTAGTGCTAGTAGTACTCCATGGCGCGATCCATCGACAAGCAGGCGGGAAAGTTATCGTATACTCGGTTTGCGGTGAGTGGCATGCCGAGCGACCGTGTGGGGTCGAGCCGTGGAGGAGGGTGAGACACGAACACGATAGACATGATTTAGACGTTGGTTTTGCTCGATGGTGCAATCCAACGAAACGAAACGTTGGTTTCTCTCCATTTCCATTTTTTCTCCGGAAAAACGGAAACTTTCCACTCCATTTTCATTCCTATTCCAAGGTTGCCCCGTTACAACATTCCATCAAATACAAAGGAAAACTAACACGCATGCTGATGCATCTCAATGATTCACAGATCATAGCCAATATTTACTTCATAACTAAAGAAAAAAGTTGTGAGAGCATGTACGAAAGAAAAACTGCTGATGGGGTCACTATGACTTAAACCCTAAACCCTAAACCTGATTTAATTCCCTGGCCAGGTAGAACCTGTCGAAGGAAAGACGGCTGGCACCCTCGGATCATACGATGCTTTTGTGCAGTTCCACTAAAATCGACCTGAGCATCCCTGATGGGAAAGATATTGAAGAAGTGTGATTAGAATAATAGTACTGGCACTAGTTCATGAGACATAAACTCATCACAAGTAGAAGCCGGTAGAAGTAGAGCAAGATCGACATGGAGATGGAGCTACGGCAGTGGAGCAAGCCGGCTCCAAAAGGAAGATGGACTACCTGGGACGTCGGGCTGTAGCTAGAAGGGCGGTTGGGACGCGGCATCGGCCCAAACCGCGGTGACCCCCGATTGGGACGCACCGACTGTGGGTTTTCTCCCTCGCCGATGTCGACCGCGTCTACGTAGAATATTGTTCCCTTCCCCCAGCTGCGGGATCAAGCCCGTCGTTCTATGCTTGTGAAGAGAGCAACCTTAGCAAGCAGGCTTGTAGCTTAGGCTCCTGCTAGTGTATATATAGTGGTTTTCTTTTTCTCTCCATATCAACCATTTTATATTGCGTACGTGTCATTCAAGAGTGAAATGATGGTTGCTTCTTCCGACTAACTTACTGTGTGATTTAACTGCTCCTTAGTGGCCCCTACACGTACTCCCCCTACGTGTATGCAACAGCCACACGTACACATGGACGCAAAAATGCGCGCGACGCCCTAATGCATTTATGTCCGAGCACACGACGGAACACACATGGCCACGCTAAGTGCTCAACCTACACGTGCATGCACATACATACTCAGCCAGGGTGAGCTAGTGACCGTATAAACACCGGAAAATATATATATTGAGCGCAATGAGTGTATTATGAAGTCCACTGACCGTATTTTTACAAATATACAGTGACAGACAGTGTATTTATCTGGTTTAAATTAATCCATATTAACCGGAGAGGAGGCAGTATGGACTAGCATTACTTGCGTGCGGTGGCTCGCATGACAAGGAGAAACTTTTGACTAATGCAAGCTCTCCCTCGCTCAGGCGGTGGACGTGCAACAGTTAATTCGGTGTCAGATTGCCAGAAGCATACACTATACTACTAGTGCTACTATTGTTCGACTTCCCGAATAGGCGAACAGCCAAGCGCAAAGTTTACTAATATAGTCTATAAAGGTACGTACTATACTAGTACTAGGAACCGGATGGAGGAGCGTCTGCACTCTTATTATAATTTTAAAATGTGATAAAGCAATCTTAAACACATTTGGTTATCTTCGAGGGTTCTCACATGTGATAATGGAAGTTGATTGCATGGAACACTCGCCACAATTCTCGCTTAATTCTGGCTCATATCCTGTTACAAATAGTAGCACTCGGTAATATTTCCTCTTTTTTTGTTATTCAGCATGTAAACAGGTCAGCAAACCTTGCGGCGCATCTTCGTGCGAACCGTGCTTGCTGCACTTTGAATGTGGCCGAGAGCTGGCTTGATGAAACACCTCGCTTCCTAGTGACCAGTGTCTTGGTTGATCGTCCTAAGAATGCTTATATATGAATAAAGCTCTCTCATTTACCCGCAAAAAGGATTGAGCCATATTAACTGGAAAGGAGGGAGTATGGACTAGCACTACTTTTTGGTGTGTCCAGTCAACTCACAGAACGAGGAGAAGCTTGCAGGACAAGGTGAAGCTCGCTTACGCCTTTTGACTAATGCAACCTACCCTCGGTGGATATGCATCAGTCCATTCGGTGTTAGATTGTCAGAGGCGTACACTGTAGTACCCAACATGCGGAGTACCATCATTGTTCGACTTCAGAAGAGGCGAAGAGCCAAACGCAGTAGTACGAGTAGTACTACTACTAGAACCGCATGGTGGAGCGTTTGTACTCTTATTTCTTTTTATCTCTGATAAAGTACATGTTTATTCCGGAGAAGGGCGGAAAACGGCAGCCCAACATGTAATGAAAAAAAGTAGCTGTCTGGAGCATGCAACATTCATTTTGTGCAGTTCCACTAAAATAGAGCTGAGCGTCCCTGTTCCAAAGATATTAAGTGTAATTACAACAATAGAGGACTGCTGATGAAACAATAAACACATAAATAGAAGCCGGTCACCTTTGCAGTCTCTTTTAAGACTAACTAGTTGGAGAAGATTAGGCTCGGAGTTGGATGAGGAGGATAGAGCAAAACCAATCTCCCTTTGTGCAGTCGCACTGAAATGTAGAGACGTTGCCCATGTGACATTTTAGTACAACTGCACAAAACACTCTTAAGAAAAAAGTGATTTGTGCAGTTCACCAAAAAGTCGCAATAGCAATGAGGTGAAATGGATAGCCCTGTTTGCAAAAAAGAGGTAGAAAGGAAACAATTACTGGCCAATAACAGTTGATGACACATGCAACGACAAAAAAGAAGCATATTCCTTGCCCTAAGGGAAGATAACAACACGGTTGTGTTTGTCTAAAATGGTGTGAGGACGAGAATGCAATATGGAAAGTACGCTGGACGAGCTACGTTTTGGGCAAAGAACTATGGAAGATCCACATGCAGCGACGTGGGAAGACGGGCAGTGGAGCAAGGCCGGAGGGGATACCTGGAGGTCGTCGGGATGTAACTAGGTGAGCGATGGCGGGCGGAATCTTTGAGCAGGTGGCATAGGCCCTGCCGCGCCGGAGCTTGGTCAGAGAGAATGGCGTGTACGGCAGATCGGGACGTGCTGCCTCGGCGCCGTCGAACGGAGAAACGATGCACTTCCTCCCTTTCCCCCGGCGGAGGGGATGCGGCCGGATCAGTGACCAACGGTGAGAGAGAGAGGCCACCGCACTCCCTTTCCCCCAGCGGACGGGATGCGACCGGATCAGTGACCAACGGTGAGAGAGAGAGAGGCCACCGCAGCCTTATGTGAGATACTCTGAAGAGCGACAAACCAGGCACGCAAGGCCCCATTGTATATAGTGAGCGGAATACCTTTTTCTCCATAAAAATCATTTTATATTCTGTGTACATGCCATTGAGTGCTATAACTTTATTTAAAAATAACACGGTAACACGTCAAGTCGAACTTTGTTTCGTGCAGGTGTGGTACACGACCTCCCTAGGTAAACAACCGCTACAGGCCTTCAAATTAGCATGTGGGCTGCCATTTCGTAAAGAAATGAGCTCCATCGTGTACCCGCGCGGGTGTGGCTGGGCACGAAGCGTGAGTACGTGCACGGTGCACCTATTCTCTTCTTGTATACGTACACCACCTACGTGGGGTTGTGTGAGAGAGATACAAACCTAGAGAGATATAGTGTGTGGGTTCTTGAGAGTTTTTTTTGGGGGGAGGTTCAATCAAAAAATATAAAATATGCAATGTGTGTGAAATAGAGTCCTGGATATAAAATATATATAGAGGGGGCGATCCACGAGAAGAGAGTGGAGGTATCACCGGCTAGAGGTGTCCATAGAATCGAAAAGAGGGATGATGTGTGTGTGTGTGCGCGTGTGATCGATAAAGAGTGCCATCGAATTTGTGTGTGCCGCATCAAAGATATAGAGTGGCTGGCCTACTGGAACGTGAGAGGGGACATGTGCAGTTTGTCTCTGTGGCATGGATACCTACCTGCAGCGCTCGACTACCGGTGTGTGGTGGGGGAAGAGGGAGGCCCAATTAACTATAGAGGTATAATGGCTGGTATATGTGTGGAGGAGGAGAGAGGCCTACCTCATGTATTAAGGAGATCGATCTGCCTCTTAAGGGAGATCGATCGGCATCCATGCATATGTGCATGAGAGGAATAAGGTTGGGAGAGAGACAGAGCTAGAGTGTTGGAGGGGGTGGTAGTGGAGTTTCTTCTAACAAATGGTGGGATAGGCTTGCTAGACAAACGGAGGGCACGCCCGCAATATCAATAAGAGAGGAGATGGCTGCTTGTTGTCTGTGCACGTGCGTGTGAGAGACGGGTTAGGAGGCATGCACGAATGATGAGGGGGGACAATGTGGCTGTGGTAAGCAGACATAACTACATATGAAGATCAATCACCCTTTGTTAGAGAAAGGAGAGACATAACTTGTGAGGTACGTCGATCGATGGGGGGGGGGTAGTTAAAGTCGATCCAGGTATATGTTGGGAGATCGATCGGTATACATGCATGTGTGTGTTAGAAGCAAACGAGGCACGAGGAGAAGGATAGAGATACAGGGATGCGTGTAGGAGGTGGTACGAGAGGCATACTATATCGAGCGGGGAGGAGTGTGCGAGTACGAGAACGATGAAAAGAGTGGTGGGAGTGAGGCATGGACGGTGACAAGAGAAGAGGGTAAGCTTGTGTTTGTGCTAGGCACACCTGGCTAAAGAGGCATATCGATCAATGTGTGCCGTAAAGAAGGAGCTGGGGGGCCTACACACACCATGGGTGAACGACCTAAAGTGAAAATACGAATTTGGCGATGGAGCTAGAGAATGCTGAGGGAGGGTGAGAGGGATGCGGGCGTGTGCATGCACAAGAGAAAGTTAGCGCTAGCTACAAAGATAAGAGGGTTGTGTGGGTGTAAAAGACGAATAGAGATCATATATACTTCATTATAAAAAGCGAATTCGGATATTTGAAGAATTTATCATAGTGTTTTAAACCGACGTATGTGTGAATATATATAACGGTGATACACATGGTGTGTTTATGAACATGTTATACTACATTTAATATATTTTATCTCTACTCTTATAAAAAACGGAGTTGTTGATGATGGTGTGCCTGCCATCCTGCAATATAGGATGTCCAATTTATATCTGGCGGATAGCAAGGAAACTATGATGGTTGAAGTTGGCAACAATCATGATTGTAGATTCTTATTGAAATAGAGAAACGAATTCAAATTTAGTTCGAATTGCAGAGGTAATATAGACATTTGGACACTAAAATGTTGGTATGAGTAGGTTACATGCATTATACAGCAAAGCGAAAAAAATTAATCGGACATAACATGGATTCATACTCCCTCCTTCCAGGGCGTAATGAGATTTTTAAGACCTCCTTTGACTATTGACAAGATTAATAGTACATGACATGCACAATGTGAAAATTATATCATTGAAAGAACCTTTCACAGACGAAGTTAACGGTGTTCTTTGTGTAAGTTGCATGTCATATATCATTGCTCTAATATTTGGTTAAAGTTAGCATCGAAAAACGCATTAGGCCCTATATAGATGGAAGGAGGGAGTAGCTTTGAATATCATTTGTATAGTAAAACGGGGCAAGACTCTCTCTTTGTGTGGTGTGAATAGTTTTATTTTTTTCATTTTCTTTTTGGTTGAGGGAAGTGTGAATTGATTTGGTACGTACAAGTACAATATTACTACACATTAGGCTTGTCCCTAAAATTCAACCCGCGTCTTGTTATATCCCGAAAATTTAGATATCGTGCCCCCAAAACTGGCGCCTTCACAACCCGCGCCTTGCTATCCCGAAATTACAACACGCGCGAAAACTCCCTCCAGCTGCCAAATCCCGACACGCAAAATCCCCCTTCTAACCCTGAGCCGAAAGGGCTGCCAGTTCAAATCGGTGGGGGGTACTTTTGTAACACACCCTACATTTTGGACAAGCGCGTCCCTAAGTCATGCTTCACCCCCTCCCATCGCCCCCTTTTCGCCATTCGAAATCCCAGGCCGCCATAACCTCTCTACTCCAGCCGCAAAACCCCACCCTCCTCCATCCGCCACGTCACCGCTGCCCAGCCAGAGCCTCTTCCCCGACGACGTCGTCCACCACAATAGCTCGACGTCCCTCGTCCACCTCCCTGGATGAGGATCCGTCGTCCATCTCGCCGTCCCGCCGGTTCAGCCGCCCCATCCTCCACCTCCAAGGAGCTGCTCCGATGATTGCCTCGTCTATCGCGGCTGCTCCATCCCCACAACGGCGCCTTAACCTGCTCCACCGGAACCGCAACATCCTCACCGACTCCTCGGACGAAGCCGAGGCCTACTCGGCGCCACCAAAGAGGTTGTACACTCATCACATCGCACCTTCCGGCGCCGACGGTGCTCCATCCCGCACCCCCATGGAGCGGCTACCTTGAAGCCGGCGCCGCGGGCGACATCTCCATGGAGGCTCTCCCCCAGTGCGAGGCCCCTTCGGCGGCGGCATCCATACCAGCCGGATTTGTTGCTGCTGCTCCGGCTCTCGCTCGCTCGCTCGCGCTGCTGCTGCTGCTCCGGCTCTCGCTCGCTTGCTTGCATTGTTGCTGCTGCTCCGGCTCTCGCTCGATCACTCACTCGCCCAGCTGCTGCTGCTGCTCTCCCCCTCGCTCGTGCTACTGCTCTGCTCCGATTAAGCCACACTTCAGTCGACTGAATCGACTTTTGGGTCAGTCGATTTTCAGGGGTTGGGGGGCTCACCGGAGTTAAGGAAGAACCACCCGCAGCGGGGACGGGGGCTTGCTGGAGAGGTACCCCACTATCTATCTTAGGGTTTAGGGTGGGGGCGGGGGGCCTAGAGGGCTGGCCGGGGCGGCGGTGGCGAGTTGTTTCGGGGTGGCGAGTTGTTTCGGGGTGGCGAGGCGGCGCTGGGGCCGGCGATTCAGCCGGTGGTGGCAGGCGGCTAAGGGGTGTGCAGGTTGAAGATGAACTGTAGGCCCTCCCTAAACTACATGTCAAGTGCCTCTCTGCTACCATTGCATTCAGTTTCGACAGTAGCATTCAGATTCCACAGTTAATTTCAGTTTCGACAGTTAAGTTCAGAGTCAACAGTTTTTACCTCATCTGTTGTAGTCAGGTGGTTTTTGGTGATGTTAATTTTACATCCATTTTTCATCATCTATTGGATATGCTATTAGAATCCCACTTGAGATTGACGATGTCTGTCTTGTGCTGCTTCAGCCTTGACGTCTTACGGCTCACCGGAGCTGCTCCAACGACAGAACGATCCATCACAATAGAGCAGTGCCCTGGACGCCGTCTACAGATTTCTCAGATCTTCCTCCACACCTCCGACAGCCACCTCTGCCTCAACTGCTTCAGCGACCAACCCAATGATGCTGAGGTCGACACGACTACGACAAAGAGGTTGTACACTTGTTGCGTCACTTATTACTATACATTCACGTCGATCCATTAGGGCTATTTTGGTTCAACGGAAAAACGTCGGTCCACTGGTTGTTACCATCACTCTAAATTTCTGCATGCTCTCCTTACATAATCTCACCATATTTTTTTCATATGCATGTCAGATATTGTACACAGTCATGCTGAACATGTAGAGAAAAAGAGAAGAGTTTTGCGCGGCAATACAATGTCATGCAGACATCGCTCCATGGTGGGTTTAATGGCAAACCCTCCCCACCCCTCTCCAGATTGTAATCCAGAGGATGATATCTATTCTGAGGCGTATTCATACGCCGCTGACCACTCCTATTTACCCCCCAAGGTGTTTGCTCTACCTTTGCATGATGATGTTAGTCATATCATGCATATGTTGCCTTGCAGTGCCTACTTTTGACATCATACATGTCATCTGCTTAGTTTCGACATGTTCTGTAATGCCACCTGTTTAGTTTCTATATCATATATGGGAATTATGCAGTCTCATGTCTTTTAGCCAGCCATAATATATGTGAAATGTGCAATGTCATCATGTTTAACCAGGCATCATATATTTGAATGATATCTTGCACATCCTTTTCTTCATTACATTTCCATTTGTCGACAATGTTTGTACATTAAACTACTCTTCCTGTGAATCAGCCATTTGGGTGGGAGATGGAAAAATCTGGAGTGAAAACAAAGCCTTCAGAGCAGACAGTGCTACCTGTCGAAGCAGATCTCTTGTTGGGTCCCGATGGCTCCTCAAAGATGGATTCAGAGACAGATGACCAGTCCTATTCTCCCACTGAGGTGTATGCTCTAACTTGGCACGGTTATACCGCTCATATCATGCATACGGTGTCTTGCATTGCATAGTTTAGACATCATATACACAATATTCAACACCATGTTCTTAGTTCAGACATCATACCGAATGCCCTCTGTTTAGCATATAAATCACATATGTGAATTAAAATGATGCGATCCTGATTACTTAGATAACATGTAGGTGAATTATGTCATGCGATCCTGTTTAGTTATTCATCATATCTTTGAATTATGTTATGCTATGCTATCCAGTTTAGATAGACATCATATATGTGAAATTATGTCATGCTATCCATTTTAGTTAAACAATATACATGCCAACTATTTCATGCCCTCTTTTTTCCACACTATCTATTGCATCTGTCTCTCATACAATGTCTGTACATTCAACTATGTTTCCTGTTTATCAGCCATTTGAATTGGAGCGGGTGATGCCAGTATCTAGCGGAATAAAAACACGGTCTTCAAATAAAACAGTGCTACCTCTTGGTGGAGATAGCACCCCGGTTGTACATGCACAAGAACCAGCCCTACCACACATAACCCAAACTCTCGCAGATTGTACCCCTACTGCGATGGACAGAGAACCAGCTTCACCCAATCTAACCCCAACCCCAGCCGATAGTAACCCAGTTCCTGTTGACACAGCACCATCTCCACCACAGAGCTCCCAAACAACAGCAGTTAGTAAGGCAGTTCCAGTGCCCAAAGGGCCAGTACTATCATGGCGAACCCCAACTCCACCAGTTAGTACGCCTATTCCTGTGGAGGAAGCACAACCGGCCAGTCGTAGTTTAGCATCTATCGCATTTGATGTTGTTAAATCGTATGTGCGTATCTTCCCATCTTGGAAATATTATGCTGAAGATGAAGGAAAATGCCAGTTGCAGGTGTTTGTCCAGGAGTTATGTGTAAGTAATGTTATTCATGGCAATTACTTTGCTTCGTCCCATACATCCTACCTCCACGATGGTTATAATATAGCAAATTTTCCCATTTTTCTCTATAGAGAAGGACCGATTTGGAAACTCAGGATGAGGTAACCTATGCTAATACCTCTGCTATCTTCAAGAATGCTTGGTGGTAGTATCAGAATTACCTGAAGAAAACGTACTTCACCGGCAAAGAAACTCATCAAATTCCCTTACGTTCTCCTGAGACAAATTTACTGGACGATGACTGGGAACGCCTTGTTCTGTACTGGTCCCGAACCAAGAATGTGGTAAGGTCTATGAGCTCATTTTTTATTTTTAAGTATTTTATTCTTGCGTCTTACTGTACTCTGTTCATGTAGAACAAGTGCCTAAACCTGAAGAACAAATGTTCTAATTTAAGATTCCATTGCTATCATAGTTCAATAAAGCGCTAGGCGTTAATTGTGCGTGTTGCCACCGCCTTGCGCTTTACTAACCAAAGCGCATGCTTATGCGCAGTTATGCACAGATTATGCGTAGTTATGCGCAATGCGTTTTGCCAACGCCTAGAGCCTAGGCGCGCTTAAGCGCTCTCTTAGGCACGCCTTTTTTAACTATGATTGTTTTGCTCTTGTATCACTGTATTTACTGATACGAACTTATTTTTAAATTGAAGGATCCAATCGAAGCTCCAATGGCACAACAGGTATGTTCACGCATGTTTCTTTAACAGGTTCGCTCTTATCAATAGCTCTGTTGATTTCAATTTCAATTGTGTATACAGTTGACTTTCATATCATGCACATTACTAGCATCACAACAGAGCCAATAGTGTTGTTGTACATGTAGACCCGTGGTACCCATCTGAAATCTTGTTGTGCCATGTAGTTTCCCATGCTTTGTATTCTTTCACTGCTGCTTTGTCTTGAACTGATATGATTTGAACCGTGTCTCTATTTTGATTTGGCAAGATAATGCAGTGACCATAGGACATAGATATATGTTTGTTTGATGCTTTTATTATGTACTAGTACTTGGCAATAGAAGACTTGGTAGTTTAATCCTGTCCACCTTACTAATGAACTGGTTCACCGAAATGAGTTTCATATACTAGTACATGCTAAACTTGTTATGTGTATGCTTGTTTCTTCTTTTAGAATGATGACAGAATATTGGGGAAGAGTGCCTTATTAAGCAATGGTAAAGGAAGTAATGCAGATAAGGTTCAGGATAGTGACACATCCTTGTTGGTCTCTAACAAAGCTGATAAAACAGCTAAGGAAGACTATCTTGAAGACAGCGAGACAACCCCAAAGTCCTGTCTTGGTTTAGTGTTCGAGTTACTGGCCACTACCGCATGCACAAGCTATTCAAACTCACTGTCTGAATCAGTTCGGTTTCTTGAGTCTCAACTACAAGCTGAAAGACATCGATCAGCTGTGCTGCGACAAGAAGCGGAAGGACTGCCGAAGTCCCTGGAGCATTCAGATGCATACTTTCTGGTGCAACAGCAAGCGTTGGAGGATTTTAGCGCCAAACAGGACAAAGCTAATTAGCTTGCTAAGCTTATTGCCAGCATGGTGGATACCCAGGATAACGTTTCTTGAGCTCTTCTGAAGTTGTTTCAGTTATGCTCTTGTTTTGCTACCGCGTTTATTTGCACTGGTGGCCAATTTTGACGGCCAAGTGTATGTAATATGCTGCTTTGTTCCCTATATTTGCACTGGTGGCGAACTTTGATGCCCAGTGGATGTAATATGTGTAATAGCGGTAATAGGCTAGCCTTAATTGCTTGCTTATTTATTTCCTTATTGTCTTGTTTAGTTATTTGCTTGTAGTCACTGCAGTTCTTTTTCTTTGTTTTTCTAGTGGCCACAATAGCCTATTTTTGGTAACTAGGCCAAAATAATCATGACAACACACGGACTGTTGTAACCATGGGCCTCCTGCAGGCCGTATGATCCATGGGCCTTCGTTCGGCCGTAGGACCATTGGCCTTCTATACGGGCCATAGGATCCACCGACCTTCTATACGGGCCTTAGGGATCAATGGGTCTTCTACGGGCCGTAGGGTCCATGGGCCTTCTACGAGTCGTACTGTCCATGGGCCTCATACGGGCCGTAGGATCCATGGGCCTTCTACGGGGCGTATCATCATTTCGCCAATCATGGGTCGTACTATTTATGGACCATAACGGGCCATTAATAGGCCGTATTTGATAACTCTATGAAAACAGCCCAACGGGTTTTTTTTGACATGAAAACGGCCCAACGTATGAACGGTCCGCAAACGGGCCGACTGTAATGAAGGGCTAAATTTGGCCCACTAGCAGAAAATGACAGCAACGGGCCGTATGTAACCGAATGCTGCAAATGAGCCCAAGAATCAATGGGCCCTGAGAAGGCCGAAAGATAACTTGGGCTGGAAATGGCCCAATGGAATAATGGGCCTTTAATGGGTATAAAGTGATACACTGTTCATTACGGGCCAGTTTCACCACGGGCCGTTAATGGGCCAAGAGTTAGAAAGGTCCTCATATGGGCCGAAAGAAGTCATGGGCCACACATGGGCCGGAAGTTAAAACGGGCTGAATCATATTGGACGGCCCAGATGACGCTACTGGGCCTAATTCGGATAGGGCGTAACGGGCCCTGGATTAGCGGGTTGTAAATGGGCTATATGCGAACAGGCCGTTAACAGGCTTTCCGTGGGCCGACCCGCCACCTTTTGACCAAGTCAAACGGGCCGGCCTTTTCACAGGAATGGGCCTCTGTTGGGCCGTACCATGTGTCGCCGTATCATAGGCGCCTTCGGTCCAATGAGCGGATGACATCTGTCCCAACGGTGAGCCGACATGTGTTTGCTCCAGCCAATGATGATTTTACACATGGAAAATCCCTATTGGTCTAGGCTGTTAACGGGTTATCGGATCCAAAACCCGACCCGATAGCTTAACGGCGTTCCGTTACGGTGGATGCCACGTGTCGGTCACCCTTGACGAAAGCAGTGTTGTGACGCGCGATTTATCATCATGGAAGTGGACACTTCCGTGATGATAATTTTGGTAATGTCATGGAACACTTCTACGACAGCACAGGTATGACTATCTTGATTCTGTCATAAATTTGTCATGGATGTACATGCATGATAAAAAATGCGACCTACTGTGACAAACACGTATCATCACGGAAGTATATTTTTTTTGTAGTGGTTGTCAGTGATGATGCGATTGGGTACCCCAAACCGACTCACAAGGCTCCTGATGAACTTGACTGCTGAGCCAGCCGGGATGGTGCGGACAACTTCCACTTCTGCCCACTTAGTGAATTTGTCGATGGCGACGTAAAGGTAGCGATAGCCCCCTGGTGCCCGAGGAAATGGGCCAAGGATGTCCAGTCCCCAAACAGCGAACGACCACGAGATGGGAATGGTCTGAAGGCCCTGAGCTGGCTGGTGAATTTGCTTGGTGTGGAACTGGCAGGCTTCACAAGCCCTCACCAGCTCGATTGCATCGTTGAGTGCTATTGGCCAATAGAAACCGCTGCGAAACGCCTTGCCGACGAGTGTGCGCGAAGACAAGTGGTGCCCGCAGTATCCACCGTGAATGTCCGCCAGCAGCTATTTTCCTTGCTCCCTGGAGATGCAACATAGAGCAACGTCATTCGGCCGCTTTCGGTAGAGCTCTCCGTCTTGGATGATGTAGGCCGTGGCCTGCTGTACCACGCGCTCCGCGTCCTCCTCCTTCTCCGGCAGGGTCCCTTGCATCAAGTTATCCTTGAACTCTGCGGTCCAACATCCCTCCTGAGGCTCCAGCGCCAAGAGTAAGCGTGCCCCTGAGGTTGGGCCATAGGGCGGGGCTCCTGAGGCAGGCGGTTGAGGGAGCTCCTCCCTAGGCTGTGCTGTGATTGATAGTGACGGCGCCACCGAGGGTATGAAGAGTCGCTCCTCGAAGACGCCGGGCTCCTGAGGGAGCCGCCTGGACGCCCTCTTGGCGATGTCATCAGCCTCTGAAAGGTCGCTCCTGCGTTGCGCAGCCCGAACGGCATGTAGGTATAGCAGTACAATCCGCACGGGGTCAGGAAGGCCGTTTTCTCCACGTCTTCTACCGCCATCTTGATCCGGTGATAGCCCGAGAAGGCATCCAGGAAGCACAATAGGTCACACTCAGCAGTGGAGTCGACGATCTGGTCGATGCGAGGGAGCGGGAATGGATCCTGCGGGCAGGCCTTGTTGAGGTTCGTGAAGTCGACACACATGCGTTCCTTTCCCCCCTTTTTTGGCACGACAACAGGGTTGGCCAGCCACTCAGGATAGCGGACCTCGCGAATGATGCATGTTGCCTCTAACTTGCGGGTTTCTTGGACGATGAAGGCCTGCTTTTCAGTGGACTGCCGCCTTGCCTTCTGCTTCACGGAGCACACGTTGGGGCACACGTTGAGATGATGTTCAATCACATCCCTTGGGACTCCTGCCAGCTGATCAGGTTCCCATGCAAACACCTTCTTGTTTGCATGCAGGAACTTCACCAAGGCCTCCTCCAGCTCAGGCTCGAGGTTGGCGCCTATGGTGAAGGTGGCGCCAGTGGATCCATCCTCGTCGACCGGTACCTACTTGGTCTCTGCCTTGTCTTGGCAGAATAGCTACTTCTTCTTAGTCGACGCAGCCCCCTTGGGCTCGAGGACATCTGCGCTGGCCGGCTTCGCCACCGCGGCCGTCTTGAAAGCAAGCTTGAGCGCCTGCGGCGCATCCCTTGTGTCTCCAGACACGGTAAGGACGCCGCTGCTCCCGGGCATCTTCATGAGGTTGTACGTCGGGTGAGTCGCTGCCATAAACTGGGCCAAGGCCGGGTAGCCGAGGATGGCGTTGTACGGGAGGCTGATGGGGGCGATGTTGAAGTTGATCAGCTCCGTGTGGAAGTTGTCGTGGGTGCCGAAGGTCACCGGGAGGCGGATCTGCCCCAGGGAGCCGGTGGAACCGCCTCCGATGCCCGAGAAGGGCCTGTTGGGTTGAAGCCGCTCTAGCAGCACGTGGAGGAGGCTGAAGGCCTCCACCGAGAGCACGTTGAGGCCAGCACCACCGTCGATGAGGGTCCTGGTGACGTCCACCTGGCAGATGGTGGGGGTGCATAGCATCGGGAGTGCGCCCGAACAGGCGGTGTTGGAGGGGTGATCATCGAGCTGAAGGTCAAATCAGCCTTGGGTGCCACCCAGCCCGGGGGGGTTTCTCGGCGCTTGAGGACGGCACCGATCTGGCGGACGAATGGCTTGACGTGGCGGCTCAAAGGTGGCGCCTGCGATCCGCCTAGGATGGCCGCGACGACTGGGGGTGCCGGCGCAACATGATGGGCGAGGAAGAGGTTGCGCAACTCCTCCCAGGAGGCCACAGAAGCCGCTGGCAGGTGGAGCAGCCACATGCGCGGGACGCTGTTGAGGGCCATGGGCAGCCAGTTCGCCATGACCTTGTCGTCGCCTCCGGCCTTGAGGACGGCTTCTTCATATGCCAGGAGGAAGGCTAGCGGGTCGGCCGTGCCGTCATAGCACGGTGGCATGTCCATCTTGAACTTGTCCGGCCACTGCACCTGTCGCAAGGTGGGGGCCAGGGCTCGGAGCCCACTGGTTTCCGCGCCGGCGTTGACAGCCGGAGCGGGCGACGCGTTGGCCGCCATGAGGGTAGAGCGTGGTGCTGATAGGGAACGGGCCGACGGAAGGGAGAGCTCCGGTGCACCCCTACCCGGCGCACCAAATGTAGGATGTTGGGTTCCGGCAGATCCTGAAGGTTCGAGCACTGGGGTGCGCATGAAGATCTCTCCCCTACCGATCTACGTCCGATCGCCTCGTGAGATCTAGGCTGAAAAGGATGAACAACACAAGGGACACAAGATTTATACTGGTTCGAGCCACCGTTGTGGTGTAATACCCTACTCCAGTGTGTAATGTGGTGGATTGAATCGGGGCTGGTGATGAACAGTACAAGGGGAGAACGGCCTCGCGAGAGGTGTTCTTGAGCTGGTGCGATGAACTGCTTGGGTGAGTTCGACCGCCTCTCTCTCTCTCTGAATATCTGATCCCAAAATCTCCCTTTTCTACTGTGGTGGCTAGACCTATTTATAGAGGCCCTGGGCCTCTCCCCAAATATTGAGCGGGAAGGACGCCAACATTGGCCATTTCGAAGGGGAACATCTAGTACAAGTTATCCTGACTAAAGTTGGTCTTCGGCTGCCAAAAGCACTGGTGATGATGCTGTCTTGGGCTCCACGGTGACCTCCATCCTGCTGTTCCACTGGTCTTGGTCTTGTTGCACCGAAATGGCAACATTTGCTTGATGCCTCGGTACTCCACGTCTGTGCTTGCCCCCCTTGCACCAAAGAGGAAACAAGGACACTGCACAGGCCGGCGCCCACCTGGTCTCGATCGTCATGGCTTGCGTCACGAGCACCTCGCGAGGTACCCTGCCTTGATCTCTCCGCCTCCCCGCGAGCCTGCCTGACGAGGTCGTCCCTGAGGAAGCCTTGCATCGTCTGCCCAGCGAGGCTTGGCCCCTCGCGAGGGTCTTGAGTCTTGTGCTGATGAAAACGGTCCATACTGGGCCACCACTTGAGCCACGCCGCAGGCCGCAGGCAGGCAAGTCTGGGGACCCCCGTTCCCAGAACACCGACAATTGTTGTATTGTGAATTACCTTTCAGACCATTTATATTATATGTTTAATTTATATTACGATTCTCAGATTATATATTGTTGAAAATCAAGAATTTGCAAGGCTCCAAAAAATTGCGGTATCACGAGGCTTCCGGCGTGGAACAAATCCTGTAAATTCGCCCCGCACATGTTTTGCAGGACGAGTATACTGGATCTATTTTGCGAGAGGCCTAGTGGTGCCACAATATTTTACGGGAGACCCTTAAATGATATTTGTAGGGCAAGGTTTTATCGGGTCTGCTAGAGATGCTCTTTGGGCATCAGTAGTATGTAAAGGCAGCATTGCCTCTAACATGGGCCCCACGCATATGCCTCCATCCGTAGCAAAAATCTACGTGGTGTATAGGACAACACTCGACATTTAAGGTGGCCTCCACAACATAATTAAATATTATTTCTCCACAATCGGCTTTTCTTATGTTTCTATCCCCAGCCGAAATGTGTGGTGATACGTCTCCAATGTATCTATAATTTATGAAGTATTTATGTCATGTTTACAACAATTTTATATGGTTTGGGTGTAATTTTATATAATTTAAATAGAACTAACCCGAACTGACACTGTTTTCAGCAGAACTACCGTGGTGTCGTTTTTGTGAAAAAATAAAAGTTCTCAGAATGGCTGAAACTTTTTGACGATTTTTTGGGAACAAAAGAGACCACTGAAGCTTCGTGGGATGACAAGAAGAGCAACAAGGTGCCCGCGAGGCACCAGGGCGCGCCCAAGGGTCGGCTTGCCATGATGCCTTGTGGGCCCATCTTAGCCCATCTTCGCGTGAGATGGACGCCAAAAAATTCTATAATTAGAGAAACCCCCATAAATAATCGTAGAACTTGCACTCCACTACCCCAAGCCTTTGTACCTCCACGATCTCATCTACAGCCCTTCTCCGGCACCCTGCTGGAGGGGAAAATCATCACCGGAGGCCATCTTCATCATCCCAATGCTCTCCATGACGGGGAGGGGGGTAGTTCACGCTCGAGGCTTGGGGTATGTACAAGTAGCTATGTGTTTGATCTCTCTCTCATGTTCTTGATTTGGCACGATCTTGATGTACCGCGAGCTTTGTTAATATAGTTGGATCATATGGTGTTTCTCCCTCTCCATCTTGTTGTGATGAATTGAGTTTTTACCTTTGGGGTTTCACTATTATCGGATTGAATACTTTTATGGATTTGAGAACACTTGATGTATGTCTTGCATGTGGATACCCGTGGTGACAATGGGGTGTTCTATTGATTCACTTGATGTATATTTTGCCAATCAACTTGCAGGTTCCCGAGGTGACATTGGGGTAAACTATGCATAGGGGTTGATGCACGTTTTCGTCCTACTTGCTCTGGTAGAAATCTTGGGGCACTCATTGAAGTTCTTTGTGTTGGATTGAATATTATGAATCAGAAGCTGTTTGATGTGTATCGTATAATTGACTCGCGGATACTTGTGGTGACATTAGAGTATCTAGGTGACATTAGAGTTGGTTGTTGTGTATCATATGGTGTTATTTTAGTATGAACTCTAGGGTTGTTTGTGACACTTATAGTAATAGCTCAAAAGATTGATCGGAAAGAATAACTTTGAGGTGGTTTTGCACCCTACAAACAATTTCATCTTATGTTCTCCGCTTTATAAGAACTCTGGAGCAATTCTTTATTGCACATTGAGGGATGGTTATATGATTCAATTATGTTAGCAGTGTTGAGAGATTGCACTAGCGAAAGTATGAACCCTAGGCCTTGTTTCTAAGCATTGCAATACCGTTTGTGCTCCATTTTATCATTTTCTACCTTGCTATTTTTATATTTTCAGATTACAAAAACCTATATTTACTATCCATACTACACTTGTATCACCATCTCCTCGCCAAACTAGTGCACCTATACAATTTTTCATTGCATTGGGTGTGGCAGGGACACGAGAGATTTCTTGTATTTGATTGCAGGGTCATTCGAGAGAGGCCATCTTCATCCTACACCTCACACAGATTGATAAACCTTAGGTTATCCACTTGAGAAAAAATTGTTACTGTTCTACAAAAATCTGCACTTGGAGACCCAACATGAGTCACCAAAAACAAGTTGTGTAGTAGACATCATGTGGCCAGACACACAATGCATGCTACAAGAGGGGCCCTTAGATTTTTTTTAATCAATGGTGGTGGCCTCTAACGTTGGAGGCGACTCTAACATATATTTGGCTCAAGGAGATGGATGCACTGTATGAAGGCTGCCTCTACGCGTAGAGAGAATCATTAGAGGCGGTAAATTTTAGACACTGCGGGTGCTTTTAATGGATTGATTTCTGAAAAAAGGCCGAAGCCAAAAGAAATGTTTATCTTTTTTGTTTTCGGATTTTCTCTGTTAGACAGAGTGTTAAGTGGCCGCTATAGGCTTTTAGGGCGGAATTCAGTTTACGGGACCTTGTAGTTTTAAGTGCACTTTGTGTGTTTTATGTACTGCTTAAATAAGGAAAATATGCATAATAATACTTCAAATTAATGTTAATGATGATGAATTTGTGATGGGCATATTTGTCTTTAGGCATTTTTCCTTTTTTTTGTAGTGCACTTTCAATGATGTTATCCATATAATTTTATGCATCACTAATAAGTTTAAAATTCCCTAAAATCATGTTTTAATTTTGTGAATAAAATGAAATTAACATAATTTTTTAGAAAGTTTTGATGTGGTACGGATATAAATGTCATTTAGACCATTTTTTAATGCTAGTCAGATTAAGTGTCATTTTAATGATGAATTAAATTTTTTATTACATTTTATTTGGGAAAGTTATGATTTGCCCCTAAAAGATTCTGAATATTTTATTTCAAAATTGTAGTTGAGTGTGGCACTTATGTTGATGCCATCCTTATCCCATTTTTATGTGATCATTCCTAGTGGACATAGACTACCTTAAGAAAAATGATGATTACCATGTGTTTCGGTTTCCCGCACCATATCGTACAACAATGTTTGGCCAATATTTATCAAGGGAAATGAAAGTATTATGTTGGTGCATTCTTTGTTATCTAATGCAACTGGTAGAATGCCCATGCGTTACTACATGCTAGAAGGCATATAAATGAATTTAAAAATTGATTAAAGTCATCTGAAGGTCAAATCACATTTCTTTCTCATACGTCCGGGCGTGTTCTGACATCAAACGGGCGTCCAGTGGGCTCCGTGAAGTTCAACCGTCTGGACAGTCCGTCCTCCCCAAATCCAGCCCATATATGGATGAAATATGGTTTTTCAAACTATTTCATACGTTATCTCCAACAAACGGTTCCAATACAAAAAAACACCCACGACGCACACTTCCTTTTTCCTATAGGACCCTCCCTTCCCCCTTCCCGCTCGATTACCCGCTGTAGCAGGATACTTCTCGCTGGAGCCCTCTCATTTAAAACTGGATGACTGATGTCTGCTAGACTACATTGGTATTTCCCCAGAGAGAAAGGGATAATGCAGAACAACGACGGTAGGTATTGCCCTCGGTGATGAGACCAAGGTTATCGAACCAGTATGAAAACCAAGCAACACTATGTAAACAACACCTGCACACAAATAACAAATACTCGCAACCCGACATGTTAAAGGGGTTGTCAATCCCTTCGGGTAACGATGCTAGAAATTGGCACACGGACGTGAGAAAGTTGTAATAGTTTGATAGGTCGAACACCAAATAAAATAAAGTGCAGCAATGTATTTTTGTATTTTTGGTTTAATAGATCTGAAAATAAAAGCAAAGGAAAATAGATAGCAAAGGCAAATATATTAAAGAAGAGACCCGGGGGCCGTAGGTTACACTAGTGGCTTCTCTCAAGAAAAATACCAAGCGGTGGGTAAACAAATTACTATTGGGCAATTGATAGAACTTCAAATAATCATGACAATATCGAGGCAATGATCATTATATAGGCATCGCGTCCAAGATTAGTAGACCGACTCCTGCCTGCATCTACTACTATTACTCCACACATCGACCGCTATCCAGCATGCATCTAGTGTATTAAGTTCATGGAGAAATGGAGTAATGCAATAAGAATGATGGCATGATGTAGACAAGATCTATTTATCTAGAAATATATCCCATCTTGTTATCCTTAATGGCAACGATACATATGTGTCGGTTCCCCTTCTGTCACTGGGATCAAGCACCGTAAGATCGAACCCATCACGAAGCACCTCTTCCCATTGCAAGATAAATAGATCAAGTTGGCCAAACAAAACCCAAATATCAAAGAAGAAATACGAGGCTATAAGCAATCATGCATATAAGAGATCAAAGAAGAGTCAAATAACTTTCATGGATAAAAAGATAGATCTGATCATAAACTCAAAGTTCATCCGATCCCAACAAACACAATGCAAAAAGAGTTACATCATATGGATCTCTAGGAGACCATTGTATCGAGAATCAAAAGAGAGAGAGGAAGCCATCTAGCTCCTAACTATGGACCCGAAGGTCTACAAAAGACTACTCATGCATCATTGGTGAGGCACCAATGGACATGATGAACCCCTCCGTGATGGTGTCTAGATTGGATCAGTTGGTTCTGGAACTTGCAGTGGCTGGAATTGATTTCCGTCGAGTCCCCTAGGGTTTCTGGAACATTGGGGGTATTTATAGAGTAAAGAGGCGGTCCGGGCGGCACCCGAGGTGGGCACAACCCACCAGGGCGCGCCTGGGCCTCCAGGCGCGCCCTGGTGGGTTGTGTTCCCCTCGAAGCTCCCCCTAGGCGCTTCTTCGGCCCATTGGATGTCTTCTGGTCCAAAAATTAAATCCACAAAATGTTTCGCTGCGTTTGGACTCCGTTTGGTATTGATTTCCTATGATGTAAAAAACATGCAAAAACAGCAACTGGCACTTGGCACTATGTCAATAGGTTAGTACCAAAAAATGATATAAAATGACTATAAAATGATTATAAAACATCCAAGAATGATAATATAATAGCATGGAACAATCAAAAATTATAGATACGTTGGAGACGTATCGGCATCCCCAAGCTTAATTCCTGGTCGTCCTCGAGTAGGTAAAGGATAAAAACAGAATTTTTGATGTGGATGCTGCCTAACATGTCATCTCATATTATTTTCTTTGTAGCATGGACATTTGGACTCTTTTATGGTTCAAAGCAATAGTCTAGTTTTGACATGAGGACTTAAATACTCAAGCATACCAACAAGCAACCATGTCTTTCAAAATATCAATGCTAAAATAAGTTATCCCTAGCCCATCATGCTCAATCATTGATCCATTCATGAAACACACTCGCATATTAACTACACCCAATGCTCAAGCACGATCATAGTGCCCCCTAGTTGGTGCTTTATAAGAGAAGATGGAGACTCAAATTAAAAATAAAAATTACATAAAGTAAAAGAAAGGCCCTTCGCGGAGGGAAGTAGGGATTTGTTGAGGTGCCTGAGCTCAAAGCGAAAATTGAGAGATAAAAACATTTTGAGAGGCATTATTTTCCTACCAACAAAGACGACTTAGAGCTCCCAACACTTTGCATGCTAGATATATCATAGGCGGTTCCCAAAAAGAAAATAAAGTTTATTCCTTTTTCAACCATACTTTCACTTTCCATGGCTAACCGTATCCACGGGTGCCCTCCATACCAATAGTTTCCAAGGAATTTATTATTTGACAAAATAAAGTAAATTCATTTTTCATTTCAGGACTGGGCATCCCTAATACCTTTGCCTTACTCTTGTGCAATGACAAGTGAATAAACAATCATCGTGAGAATAACACATCTAGCATGGAAAATATTCGCCACCCCTCACCGCCCCGCGAGCGGTACGAGCACACAAAAGAGAAATTTATTTTGAAAAATAGAGATGGCACATACAAATTTTCTTAGAATGGCAAAAGAGTACCGCATATAGGTAAGTATAGTGGACTCATGTGGCAAAACTAGTTTAAAGGATGTTGGATGCACAAGTAGTGATCATACTTAGTGCAAGATGAAGGCTAGCAAAAGATTGAGAAGCGACCAACCAAGAAACAAATAATCTCATGAGAAAGCATGAGCATAATTAACACTGAATAATGCACCACAAGTAGGATGTAATTTCATTGCATGACTATTGACTTTCGTGCTTGCATAGGGAATCACAAACCTTAACACCAATATTCTTACGAAAGCATAATTACTCATCAACATGACTCACATATCACATCATCATATCTCAAAACTATTACAAGGAATAAAGTTTATTTTGTCCAATGATCTTCATGAAAGTTTTTATTATATCCTTCTTGGATATCTATCACTTTGGGACTAATTTTCATGTGTTGCTTTTGATAAGCTCAAACAAATATAAGTGAAGATCATGAGCATAATATTTCTTTCTCTCAAATTAATTTAAGTGAAGCAAGAGAGAATTTCTTAAAAAAATTACTAACTCTCAAATAGATAGAAGTGAAGCAAGAGAGCATTTCTTAAAAAAATACTAAAGAACACCGTGCTAAAAATATATAAGTGAAGCATTAGATCAATTCCACAGCTCATAAAAAATTAAGTGAAGCATAGAGAGCAATTCTAACAAGTCATTACATAATTTTGGCTCTCTCAAATATGCGTGTCCAGCAAGGATTCAAGACTTAAAACAAAAATCAAAACAAGCAAAGACTCATATCATACAAGACGCTCCAAGCAAAACTCATAGTATGTGACGAATAAAAATATAGCTTCGAGTAAAATACCGATGGTCGTTAGAAGAACGAGGGGATGCCACTCGGGGCATCCCCAAGCTTAGTTGCTTGCTTCTATTTTGATAATAGCTTGGGATGCCATGGGAATCCCCACGTTTAGGCTCTTCTTACTCCTTATTCCTTCATCCATTGTAAGATCACCCAAAACTTGAAAACTTCAATCACACAAAACTCAACAAAACCTTCGTAAGATCCGTCAGTATAAGAAAACAAATCACTACTATAAGTACTGTTGAAAACCCAAACATATTTTATACTTGCATTATATCTAATGTATTCCAACTTTTCTATGGCAAAAAATCTTCAAAGGAAACCATAGAATCGTCAAAACAAGCACACAACGCAAAGAAAACAGAATATGTCAAAAACAGAACAATCTGTAACAATATGGATATTTAGAATACTTCTGAAACTCCAAAAATTCTGAAATATTAGAACGGCCTGAGAAATTTGTATACTAATCTTCTGCAAAAAGAATTGGTATTTTATCACACTTCTGTTAAAAATCAAAATTACTTTCGTGAGCACGAAAGTTTGTGTTTTCAACAAGATCAAACAACTATCACCCAAGAAGATCCTAAAGGCTTTACTTGGCACAAACACTAACTAAAACACAAAAAACACAATCATAATAGTAGCATAATTTTGCAAACACTCAAGAACATAAAGCAAAAGACAAAAATAAATTGTATTCATTGGGTTGCCTCCCAATAGGCTCTTCTTTTATAGCCAATAAGATAGGCTGTGAGATTTCAATGATGCTCAAAAGAAAGATAGTAACTGAAGCATAAAGAGAGCATCATGTAGCATGTGACAAACACATTTAAGTCTAACATACTCCCTATGCATAGGCATTTTATAGGAAAACAAAATATCAAGACAAGAAACATCTAACATATGCAAAGAAGAGGAATAAAACATTGACGATCTCAACATAATGACAGGTAACTTAGTAACATGATAATTTCTACAACATATTTTCCTCTCTCATAATAATTACATGTAGGATCATAATCAAATTCTACAATATAGCTATCAAATAAAATTTCCTCTTCATGATCCACATGCATGCAAAGTTGACACTCTTCCAATATAGTGGGATTATCATCAAATAAAGTCATGACCTCTCCGAGCCCACCTTTATCAAAAAATTCATAAGACTGAACACTCTCCAAATATGTGGGATTAATTTTTGCTAAACTTGACACTCTTCCAAAACCACTTTTAATATTATCGCAAGCATATTTCTCATGAGGTTTAAATAAATTTTCAAGATCATAAGAATCATTATCACCCCAATCATGATCATTGCAACAAGTAGTGGACATAGTAAAATTAGCATCCCCAAGCTTGGGGTTTTGCATATTATTAGCACAATTGACATTAATATAATTTATAGTAAAATCATTGCAATCATGCTTTTCATTCAAAGAGCTATCATGAATGACTTCATAAATTTCTTCATCTCAATTTTTAGATTCACGAATCTCAAGCAAAACTTCATAAAGATAATCTAGTGCACTTGACTCACTAGCATTGGTTCATTGTGATTGGATCTTTTGATAAGATTATCAAGTGTATGGGGATCCATATTGATAGATTTTTAGCAAGCAAAGATGCAAGCATATAGAAAGCACATGGCAACACAAGCAAATAAAAGATCTGACAAAAAAAGGCGAACGAAAAAGAAGGCGAATAAAATGGCACATTTTTGTGAAGTGGGGGAGATGAAAACGAGAGGCAAATGGCAAATAATGTAAATTGTGAGGAGATGAGATATGTGATTAGGAAACCTGGTAGATGTTGATGATGTCTCCCCGGCAATGGTGCCAAAAATTGGCATGTGGCCGGGAGACTATCTTGACGTGATCCTCCCCGACAATGGCACCAGAAATTCCTTTTGATGTCTGCTAGACTATGTGGTATTTTCCCAAAGAGGAAGGGATGATGCAGCACACCGGTGATAGGTAGTTCCCTCAGTGATCAGACAAAGGTTATCGAACCAGTAGGAGAACCAAGCAACAGTACATAAACAACACCTGCACACAAATAACAAATACTCGCAACCCGATGTGTTAAAGGGGTTGTCAATCCCTTTTGGGTAACGGCGCCAGAAATTGGCACACGGACGTGAGAAAGTTGCAATAGTTTGATAGATCGAACGCCAATTAAAATAAAGTGCAGCAAGGTATTTTTATATTTTTGGTTTAATAGATCTGAAAATAAAAACAAAGGAAAATAGATCGCAAAGGCAAATATATTAAAGAAGAGGCCCGGGGGCCATAGGTTTCACTAGTGGCTTCTCTCGAGAAAAATAACAAATGGTGGGTAAACAAATTACTGTTGGGCAATTGATAGAACTTCACATAATCATGACGATATCTAGGCAATGATCATTATATAGGCATCACGTCCAAGATTAGTAGACCGACTCCTGCCTACATCTACTACTATTACTCCACACATCGACCGCTATACAGCATGCATCTAGTGTATTAAGTTCATGGCGAAAGGAAGTAATGCAATAAGAAAGATGACATGATGTAGACAAGATCTATTTATGTAGAAATAGACCCACCTTGTTATCCTTAATGGCAACGATACATACGTGCCGGTTCCCCTTCTGTCACTGGGATCAAGCACCGTAAGATCGAACCCATCACAAAGCACCTCTTCCCATTGCAGGATAAATAGATCAAGTTGGCCAAACAAAACCCAAATATTGGAGAATAAATACGAGGCTATAAGCAATCATGCATATAAGAGATCAAAGAAGACTCAAATAACTTTCATGGATAAAAAGATAGATCTGATCATAAACTCAAAGTTCATTCGATCCCAACAAACACACTGCAAAAAGAGTTACATCATATGGATCTCCAAGAGACCATTGTATTGAGAATCAAAGGAGAGAGAGCAAGCCATCTAGCTACTAACTACGGACCCGAAGGTCTACAAAAGACTACTCACGCATCATCGGAGAGGCACCAATGGACATGATGAACCCCTCTGTGATGGTGTCTAGATTGGATCCGGTGGTTCTGGAACTTGCGGTGGCTGGAATTGATTTTCGTTGACTCCCCTAGGGTTTTTGGAATATTGGGGTATTTATAGAGTAAAGGGGCAGTCCGAGCGGCACCCGAGGTGGGCACAACCCACCAGGGCGCGCATGGGCCTCCAGGCACGCCCTGGTGGGTTGTGCTCCCCTCAAAGCACCCCCAGGTGCTTCTCCGACCCACTGGATGTCTTCTGGTCGAAAGAAAATCCACAAAAAGTTTCACTGCATTTGGACTCCGTTTGGTATTGATTTCCTGCGATGTAAAAAACATGCAAAAAACAGCAACTGGCACTTGGCACTATGTCCATAGGTTAGTACCAAAAAAATGATATAGAATGACTATAAAATGATTATAAAACATCCAAGAATGATAAATAACAGCATGGAATAATAAAAAATTATAGATACGTTGGAGATGTATCAATGACACGCACCTAACATTCACCATGTCGCCATATCCCCTTCGCACCGTACTTACAAGGACAACCGGGAGGAGTTACTCGCCAACCGCCCCGCTCTCGCTCTGATCTCCTCCCGTGTTTGTTCTGATCTGCCACCGCCATCATGTGGGAGGACTTGTGCGCCACCCATGAAGCCCTCTCGAGCCAAGAAGGAAGATCCAATGTCTCGAGTCATTGCCATGTTCTAACATAAAGTTGAATGTCGTGCATTTGTCGGTGTTCTGGGAATGGGGGTACCCAGAATTGCCTGCCTGCGGCCCACGGCGCAGCTCCACCGACGGCCTGGTATGACCTAGCTTCGGCATCAACAACCCAAGACCCTCGCGAGGGACCAAGCCTCGCGAGGCGGATGACACCAAGACCTCTGCAAGGAGCGGCCACCTAAAGCTGGCCCCCGAGGAGCGGAGATTTCTATTCAAGCCTCACCTCGCGAGGTGCCGATGACATGAGCCATGACGACCAAGTCCAGGCAGGCTCCAGCGGGCACAGAGTACCAGTTTCCTCTTTGGTGCTAAGGAGGCAAGCGTAGGCGCGGAGTCCCGAGGAATCAGCCAAAGGTTTCCATTCCGCTGCAACAAGACCAAGACCGCCAGGACGGCAGGACGGAGGTCATCGTCGAGCCCACCACGGCGTCACGACCAGAGGCTTTTGCTGGCAAATACTACTTTTGTTAGGATAGCATGTATTAGTTGTCTCCCTTCAAATTTGGCCATTGTGGGATCCCTTCCCGCCTTCATTTGGGAAGAGGACCGAGGCCACTATGTATAGGACGTAGCCACCACCATAGAGAGATCCATTCCACCTCGATCAGCTGACCAACTCACTTGAGCTCAAGAACACTCCTCCTCGCGAGGTTGTTCTCCCACTGTACTAGTTCATTCTCAGCCCCATGAGGCTAATCCACCACAAAGGAGGAGTAGGGTTTTACCCCGCCAGGTCGCCCGAACCTGGGTAAACTGCCATGTCCCCTTTCCTTTGAGTTCATCGAGCTAGGCCGTGGGATTGGCGAGTAGGCAGACTGGGAAGGTTGAGTTCTTCGCACGCACCCCAGAGTTCAAACCTCACAAGGGTCCATGGAACCCGAAATCCGACATTTGGCGTGCCACGTAGGGGTGCGTCGGAGCCTCTCTTCCGCCAGTCGATTCACCACCGCTCCACCGCTTCCATGGCTGACGCTCGTCAAGCTCGTGCTGAGCGTCGGGCCGCTCTCGCTGCACGCGTCGCTCAGACGGCACCAGCGGGTGACGGATGCCCTCGCCATCCCCGTCGCCGGTGGCAAACGCTGCCACCAGCCCCGCGGGCCATGAACAGCAGGCCTTGTTGTTGCATCCTTCTGTGCGGAGGGACGGGCGCACCACCACTTCGTTGCTGACTCCAACTGCTTCATCTTCCCATGCTCATCGTGGCCCGGCGAACGCGTAGGCCGTGCTGCTCATGGCATGCAAGCTCCCGCGCTACCGCCCGGTCGACGACTTCTATGAGGCTGGCTCGACCACATTGTCGAGCTCGTCAGTGCCGCCAGAGAATCCGCTGCACCATCTCGCTCGCTGCCTCAACCACTGCCTCTTGCGGGTGACATAGCTCATGGAGCGCCTCCTCCACCTCCCAGGCAGGACGCCATCATCGATCGGCAGGAGGCTCCGCAGCATGATCTGTAGCGCTGGGCACCCGCGCGTGATGAGGCGAGCTGCCAAGTGGTGCAGCGTCCACAAGAAAATGCGCGTGCGCTTGATACGTCCATTTTGCATCATGCTTTTATATCAATATTTATTGCATTATGGGCTGTTATTACACATTATATCCCAATACTTATGGCTATTATCTCTTATTTTACAAGGTTTACCATGAAGAGGGGGAATGCCGGCAGCTGGAATTCTGGCTGGAAAAGGAGCAAACATTGGAAACCTATGTTGCACTACTCCAAAAATCCTGAAACTCCACGAAACCTATTTTTGGAATTAATAAGAATTATTGAGCGGAAGAAATACATCAGGGGGCCCACACCCTGTCCAGGAGGGTGGGGGGCGCGCCCACCCCTACTGGACGCGCCCCCTGTCTCCTGGGCCCCCTGGTTGCCCCCCGGTGTCCATCTTCTGCTATATGAGGGCTTTTACCCTAAAAAAATCGTGGGCAAGCTTACGGGATGAAACTCTGCCGCCACGAGGCGGAACCTTGGCGGAACCAATCTAGGGCTCCGGCGGAGCTGTTCTGCCGGGGACACTTCCCTCCGGGAGGGGGAAATCATCACCAACGTCATCACCAACGATCCTCTCATCGGGAGGGGGTCAATCTCCATCAACACCTTCACCAGCACCATCTCCTCTCCAAACCCTAGTTCATATCTTGTATCCAATCTTGTATCAAAACCACAAATTGGTACCTGTGGGTTGCTAGTAGTGTTGATTACTCCTTGTAGTTGATGCTAATTGGTTTACTTGGTGGAAGATCATATGTTCAGATCCTTTATGCATATTATTACTCCTCTAATTATGAACATGAATATGCTTTGTGAATAGTTACGTTTGTTCCTGAGGACATGGGTGAAGTCTTGCTATTATTAGTCATGTGAATTTGGTATTCGTTCGATATTTTGATGAGATGTATGCTGTCTTTTCCTCTAGTGGTGTTATGCGAACGTCGACTACATGACACTTCACCATTATTTGGGCCTAGAGAAAGGCATTGGGAAGTAATAAGTAGATGATGGGTTGCTAGAGTGACAAAAGCTTAAACCCTAGTTGATGTGTTGCTTTGTTAGGGGCTGATTGGGATCCATATGTTTAATGTTGTGGTTAGGTTTACCTTAATACTTCTTTTGTAGTTGCGGACGCTTGCAATAGGAGTTAATCATAAGTGGGATGCTTGTCCAAGTAAGGGCAATACCCAAGCACCGGTCCACCCACATATCAAATTATCAAAGTACCGAACGCGAATCATATGAACGTGATGAAAACTAGCTTGTCGATAATTCACATGTGTCCTCGGGAGCTTCTTTCTCATTATAAGAAACTGTCCAGGCTTATCCTTTGCTACATAAATGATTGGGCCACCTTGCTGCACTTTATTTACTTTATTTACTTGTTACCCGTTACTATTTATCTTATCACAAAACTATCTATTACCTACAATTTCAGTGCTTGCAGAGAAAACCTTACCGAAAACCACTTATCATTTCCTTCTGCTCCTTGTTGGGTTTGACACTCTTACTTATCGAAAGGACTACGATAGATCCCCTACACTTGTGGGTCATCAAGACTCTTTTCTGGCGCCGTTGTCGGGGAGTGTAGCGCTTTTGGTGAGTGGAACTTGTAAGGAAACATTTATATAGTGTGCTGAAATTTTCTGTTACTTGTCACTATGGAAACTAATCCTTTGAGGGGCTTGTTCGGGGTATCTTCACCCCGACCAGAAGAGAAAAGAGTTTCTCCTCAACCTACTGAACTTTTGGAAAATATATACTTTGAGATTCCTTCGGGTATGATAGAGAAACTGCTAGCTAATCCATTTGGAGGAGATGGAACATTGCATCCCGATTTACACCTTATCTTTGTGGATGAAGTTTGTGGATTATTTAAGCTTGTAGGTATTCCCGATGATGTTGTCAAAAGGAAGGTCTTCCCTTTATCTTTTAAGGGAGATGCATTGACATGGTATAGGCTATGTGATGATACGAGATCTTGGAATTATAAACGATTGAAGTTGGAATTTCACCAGAAGTTCTATCCTATGCATCTTGTTCATCGTGATCATAATTACATATATAATTTCTGGCCTTGCGAAGGAGAAAGCATCGCTCAAGCTTGGGGGAGGCTTAAATCTATGCTATATTCATGCCCCAATCATGAGCTCTCCTGGGAAATGATTATTGAAAAAATTTATGCTCGGCTTTCTCTTAATGATCGCAACCTGCTCGATACTTCCTGTTCTGGTTCTTATATGCTGAAGACTATTGATTTCAAATGGGACTTATTGGAAAGAATTAAGCACAACTCTGAACATTGGGGTTCCGATGATGGTAAGGATTTAGGTATGAAACCTAAGTTCGATTGTGTTAAATCTTTTATGGATACCGATGCTTTTCGTGGATTTAGCACTAAGTATGGACTTGACTCTGAGATAGTAGCTTATTTTTGTGAATCTTTTGCTACTCACGTTGATCTCCCTAAAGAGAAGTGGTTTAAATATAATCCTCATGTTGAAGTGAAAGTAGTTGCACCTATTACAGTTGAAGAAAAGACTATCACCTATAGTGATCCTATTGTTCCTACTACTTATGTTGAGAAACCTCCATTTCCTGTTAGGATAAAGGATCATGCTAAAACTTCGATTGTTGTTCGTAAGAGTAATACTAGGACTCATACACCTCCTGAGCAAATCAATGTTGAACCTAGTATTGCTATGGTTAAAGATCTCTTGGATGATGATTTAGATGGGCATGTTATTTATTTCTGTGATGAGACTGTTAATATTGCTAGACCAGATACTAAGATATATAGACCTTTCGTAGGCATGCCTGTTATTTCTGTTAAAATAGGAGATCATTGTTATCACGGTTTATGTGATATGGGTGCTAGTGCTAGTGCGATACCCTATGATCTATATAAAGAAATTATGCACGACATTGCACCTGTTGAATTAGAAGACATTGATGTTACCATTAAGCTTGCTAATAGGGATACCATTAAACCAGTTGGGATTGTTAGAGTGTTGAAGTTTTGTGTGGGAAGGTTAAATACCCTGCTGATTTTCTTGTTCTTGGCTCCCCACAAGATGATTTTTTTCCCATTATGTTTGGTAGACCCTTCTTGAATACCGCTAGTGCTAAGATTGATTGTGGAAAAGATACTGTCACCATTGGCTTATGGTATGTCTCATGAGTTTAATTTCGCTAAGTTTCGTAGACAACCTCGTGATAGGGAACCACCTAGTAAGGATGAGATTATTGGTCTTGCTTCTATTGCCGTGCCTCCTACTGATCCGTTAGAACAATATTTGCTAGACCATGAAAACGATATGTTTATGAACGAAAGAAGGGAAATAGATGAAGTGTTCCTTAAACAGGAACCTGTGCTGAAACATAACCTTCCCGTTGAAATTCTTGGGGATCCTCCTCCACCCAAGGGTGATCCCGTGTTTGAACTCAAACCATTACCTGTTAATCTTATGTATGCTTATCTTGATGAAAAGAAAACATATCCTGTTATTATTAGTGCTAACCTTTCAGAGCAAGAAGAAGAAAGATTATTGAAAACTCTGAAGAAGCACCGAGCAGCTATTGGATATACTCTGGATGATCTTAAGGGCATTAGTCCCACATTATTCCAACACAAAATTACAATGGAGAAAGATGCCAAACCAGTTAGAGATCCTCAACGATGACTAAATCCCAAGATGAAGGAAGTGGTAAGAAAGGAGATACTAAAGCTCCTTGAGGCAGGTATAATTTATCCCGTTGCTGATAGTGAATGGGTAAGCCCTGTCCATTGTGTTCCTAAAAAGGGAGGTATTACCGTTGTTCCTAATGATAAAGATGAATTGACCCCGCAAAGAATTATTACAGGTTATAGGATGGTAATTGATTTCCATAAGTTAAATAAAGCTACTAAGAAAGATCATTGCCCTTTACCTTTCATTGATCAAATGCTAGAAAGACTATCCAAACACACACATTTTTGCTCTCTAGATGGTCATTCTGGTTTCTCTCAAATACCTATGTCAGCGAAGGATCAATCTAAAACTACTTTTACTTGCCCTTTTGGTACTTTTGCTTATAGACGTATGCCTTTTGGTTTATGTAATGCACCTGCTACCTTTCAAAGATGCATGATGGCTATATTCTCTGATTTTTGTGAAAAGATTTGTGAGGTATTCATGGATGATTTCTCCGTTTATGGATCCTCTTTTGATGATTGTTTGAGCAACCTTGATCGAGTTTTGCAGAGATACGAAGACACTAGTCTCGTCCTGAATTGGGAAAAGTGTCACTTTATGGTTAATGAAGGCATTGTCTTGGGGCATAAGATTTCCGAGAGAGGTATTGAAGTTGACAAAGCCAAAGTTGATTCTATTGAAAAGATGCCATGTCCCAAGGACATAAAAGGTATAAGAAGTTTCCTTGGTCATGCCGGTTTTTATAGGAGGTTCATTAAGGACTTTTCTAAAATCTCTAGGCCTCTGACTAATTTATTGCAAAAAGATATTCCTTTTGTTTTTGATGATGATTGTGTAGAAGCATTTGAAATACTTAAGAAAGCTTTGATCACCACACCTATTGTTCAGCTAGCTGATTGGAATTTACCTTTTGAAATTATGTGCGATGCTAGTGATTATGCTATAGGTGTTGTTCTAGGGCAAAGAGTCGATAGGAAATTGAATGTTATCCAGTATGCTAGTAAGACTCTTGATACCGCCCAGAGAAATTATGCTACTACTGAAAAAGAGTTCTCAGCAGTTGTGTTTGCATGTGATAAGTTTAGACCTTATATTGTTGATTCCAAAGTTACTATTCACACTGATCATGCTGCTATTAAAGATATTATGGAAAAGAAAGATGCTAAGCCTAGGCTCATTAGATGGGTTCTCTTGCTCCAAGAATTTGACTTGCATATTATTGATAGAAAGGGAGCTGAGAACCCCGTTGCTGACAACTTGTGTAGGCTAGAGAATGTTCTTGATGACCCACTGCCTATTGATGATAGCTTTCCTGATGAACAATTAGCGGTCTTTAATTCTTCTCGTACTGCTCCTTGGTATGTTGATTATGCTAATTATATTGTTGCTAAATTTATACCTCCTAGTTTCACATACCAGCAAAAGAAAAATTTCTTTTATGATTTAAGACATTACTTCGGGATGACCCACACCTTTATAAAGAAGGAGTAGATGGTGTTATTAGACATTGTGTGCCTGAGCATGAACAGGAACAGATCCTATGCAAGTGTCACTCTGAATCTTATGGAGGACACCGCGCTGGAGATAGAACTGCACACAAGGTACTACGATCTGGTTTTTATTGGCCTACTCTCTTCAAAGATGCTCGTAAGTTTGTCTTATCTTGTGATGAATGTCAAAGAATAGGTAACATTAGTAGACATCAAGAAATGTCTATGAATTATTTTCTTGTTATTGAACCGTTTGATGTTTGGGGCTTTGATTATATGGGACCTTTTCCTGGCTCTAATGGTTATACACATATTTTAGTTGCTGTTGATTATGTTACTAAGTGGGTAGAAGCTATTCCAACTAGTAGTGCTGATCATAACACTTCTATTAAAATGCTTAAAGAAGTTATTTTTCCGAGGTTTGGAGTCCCTGGATATCTTATGACTGATGGTGGTTCACATTTTATTCAGGGTGCTTTCTGTAAGATGCTTGCTAAGTATGATGTTAATCATAGAATCGCATCTCCTTATCATCCGCAGTCTAGTGGCCAAGTAGAGTTGAGCAATAGAGAGCTCAAATTAATTTTGCAAAAGACTGTGAATAGATCTAGAAAGAATTGGTCCAAAAAACTTGATGATGCATTATGGGCCTATAGAACTGCATATAAAAATCCTATGGGTATGTCTCCTTATAAGATGGTTTATGGAGAAGCTTGTCATTTACCCCTTGAACTTGAACATAAAGCATATTGGGCTATCAAAGAGCTCAATTATGACTTCAAACTTGCCGGTGAGAAGAGGTTGTTTGACATTAGCTCACTCGATGAATGGAGAACCCAAGCATATGAGAATGCCAAGCTATTCAAAGAAAAAGTCAAACGCTGGCATGACAAAAGGATACAAAAGCGTGAGTTTAACATAGGAGATTATGTGTTATTATTCAACTCTCGTTTAAGACTTTTTGTAGGAAAACTTCTCTCTAAAAGGGAAGGTCCCTACGTTATCGAGAAGGTCTATTGTTCTGGTGCCATAAAAATCAACAACTTCGAAGGCACAAGTCCAAGGGTGGTAAACGGTCAAAGAATTAAACATTATATTTTAGTTAATCCTATCAATGTTGAAACTAATATTGTTGAAACCGTAACCCCGGAGGAATACATAAGGGACACTTTCCAGAACGTTGCAGACTCCGAAAAGGAATAGGTATGTGGTACGGTAAGTAAACCGACTCCAAAACAACTCCAATGGCAATTTTTATTAGTTTTGGAATATTTAAGAATTTTAGGAAGAAAGAAGTAGTCCGAAAGGGACACGAGGCCCCCACGAGAGTGGAGGGCGCGCCCACCCTTACTGGGCGCGCCCCCCTGTCTCATGGGCACCTTGTGTGCCTCCCAGACTCCATTTTCTTGCACATTACGTATTTTGGTCGGTAAAAATTCATTATATATACTCCTGAAGGTTCTGACCACTGTATCATGCAAATATCCTCTGTTTTTGTTTCGTGTTGTTCCTGCTGCAGATTAGAGCAAGATGTCTTCTCAAGAGTCAGTCGGGGAGAGTCGGGTGTCCCACCCAACACCAGGTCCAGGAGCAAATAGTGATGCCTATCACTTTGGACCATCAACGGAGGATGAGATGGAGGCTGATTTGAAAAGGATAGATGCCATGGAGGAAGATCAAGAAGTTACCTCTCGTCTCCAAGCAGAATGCATGATGGGGGAACTACCTAACTTGGCTATTCCAACTTTGGTCATCCCTTCCAACTTTAGATTCCTTTCTTATGAAAATATGAAAAAGAGCTTAACTTGTTCTCCAGAAGCTATGCATCATCCTTGGGTAAAGGGAGCTTTGGCCGTTACGGGCAAGCTCCGTAAAGAAATTATGGACCTCAAACATCAAGTCAATAAGCTCGAGGAGGAGAACTTTATCCTAAGGGGCATCATCGCCAAGAATATCATAACGCCGACTGTGAAGAAGGAGACATAATTACATGGGTATGCGCACTCCCCTTGGCAACTGCTAAGCTTGGGGGAGGTGCCCCGGTATCGTATCACCATCACACTCCTATCTTTACCATTTTATTTAGTTCGATCCTTTTAGTAGTATCTTGATCTAGTAGATTGAAGTTTTTCTATCAAGTAGTTTTGAGTTTTGCTTTGTGATCTCTTTTTGTAATCGAGTCCGTGAGCTATCTATAATAAAGATTAGTGTTGAGTCAAGGGCTTTGCTATTGCTATGATCTTGAGAAAGTAGAAAGAATAAAAGAGTTCATATTGATCTTATGGTTAGTGATGACTTCACACATAGAAAGTATGAGGCATAAAAGTTGTTGAGAGTTGACAAACGTAGTTTTGGTCATCGTTGCAATTAATAGGAAATGATAAGGAAAGAGGGGTCCACATACAAATATATTATCTTGGACACCTTTTATGATTGGGAGCACTCATTAGGTATGACATGCTAAAAGAGTTGACGTTGGACAAGGAAGAAAACATAATGGTTTATGTTTTCTCACATCTCAGTTAAAGTATATTTTCATTGACCTTCCAAACATGTTGAGCTTGCCTTTCCCCTCATGCTAGCCAAATTCCTTGCACCAAGTAGAGATACTACTTGTGCTTCCAAATATACCTAAACCCAGTTTTGCCATGAGAGTCCACCATACCTACCTATGGATTGAGTAAGATCCTTCAAGTAAGTTGTCATGTTGCAGACAATAAAAATTGCTATCTAAATATGTACGACTTATTAGTGCGGAGAAAATAAGCTTTGTACGATCTTGTTGTGGAAGTAATAAAAGCGACGGACTGCATAATAAAGGTCCACATACAAGGGGCAATATAAAGTGACGTTCTTTTGCATTAAGATTTTGTGCATCCAACCCTAAACGCACATGACAACCTCTTCTTCCCTCTGCGAAGGGCCTATCTTTTACTTTATGTTTTCACTTTATGCTTGAGTCAAGGTGATCCTCACCTTTCCCCTCTTTCATTTTATCCTTTGGCAAGCTCCTCATGTTTGAAAGATCATGATATACATACATATATATATATATATATATATATATATATATATCCAATTGGATGTAAGTTAGCATGGGCTATTTTTCTTGACATCACCTAAAGGTGAATACATTGGGAGGCAACACAATAAGCCCCTATCTTTCTCAGTGTCTGGCTGATACTCCATAACCACAAGTATTGCGTGAGTGTTAGCAATTATAGAAGACTACAAGATAGTTGAGTATGTGAACTTGCTGAAAAGCTCTATAGTTGACTCTTTCTGATGTTATGAAAATTGCAATTGCTTCAGTGACTGAGATTATAGTTTGTTAGTTCTCAATGAAGTTTTTGAACCATACTTGACATTGTGAATTGATCATTACTTAAGCATAAGAAACCGTATGATGAAATCTATTTATGTTGTTGTTATAAGAATGATCATGATGCCCTCATGTCCGTATTTTATTTTTATCAACACCTCTATCTCTAAACATGTGGACATGTTTTTTGATTTCGGCTTCCGCTTGAGGACAAGCGAGGTCTAAGCTTGGAGGAGTTGATACGTCCATTTTGCATCATGCTTTTATATCAATATTTATTGCATTATGGGCTGTTATTACACATTATATCTCAATACTTATGGCTATTCTCTCTTATTTTACAAGGTTTACCATGAAGAGGGGGAATGTCGGCAGCTGGAATTCTGGCTGGAAAAGGAGCAAACATTGGAAACCTATTTTGCACTGCTCCAAAAATCCTGAAACTCCACGAAACCTATTTTTGGAATTAATAAGAATTATTGAGCAGAAGAAATACATCAGGGGGCCCACACCCTGTCTAGGAGGGTGGGGGGCACGCCCCCTGTCTCCTGGGCCCCCTGGTGGCCCCCCGGTGTCCATCTTCTACTATATGAGGGCTGTTACCCTGGAAAAAAATCATGGGCAAGCTTACGGGATGAAACTCCGCCGCCACGAGGTGGAACCTTGGCGGAACCAATCTAGGGCTCCGGCGAAACTGTTCTGCTGGGGACACTTCCCTCCAGGAGGGGGAAATCATCACCAACGTCACCACCAACGATCCTCTCATCGGGAGGGGGTCAATCTCCATCAACATCTTCACCAGCACCATCTCCTCTCCAAACCCTAGTTCATCTCTTGTATCCAATCTTGTATCAAAACCACAAATTGGTACCTGTGGGTTGCTAGTAGTGTTGATTACTCCTTTTAGTTGATGCTAATTGGTTTACTTGGTGGAAGATCATATGTTCAGATCCTTTATGCATATCATTACTCCTCTGATTATGAACATGAATATGCTTTGTGAGTAGTTACGTTTGTTCCTGAGGACATGGGTGAAGTCTTGCTATTAGGACTCATGTGAATTTGGTATTCGTTCGATATTTTGATGAGATGTATGTTGTCTTTTCCTCTAGTGGTGTTATGTGAATGTCGACTACATGACACTTCACCGTTATTTGGGCCTATAGGAAGGCATTGGGAAGTAATAAGTAGATGATGGGTTGCTAGAGTGACATAAGCTTAAACCCTAGTTTATGCGTTGCTTCGTTAGGGGCTGATTGGGATCCATATGTTTAATGTTATGGTTATGTTTACCTTAATACTTCTTTTGTAGTTGCAGACGCTTGCAATAGGGGTTAATCATAAGTGGGATGCTTGTACAAGTAAGGGCAGTACCCAAGCATCGGTCCACCCACATATCAAATTATCAAAGTACCGAACGCGAATCATATGAACGTGATGAAAACTAGCTTGACGATAATTCCCATGTGTCCTCGGGAGCTCCTTTCTCATTATAAGAAATTGTCAAGGCTTATCCTTTGCTACATAAAGGATTGGTCCACCTTGCTGCACTTTATTTACTTTATTTACTTGTTACCCGTTACTATTTATCTTATCACAAAACTATCTATTACCTACAATTTTAGTGCTTGCAGAGAAAACCTTACCGAAAACCGCTTATCATTTCCTTCTGCTCCTCGTTGGGTTCGACACTCTTACTTATCGAAAGGACTACGATAGATCCCCTACACTTGTGGGTCATCAGCGCTCCCAGGATCGCCACGCCAAGACCGTGTCCCGCCTGCAGCATTGGCGTATGGACATCAAGACCAGGCTCCACCTCCACGGCGGGCCCCCGAGACCACTGCTAGATGCCGCGCATTCACTTCGGAGTTGCGCAACATCGTCTGGCCAGGGAAGTTCAAGCCCGAACCTGCCGCCACGCTATGATGGCACCCCCGACCCTGCTGAGTTCTTGCAGCTCTAGGAGTTGAGCATTGAGGAGGCCAACAACGACGAGAAGGTTATGGCGACCTGGTTCCCCATGGCCCTCAAGGACGACGCTTGCTCGTGACTCCCGAACCTCCCCGCTGGACTGATCTCCTCCAGGAGGAGATGCGGGAGCGCTTCGTCGCCAACTTCCAGGGAACTATGATCGCACTTGAGCATTGGGTGTATCTAATATGCGAGCGTGTTTCATGAATGGATCAATGATTGAGCATAATGGGCCAGGGATAACTTGCCTTAGTATTGATATTTTGAAAGACATGGTTGCTTGTTGATATGCTTGAGTATTGAAATCTTCATCTGAAAACTAGACTATTGCTTTGAATCATATAAAAGTCCAAATGTCCATGCTACAAAGAAAAGAATATGTGATGAACATGTTATGTAGCATTCCACATAAAAAAAATCTGTTTTTATCATTTACCTACTCGAGGATGAGCATGAATTAAGCTTGGGGATGCTGATACGTCTCCAAGTATCTATAATTTTTGATTGTTCCATATTTTATATTATCATTCTTGGATGTTTTACAATCATTCTATAGCAACTTTATATCATTTTTGGGAGTAACCTATTGACATAGTGCCCAGTGCCAATTGCTATTTTTGCTTATTTTTTACTTTGCAGGAAATCAATACCAAACGGAGTCCAAACGCAGCTAAACTTTTTGGAGAATTTTTATGGACCAGAAGACACAAGATGGGCCAAAGAAGTACAAGAGGGGTGCCCCAAGGGGGGCACAGCCCACCTGGGCGCGCCTGGGGGCCCAGGCGCGCCCTGGTGGGGTGTGCCCACCTTGGTGGCCACCCGCACCGCCTCATTGCTTTATAAATAGCCCAATATTCCATAAACCCTAGGGGAGACGACGAAAATCAATTCCAACCTCCGCAAGCTCTAGAACCACCAGATCCAATCTAGACACCTCCGCGGAGGGGTTCATCATCCTCATTGGCGCCTCTCCGATGATGCGTGAGTAGTTCATTGTGGACCTACGGGTCCGTAGTTAGTAGATAGATGGCTTCCTCTCTTTCTTTTGATTCTCAATACAATGGTCTCTTGGAGATCTATTTGATGCAACTCTTTTTGTGGTGTGTTTGTTGAGATCCGATGAACTCTGAGTTTATGATCAGATCTATTTTATCCCTAAAATTTATTTGAGTTTTGATCTCTTATATACAGGATTACTTATAGCCTCATATTTCTTCTTCCAATCTTTTGTTTAGTTAGGCTTACTAGATCAATTTTCTTGCCATGGGAAGAGGTGCTTTGTGATGGGTTCGATCTTACGGTGCTCTATCCAAGTGACAGAAGGGGAAATGACACATATGTATCATTGCTATTAAGGATAATAAGATGGGGTCTATTCCTACATGAATAGATCTTGTCTACATCATGTCATTGTTCTTATTGCATTACTCTGTTTCTCCATGAACTTAATACACTAGATGCATGCTGGATAGCGGTCGATGTGTGGAGTAATAGTAGTATATGCAGGCAGGAGTCGGTCTACTAATCTTGGATGTGATGCCTATATAATGATCATTGCCTGGATATCATCATGATTATTTGAAGTTCTATCAATTGCCCAACAGTAATTCGTTTACCTACCATATGCTATTTTTCTCAAGAGAAGCCACTAGTGAAATCTACGGCCTCTGGGTCTCTTCTTTATTATATTTGCCTTCAAGAGCTATTTTTATTTGCTTTTATTTTCAGATCTATTAATCCAAAAACACAAAAATACCTTGCTGCAATTTATTTTTATTTATTTTATCTCGCGTTCCCGCGAGATCTATTTATCCAATCTACTACAATTTTACCTATCTTTTTACCCGTGAGGGATTAACAACCCCTATCTTACGTGGGGTTGCAAGTATTTGTTCTTTGTGTGCGGGAGCCGTTTACGTGGTGTTGCATGGTTCTCCTACTAGTTCGATAACCTTGGTCTCATCACTGTGGGAAATACCTACCGTAGTTGTGCTGCATCATCCCTTCCTCTTTGTGGAAATACCTATGTAGTTCAAGCCGCATCACTAATGATATGCAAAGCCACAAGCTTGGGGATGCTATGTTTGATGGAGATGATAGTTTTAGTCCCCCATGTTTTGATGTGCAAATTTGTTATAATGATTGCATGCATCCTATTTATGATGAGTATATTGATGAAAGTGGGCTTAGAAGAGTGTCAACTCTAGGTAATGATCCCACTATTTTGGAGGGTGTTGAATCTTATTGTTGTAATGATGAAAGTGGATTTGGGGAGGTCATGACTTTATTTAGTGATGAATCCACGAGTCCTGGGCAATCCAGTGATAAAATCCATGCCAAGCTTCTCCCACTTCCATTCGGGTATCGGCAATGGCTGTAGCAATCCAGCTGGCTTCTGATGCTCTACCTTAACTCTGTGACATACATCACATACTGCTACATACTCGGCAATATCCTTCTTCATTCCTATCCACCAGAAACTTTCCTTCAAATCCAGATACATCTTTGTGACACCCGGATAATTAGGCTACAGTAATTCCACTCTAATGATACCACATCACCTCGGTTACTGTTGTTAATCTCGCGATGGTTCAAAAACGATTCAAATTCAAATTTAAAATCAAGTCAAATAATTGAAGTTTTCAAAAGTCAAAACTAAAATGTTGTTAATGTGACAAATAAATCATGGATATTATTGGTGGAGTAACAACATCTTTATAAAATAATTAAATACCCTAAAGTGATTAAAACAACAGCAAAACAATTAGTTATACTCCTAATATATTTTACCAAATACTAAACTATTTTTATTATGAGGTAAAACTTCTTAGAATAGTGGATTATTTTGAAACACTATTTTTGGAGCTATTGTCATAATTTACTAAACCAAAAATAAAGTGTAACTAAAATAAAACAAAAAAGAAGAATAATAAAAAAACAAAACAACAACAAAAGAAAATAAAAGCCCCCCCCCTCGTTGGGCCTCGGCCCAGCTGGCCATTGGGCTAGCCAGGACAGCCCAGCCGGCGCCCCACTCCCCTCCTCCATATCCCCACTTCAGGGAAACCCTAACCCGTAACCCCCCTCCCACTCGCCCCCACTACTCTTTCCTCCCCCATCCCGATTCTGGATCGGGGCGCACCTCTAC